>NW_027509192.1:15867500-16320000 GCF_051911475.1 Siphateles boraxobius
TTACTGACTTATCTCCCGGATATGATGTCAATAGGCTATTGCTTGGAAATGTCTTGTCGTTATTATAGGTCTAGCTGTATGATATATCATAAAGAGAAGAATGTGCTTTACCACACGCTGCTATACATGTCATTCATTTCCATCTAACCATTCTTTTTGTTTTTGCTCTTCTGATGGTTTTCAGCTTTCTCTTTCTGCAAATTGTGTAGTTGTACGTGTATAGCGATATGACCCAGCCAAAATACTATCAAAACTCTCCCACGCATCCTCCATTCTTTGTGAAAGATGGATAAAAAAGCGCACAGGAAACAAAAACCTCGAAAAAATCATAAACGACCCTGCCAAATCACAGAGATGCCGATTTGCACAATACTAATATTATCACAGGACCTCGGTGTTCGGCGAAATATGGTAGGTCATTTGTGGGGGAATTTTTACTTTACAAATTACAGACATGGCCGATTCGCACGGGATTAAGATCACAGACAACCTCCGCAATTATAAAAAATGACTAGAGGTCACCAGGTAATACTTATCCCGTGAAAATAGGGCTTTTGGCATTCTTTTTTGCTAACAACTTTATAGTTTGAAGCTACTTTTTAACATCTATCTCTCTTTTTCTCTCTTAGCTGTTGTTGTCTTCTGTCTTGTGATGCTGCCTTAAAGGGATAGTTCACCCAAAAATGAAAATTCTGTCAGTATTTACTCACCCTCATGTTCCAACCCCGTAAGACCTTCGTTCATCTTCGGAACACGAATTAAGATATTTTTGATGAAATCTGAGAGCTGGATCACTCCTCCATAGGCTTCTAAGGGATTGACACTTGTTCCCCGAAAAGTTATTAAAGACATAGTTAAAATAGTCCAAGTGACTACAGTGGCTCAATCTTAAGTTTATCAAACGATGAGAATACTTTTAAAAAACTAAAAATAACGACTTTATTTAAACTATTAATTTCCTTCTCTGTGGGCCTCGAGTCATTTCACTAGTTTAACAGCGTAAGCTTCTGTTGTTGTACGTCACACGCATCACACACATGACCAGCGTCGGCCAATAGTGAGCCTACGTGTGACGTAGATCTACGCAATCACACTACGTTAACTGACTCGGGGCCCACAGAGAAGGAAATTAATAGTTGAAATAAAGTCATATTTTTGTTTGTTTTCCATATTCCATATGTGTGAAAAAAAATGAACATAAATATTTAAGGAATATTGTCTGCTGATATTCCTTGGCAATACAATTAAACGTTTTAAAATCCCACATAAGATTTTGAGAAAAGATATCCCAGGGCAATATGATTAAAGATGGCAAAATGACTTGTTTAAAATGACCATCATCTGTACACTTTGCTAATAGCTTTGTGGAAGGGCCTTTTAGGACACCATTGCTCACATTCTTTGGAAATATCCCTATTACGTACGTATAAAATAGTTGTTTTTTTCTAATCTCATTTTATTCTCATGTTTCACCTTATATTGCTGGGCTTATGCATTTGTGCTTAACTTAATAACATGCTAAAATCAGACTCTAATTAAAATAAACTTTCAGTCTTTTGTGCCCTTCATCTGAGAAGTTCTATTTATCTGAAATATGCTTTCACAAAAATGAAAACTGTCATAATTTACTTACACTCATGTCATCACAAACCTGAATGACTTCTGTGGAACACACACACACACACACACAAAAACATTTAAGAAAATATACCTCCATGTTGACAATGACAAATGATGACAATTTTCATTTCTGGATGAAGAGGCTTTTTAAATCAGCGACAGAAGAGGTTTCATTTAGATGGTGATATAGAAGCAAGCTGCCTATGTAGACAATAAAAAAGAAGGCAGGTCACTAGGTTTTGGAACAGGGTATTGCATGTATCCACACTTGAATCCATTATAGTACATCTGTCCTGTTCAGTGACTTGAATCTGGCCTTGTCTGTGCCACCAGGTCAGTTCTTAGATGTGTGGAGAACCCACTGTGGCACTGTTTTAACCTGTAAATGCTGCATGGAGCCCAGCTGCTATAGTCAGGCCCTGATGTCACATTCCCCATGGGTGCGCCCAGTTGCTGCAGTGTTTGTGCCTCAAACATGCTTGTTTGCTGTGTCAGACTAGTAAGCATAACCGTTTCAAACGGCTTATTCAGGAGTGATCCGTGGGAAATGGGAGACTTTTTTCTATGCACAGATCAATATGGTTATTCAAAGGACTGTAAAGTGCTTGGAAAAGGCAGTTATCGAGTGAGAAACATCACATTTTTTTTAGCTAAATTAGATACAATTTTGATAGCTAGTTAGCTTCCTGTCTGTGATCCAGAAGCCCGCGTCACGTTCTTGACCTTGAGCATTTGAAAAAGCAAATATGTCTGATTTCACAGTACTAGTAGTGCTATGTCATCAGTTTCTATTTGCGTATCTTGTTCAAAGTTTGCACAAGAATTTTAAAACGTTTGTGTATATTGTCTGTCAAAAGCAAATGGAGTATATCTAGTTTAGATAAACATGTTGGTTTATCTGATGTGCACTATGTATGTGGTCTTCTTGATGTTACCGGTGCTGAAATGTATCAGACAGCATGGTTGTGACCGAGAAACTGCACTTTTTTTTTACTTACTACCATCTCCTCAGCATCAATGCCACACACACACACACACACACACACACACACACACACACACACACACACACACACACACAGGCATCATTAAAGATAGCATATGGCTCTTAACGGCTTAGTTAGCTGGTGAAAGAGGTCAGGCGTATCTATGCTGAGCACTTCCGGCTGGTCGTCTTTGTTTATGAGGCTGTGTAAACACTGGCACACACCAAACGAGAAAAATGTGCACCACATAGCCATTTTGGCAAATCCTGTACACACCCTCGAGCAGCTCTCATTCATAAACATTCAGACAGTCCGTTAGGAAGCAAGGGGTTGTGTGTAGACAAAATCTTTGAAAATGTCCCTTGATGCATAGCGAATCACCACTTTGATTCTCTTCCCACAAGGAATCAAAGGCGAGTAAAAGGCATTATACAATGTCTCACGTCTAAAAATTACAGTAGCTGTATTATAGAATACTTAGAATTAGATTTTCACATTTTTGGAAAAAAACAGTGATATTTGCCTGTAAAGAAAACACAGCCACATGCGTTGGCCTATGCAGTTTCTAAGGTGGTCTGAGTGGTTGCTAGGGTATTCCGAATGCTATTTTGGTGCTTTACTTACCTGCTCAAGTCAAAACAAGCCCATCCCCAAGTCTTTGATATTTCTGTAGATTTTTCTCAGATCAATCCTTGAATGCAAGTTTTTTTTTTTTTTTTTTTTTTGCTATTACATTCTTTGCCGATTGAAATGGTAAGTCTGATTGCTTAAAAAAGTAATTCCAGACTCCTTGACAAGCCACTGATTTGATGTGCAGGACAGGTTACACACCGAATTTTGACACAGAGTTGTTCAAATGTCATACGAGACATTCAGAAGCAAGTTAATGAGATGTCCTTGAGCACAAATGTAGATTCAGATTGTTTGAGGAATTGCCAATTTCAGATATACCAGAGTAAATATTGCAGAAATAAACAACATGTTATTGTCACCTTGTGTGTAAGTAGGTGTTTCCTGGCCAGAATACACTGCAATGTGGACTGCCCACTTAAAGTTAATTGTCAAAGATCTGAATACACAAGACTCACTCACATGAGAGCAGACTTTCAGAGGCTTTCTGAGATACAAGTATGCAAGGAGGTATATTCTAACAGTCACACACAATTCAATCATTCATAAATGCAGATTCTTGGCTGAAGTGAATCATGCGTCTATGACTTGGGTGATAGATTTGGAGCGTCAGTGTAGCATGCTTCATACATCAGCGCCAGTGATTTTGCGGGAAAGAATCAATCTCGGACTTCCCTCTCCTTTCAACTCTGTTTCTGCACCTCCATCTCAGTGCTGTTTCATCTGTCCATCACTACTTTTATTCATGCATCCCTGTCCTGTGTGTGTCCTACCTGAGTGCCTGAGAGTTGCTGTACACCAATCCTGCTCCAACACACCTGCCTGGAATTTTCCAGTAATTCTTAAGACTTTGATTAACTGGTTAAATTGTTTGATTCGGGTTGTTGATTACCTTGCCTCCAGCAGCTTCATTTGCTTGTTTTCAATTGCATGGCAAGAAGTTTCTTTTTTACTATATTCTTTCTTAGGTATGTCAGTTACTTATATATTGACATATACATATCGATATTTAAATCAAAATTAATGTCTTGGGATTTGTAAGCCACCAAGGACCCACTTGAGGTTGTAGAAAACAGTTACTGGTCAACAGAATTTGCCGCCCAATGGATGGAACAGATACAGGATCTGGAATGTGTTAAGGACATTAATGACATGAAGATGCGACTGGAGATACTCCAGCTGTGTGCAAGCTGAAAGAAATAGGCATGGAAATAAAACGAGTTTACATAGCTGTTTTTATGACATTGCAGGTGTAGAAAAGGAGGAACAGGTGGTGGGAGCAAGAGAAAAAAGAAGAGAGGGACAAAGTGAACAGGTCTGATGGGTAGAATACCAGGGGAGGGAGAGGTGAAATTGTAAAAGGGAAGGTTAACAGCAGAGGGAGGGAGTGGTGGCCACACGTGTCACTTTCTCTTTTACCTCAGGCTAATGTGCACTCCTAGATGCTTTTATGACAAGTACTAACAGGTTCTTCTTTGGAAAAGCCCTCATATTAAAGTCCCATATGTGGAGTGTCCTGAGTTAGACTGACCAGGTCATGAGGTCAAGGAGTGCGATTCTTCACTCTTCTACTTCTTGCTCACAATGAAATCAAAATGGACAATTCTTATTTTTTTATGGAATAAAGCAGTGGCTATTATAAATGATTTAGCTGTGCACATCATTTTTTTTCTCTCTTCTCTGATGACGTGTTCGCCAGTTAGACAATAATCCCTTTCTTTTATACTGTCACTCACATGAGATCGCAGCAATTAGCCAATGATGATCCAACAATCCAATCAATTCCCAATGAATAAAATCAAATGCCGCCGTACATTTTTGTCTTGTTCAAAATCCGTTTAACTTGGATGCACATCACAATAGGGAAGATAGAAGTTTCTGATGGCTTTTTTCTGTTTACGTTCCTCTGTTTACTTTCATTCATGTGGCAGTTTCTGCTTTCCAAGGCGACTTATTAAGGATAGTCATTATGGAATACAATATAACCAATAACATTGTACAAAAGCCACAGAAAAACATTACATTCTCTGCTCTGCCGCAAGTGGAGATATGGTGGGCATCTTTCTATACGGTCAGTTTGCTTTTAGGTCAACTATTGCCATGGCAAAGAACTTTGCAAATGAAGTTTGCCTACTTGTGTAGAGTATCTTTCTGGCCTCAACATTCATTCAAACTTTCAAAGTTAAAACTTTAGGCTTCCCATTCTTTTTAGGCTGTACATTCTTGTACATCCCATACCAAAACTCTATCTGTGATCTGTATTGAAAATCTTTAACATTTAGCATCTAGCATCATCTTGGCTCTATTAAGGTCAAGACCTTTTAATGTCCAATCTCCATACAATCCCTAGAAGTCTGATTTCCTATCAAATGTGTGGCTCTAAATAACCAAGGATATGAGGGGAAAAGCCTTTGTTATTTGAACCATCTGTGTCTTCTCAACACAGATGGCTCAGGATAAAAGAACAGGATTCTTCCGGACACACATGGGCATCAAAACTTCCCTGTCATGTGATGTTGGTATGAAAACTTAATAGCTATCTAGAGGCTTCTGCCACAGAATAAACACTTTAATTTGTGAACCCTCAACATCTGATCAGGCATCAATCAACACTTTGGTCTTTTGGCAGCCCAAAGTGATGAGTTGATGATTGCGGTTGTCCCACAATCTTGTGCATGTGGGTGTCCATGTGAGTGGAGTGTGTTTGCCTTTAGCTGTTCTCTGAGACGGGACATTAAGATTAGTCCCAAAGACACATTACTAAGATGACCATTTATGGTAACTTATTTTGAATTTGGTGTCTTTGCGGGGCCCTAGGAAGGGAAGATGTTTACCTGCTATAATTAAATCATTTATTTTAATTAAACATATATTTGTTGGCCTTTGAATTTTTCCAGGATTCATAGAGGTATTATGCAATTTAGGCTAGTTTATAGTTACAGCTATATTTGTCAATTCATATCAAAGGGAAAAAATGGTATACTAGAAGTCCTCAAACTTCTTTAAGGTAGCATATGTTATGTGTGAAACAGAGCTCCAAGAATGCTAACTACATAAGTGCTTTAAAACAGCCCGAGAGGTGAAACTCCTTAGACATAGTTCCCTCGACAATGGAATTGTTTTTTTCAGAAACGGCTCTATATGTCGTGCCTCTAAAAGGAATGCTTAAGCATGCTTAAAAGGTTTCGTGTTGTGACAGCTGCCGTGATGCTCCTGAGCAGGGGTGGGTTTTTCGGTACTATCTAACACGCACACAGTATACCATTACACACGCCGAGTATGTTAGAAAGTCAAGGCACCTTTGTTTATATAGTGCTGTATACAAAACAGATTGTTTCAAAAAAGCTTTACAGTGATAAATGGAAAATGATGTATTTCGGCTGAAGTCAGTTCAGTTTCAGATTCAGTTTCATCTATAAAGCAGTTCTGCAAAAATTGATATCATCATCCAGCTCAGTTCAATTCTCATACAACAGCATTGGTTAGCATTAAAATATTCATCCAGTTAATTTTGCTTGAAGATCGGATTCATTACACGGAGAGATCTCCCGTTATCTGTCTCCTCTGCCCTCCATTACTTTGAATCCACACAAATCCACTTCAATACTCAGTCTCTGTGACTGACTAAAAGATGGTGGTGACAGAAAAAAAGATCCTTTTTGGTTTCTCTATTGCTGTTTGCTATGACAAAGCCAGTTCCTTCAGAATATGCTTCAGGAACCCAGTGGCCATTAGAATTATCGCTTACTGCAGGGATGGGCAACTCCGGTCCTCGAGGGCCACTGTCCTGCAGAGTTTAGCTCCAACCCTGACAAAAAATATTTTTTAGTAATCCTGAAAACATTGATTAGCTTGTTCAGGTGTGTTTAATTAGGGTTGGAGCTAAACTCTGCAGGACAGTGGCCCTCGAGGACCTGAGTTGCCCATCCCTGGCTTACTGATTGTTCTCTTGATCGACTGCCAATGCAGTCTGGGTGTATCAGACGTCTGCTTAGTCTTAAAGCTGTCATTTAAGTGGCCACCTAGTTTATTATTTGCACTCAACTGTAATGATTATCTCCCAAAATGTGGGGGGTGGGGGGTCGTTATAATGGCTGCTACGCCCCTGACTCTATCCTCCCTCTGATTATTAAATAGCATGCTGGCAGTCGTCTATTTTATCCTGCCCCTATCATTATAAGAGATATTCACCGGTACTGCTGAGGCGGAGTTTTCCACTCTCTCCCGGGGAGCGGGGAGCTCTGTGTGTTGTACTCAGCAAAATATTGCGGCTCATTCCCAAATAATTGCAGTGGTAAAAAAAAAAAAATTGACAACATGTGCTTTCAATTATTTGCATTGAGTTGAGTTTCGACCCCTACTTTTCGTGCAGAAGTTGATTGTGATTGGCAGGTTATCGTTGGCGGTTGTGAATCATAGGGCAGCTCAGTCGGCTCTAGCCTGATCCAATAAGGACTGCTACAGTAGCTGCAGTCTGTGTCCCAATAAAGTGTCACGGGTCAGGGCGAAAGAGCCCTGTAAAAGGCAAAGGAGCGTGTTTCCCCTGTTGCAGCACCTGGGACAGGAGTTTTGTGAGATGATGGCATGTGTGTGTGAATGCAGAAGTCATCACTTTCTGTTCTTAGTGTGGTGAATGGCAATATGAGCAGGCCTAAGCTCGCACAAACACAAAGTATAATGTTCTATAGTGTTCAATTGTACTGGTCCTGTATGTAATAGGTAATTTGAGGCCAAAGTAGAGTAGAAATTTATCATTATTATTATTACAAATGTAAAGCCATCCGTAGGGGTTGGTTGCGATATACCAGTAGGCACGATTAACCGGTAGAAATTTGACTATTGCCTCTACCGTGGTTACGCTCATTGGACATTATCATTTGCATGCATTTAAGCATTGCCGTTTAAAAACAAATGATTTTAAACCGTTGAAATGCAATAAGTAGCACAAGAGAACTCATTTTGCTATATGCGTGTACTGTCTGAGAGCATGCTTCTGCTCATAGAGCGCATGAGTACTGAACCCAGTTCTTTTTTGCGGCTTGCTAGGACTTGCTTTTTCCCTCTTTTGCACCTTGCTTTTAAATCGCTAATTTGAAATGCATTAGTTTTCAATTAATTCCTATGAAAGTTGAGATTTCTAAGGAATGAACTGAAAACGCTCCGTGCCAGTGGACACGCACCATTTCAAATCAGTGCCAATCCGGGGGCGGCAATTGCTTGAATGGTGGATTCATTATCATTTTTAAAGCAGCACTATGTAGTTTTTGCTCTCAGGGTCCCCCTACAGTTGGGAAACAGTATTGTCTTCTACTACTGTCGTAAAATCTGTTATGGTTACACCAGGGGATACCTATGGGGGATACACGTGCATTTGTTAACAAGCCGATACCTTTTTGAGTTCTCGTAAGTTCTCACGTGTTGGGCAGACTGCCAGAGTTGCGTGTGGAATGTCTTCATCCCAGGTACATTGGCATATATTTCAGCATGTCATATGAATATAATTTCATGGGTTTTATTTTTTTTCAAACGCCAAAAGATCGCGTAGCTCACGTTTACAAGCCAGCGTCATTATAGTAGCCTATTGGCTACTGTTTTACATAATGGATATGCTAATTCAATTCAATGTTTGTGTGGTAGGTAATAGCCATATATCGTCAATATTATAATATGAAGCTACCATAGATGAATCTGCAAATTTGAAAAATCGTTTTGCATTATAATAAAATAAAAATAAATAAACAAACATGACTATCATGAAGATAAATGGAGGAGCAGATAGATTCCGTAACATGGCCAGGCAGACAACAAATAGAGATAGTATGCAAGCAATATATTTACTAGTCCAACAGCATGACGGGGCCAGGTCAGCATCGGTCGGGCACCCCTCCTCCTCCTCCTCCTTTAGCTCACGCCAGCGAGTGAACGCTGGACCAATATTGATTCTCATCCAGCCTTTTATCTTTTATTTTGTCACTCTCCCTTTTTCTTTTTTTAGTCTCCTCTGACAAAGCCTTTGCCTTCTTCCTTTTAGTTGTTGCTTCGGCCATGACAACAACATACAGACGGCTACAGACGGCAACAATCAAACGCTAGGCATAGTTGGGCTCTCAAGTCAGAATTTGAGGAAGTGGGGGGGGGGGGGGGGGGGGTGGGGGAAGTGAGGCATGCCGTAAAGCAGTCGAATTTTGTAGTTACTACCCGAAACCCGAAGTTACAGTGCCAGTAAAAGCGATACAGACACTGTCAGGCTATGGTAGACGTGTCATTCAACCTATTGTCAACCTAAGTCGATGTACCATCTCAAGGGTCTTGGAAATATATTATAAAGGTTGAAAATCTACATAGTGCTGCTTTAATGAAAAACACAACAACTAGAAAAACAAAACAAATTTTTTGCAGGTTCCCATATTAGCATTGGATTTAAATCCAATATATTGCCAAATAGGCACCATTACATTTCGCTTTGATATAAATGAATGATAAATGAAACCTGACTCCTACTACTGATCTGTGCTGTGACTCACGCTGCATTGAGCAGACACGTTCAGTTGTAGTGTCTGTTCTCTAACTCAAAACGACAGTGGGGGGTGGTGCCATAGTGGGCGAGTGATGTAACCGGTGTTGCAGCTGAACAACGGTAACACTGACTATTGCAGATGATATAAAAACCTTATTTAAAGCAAAAATAACTATATTGTGAAATTATCATTATCATGAAATAAGAATTAGTGGCATATTGCCCACCCCTACCAATAGAGTAGAAATTTGGTGGGTTAGCAAGTAATCACCTAGCAGCCACCCAAAAAACAATAGCAATGCCCTGGCAACTGGCCAAAACATTATGCATATTCTGACCACCAGATTATTTTCTCTCTCGTTCGTGCTATGAGTGACGAAGGGATACAGATCACTCGACAGATGCAAGCAGGGGTCTTGGCAGCTGGTTTGCTCAGAGCGGAGTATGAGGGTATCTGGGGGTAAGCATTACATCAGATTTAAAGCGACTGAATAAGGAGAGAGAGGGAGGAAAACAGGAATGTGTGGAAAATATGGAAAGAAAGTGGATAAGAGACAGAGGCAGAAAGAAAGAAAAAGGGAAACGTGAGAACCACCACAGAGGCCCTGATCGCAAAGGCAGAAACAGACAGAGTGAATGAGAAAAAGAAAGAAAGTTTTTTTTTACGTAAATTAATCTCCATTCAGTCTAAATATAGCCAGCCTGCTCTGTGCCAGCTGCCCACTGGCATGCCTATTAAAGTCTGGTCTCTCTGATCACGCGTCTGTATGGTGTCTGTGTGCCAGTGTAGGGGAGAAGCCAACTAAACATTTTTCAGTAGCATGACAGTGGCTCAGCTGTTTTCAAAAAAGTCTACCTATTCTAGTAGCATTGCTACTTTCTCCAACAAGCAATTTTTGCTATATTTTTCCACATATTTACAGCATGCAATAATCAAACAAGTTCCTATCTTTATAATATACAAATAATATTAAGATAATTTTTCGGGTAGTGTAGTCAAAGCTTGATAGATTGTAACCAATATCATTATTAGTCACCATTACACCATTACTTTTGACCTGATCTTTTGTGAGTCTTTATACTCTTGTAAAAGCACCGAGTGCTTAGAAACATGCAATAACAGACACAGTTTTATTAGACCCGATGGCATAGCCATTTTTCTCTCTATCTCCCTCAACCTCCCATTTCTTACATCCCTAAGTAGCTATGAATCTTAGGCCACTCGGCTTTCCCTCTGTCTGTTTAATTTACTACAAGCCATGTGTCTCTTTTCTTTCTCCTCCCCTGTTTACTCTTTCTTTCACTCCCCAACAACAATTTTCACAGCCTTTAAGATACTGAAGAACACCTTTGGAATACATGTCACATTGTTTCTACCCTCTAGCCAAGCATTTTAAGCATTGAATTGTCTCATAGACCTTTGTGAAAATCTGAGGTCACACATCCAAAAGCTCAGGACCCTGAACAGGCATAAACATGGCCGACCCCCAGGGCTAGTATCTGGAGGAAGATAAAGACAGGTAGAAAGAAAAACAGAGACAGAGGAAGAAAAATAGCAGACAACTAGATAATGATCTGGATGACATTTTGACCGTAAAGTGAGATGAAGTGCTACCTTGATTGTAGCTTATTGAAGCACAATAATAGACTTCAGACTTAAAATCAACTAGTCAGTGGGTTGCCTAAATGATTAGTTGACTAATTAGCTGTAAGGTCATTGTGAATTTCTGTTGAATAGCGAACTTTGCATAATTTTTTTCCACAATATGACGTATTTGCAATGAAACAGGCTAGAACAGTGGCTACATGATAAGCCGGCAAAGTCTTATCAACAGAAAAGAAAAATAGAGAAATAGCAAATTATTACATTTTGATTAAAGATCACAAAGATTTATTACACTTGAATTACTAATAAACTAGCAGCTGCCAAGCAGCAACCATCAGCATCTACAAAGTTTAATGGTCCGAATTGTCCCTTCGCTAAGCCACGCCCCAAAACCGCCGCTGGCCAATCGTGTCTTAGCAACCGTAACTAGGCGCGGGAGGTCTGGCAAGCTTTCGAGCGAGTGAAACATGCCGAAGCGTTGTACGTATGGACTGTTCAAATCTGATACCCGCTATCCTAAATGTTTGGATGGGGGAGTGGAATTTTTTTCCTTCCCGAAAATCTAAAAGCCAAGGGGAGAAATGATGTGCGTGGATCCAGCAGTGTGGGAGACCCCATTCACAACTAAATGTCCACAGGATTAACAAAAACACGTATTGCTTGGAAGTTGGAAATAATGACGGTTCTTTGTTCATAATGCATATATTTTAACGTAAAATAAGACTATTAAAGACTAGACAGAGGCTCACTGAAATACTTTAAAATATTTTAGCATTTTGTTAATCGACGGCCTACTATCCCTGACTGAGTAACTTTAACCCAATCCGATCGCGGCTCTCCCGGTGTTAGTGTTATTCCACAAAATGTATGGATAAACTATTTGATTTATTATTATTCGATTATTTTCACATTTCAGTTACCCTGCTGTGCACGAACATAGCTGTTCCTCAATTTGTGTTTCCCATTTGAATGGTCTGTTGCTATGAAACGGAGGCTGCTTGGCTGCGACTATAGGCTTTAGCTTAAATTTTTATGAAATTATTTGCTAATCGGTTGCATATTATGTTGTGGATATATCCCTTGAATGCACACTGCAGTCCCCTTTGTCTTGCTCTCTCAGATATTTCACATGATCGCCAAAAATAACACTAATTATCTCATTGGGAATGTCTGGCACTGGTGCATACACACTGCAATAGACATGCCAGGCGCGAAAGCTTGACAGGCGTAGCAACAGTAACTAGTGAGGGCAGGGCTTAGCGAAGGGTCATTTAAGCCAGAAAACCTCTGTAAGTTATGAATAAGGTTAGTTTGGCCTTGTTTTATCTAGCACATGCATTGAAATTCTCATGAAAAAAGCATTTTGCCGCTATGACCAGGGCCTTAACTCCAGGAAGTTGAGATTCCAGCAAGAGCAAACAGGCATAATGAATATGTAATTGCAAATCCAGAGATATTATTTTTGCACACTATATACATAATGGCGAAAAAATGAAAAGGTAATCTGATCTTCTTCCCCAAGCCTAAACTTCTCACCACCACCTCCACTTTTGTCCAAGTAGCTCAAAGATGATTTAGAGTAGGGTTGGATCGATACCAACCCTTTGATGTTGATACAGTCCTTTTTTTCTTTTCTTTTTTTCTTAATATAGTGTCAGTATACCGTGCAACACTATTATAGAGGGAGACCAACTCTGTCAACAAACTACTCAGAAGTCCTGAAAAAAGTTTCAGAAGAAAACCAGAAACTATAAGCACAGATGGTGAGTAAAAGAGAGAAGACCTTCACATATCAGCTGTAAAGTGAAACCGAAACTAATTCTTGTGCCGGTTTAGGCTAGTTAGTCCTGGTTAGGTGCTGATCCTGCTGTAATAGCCATGATCAGCCAGCATTGTCTTCCTTATGAAGCTGGTTGACTATTAAAGTCTTTCTGGACGTAAATGCACTACAAGTGCACTATCAAAATAATGATATCTTAAAATGGCACTTTGAAAACCAATTTACACAGATCCCATGAAAGACCTGAATACAAACCATGACCACATCACACAATAACTAAAGCTGCTCAGAATACTCTGTAAGAGCAGCCAGAACTCAGTCAATCTCCCGTTACCCATCAAGAGCTATTACAAAACGCTAACATCTTTAAATTCTGAAGAAGCCAATGGCCCCAATGATATCACAAATGATATGGTTAAAAATAGCACGCCATAGTTGCTGATTAATTTGGGTTTTGAAATCTATCAATTGCCCTGACCTCTGTTGGAGTCAAGAGCTCATTTTGGCAGCCTATACAAAATGTTTCAATAGAATGAATAGAAACTAGGGAGAATAGAAAGAGACCCTTAAGTCACACTGCTACAACATATGAGAGCAGTGCCACTAGTGTTCTACGGATGGTGGCACCAGCACCGTATCCAGCAACATGTTTTGTCTCTTGGAAATGCACATTTTACACTAAATTGACACTATCATTAGCTTGAGCTGGGATGCGGATGTAAATGTATTTTTCATTAACAAAATTAAAGATTTTAATGAAATTGCTTATTAAAATTGGTCTTCCTTTGTACTTAATGTGTACTCAAAATACTTAATGAAGCTTGCCCAACTGGCTATACTTATCTGGAAAAAGCTAGGGGCAATGGTCGTGGAGGGGGTTTGGCGGTCATTTATCGCTCTGATTTTCACCTATCTTTGGTGACCTTCCCAAAGTTGTCGTCATTTGAATGTCTGGCTTTTAGATGTGAATTACCCATTCCATTTACAACCATCCTCATATACCGAACACCAAAATCACACCCGTGTTTTATTGCAGAATTAACTGAGTTACTTTTGCCAGTTTGCACCACATCAAACAATGTGGAAATTCTTGGAGATTTTAACATTCATGTTGAATCTCCAACAAGTTTATATACTACAGAACTACTACAACTTTTTGATTCACTCAACCTCAGGCAACTTGTGACAGTCCCTACACATACCAAAGGGCATACACTGGATCTCATTGTAACAAACTTTCCAGTTAACAATGTTCATGTACATGATTTAGGCATATCTGATCACAATGCCATATCATTTGACTTTTCATTGCTGACCTCACTCAATAAACCTAAACACAAAATCTGCTTTCGCAGAACAAAAGAAATTAACCTTGAACATCTGTCACATGATCTACACAAACTAATCATATCTGCCGATCACTCTACTACTGATGCGCTTGTCGATCATTACAATATTGGATTAAAAGGGATACTTGATGCCCATGCGCCCCTCAAGACACGGACTGTAACATTTACACGCCCTGCTCCGTGGTACACTGATGCGCTTCGTAGACAGAAGGCGGCTGGGAGGGTCCTTGAGAGGCGCTATGTTGCCACTGGGCTCACTGTCCATAAAATCGCTTATAGAGAGCAACAAAGATCATACTCCAAATTACTCAGTCAGGCACGTTCACAATATTACTCCAATATTATTAACAATAATCCAAGAAATCCAAAACAGCTCTTTAAAACAATAAATTATCTTTTCAGTCCACCTGCCCTGACGCATAAAAACAATACTGACGACCAGTGTAATAAATTCCTTGATTTTTTCACAACAAAAATAACTACCATCCGCGCTGACCTAATACAAAGCAATGTCATTCCATCCACCACCCCAACCTCTGCACCAACACTCTTTCATTTCACTCTTCCTACACATAGACAGGTTGAGACTCTCATACACAGTATGAGACCCTCAACCTGCTCATTGGACCCTTTTTCCCACTGACATGATCAAATCAAATACTAATTCTTTAAGTCCTCTCATCACTACTATCGTTAACTCTTCCCTGCAATCGGGTCATTTTCCAATCTCGCTTAAAACTGCCCGTATCAACCCTCGGCTTAAGAAACCATCCCTCGATCCGGATATCTTCTCAAATTATCGGCCCATTTCCAACCTTCCATTTCTCTCCAAAGTCATTGAAAAAGTTGTCTCAACTCAAATTCATAATCATCTTCATCTACATGGTCTCTATGAAAAATTTCAGTCTGGTTTCCGCTCCGGCCACAGCGTAGAGTCAGCCCTGGTCAGAGTCACAAATGATCTTCTTGTGGCTGCTGACCAGGGCTCTCCATCTCTCCTAATTCTCTTGGACCTCACAGCCGCCTTCGACACTGTTGACCATACTATCCTACTCCATCGTCTGCAACACTTCATTGGCATCTCACATACAGCAATTCAATGGTTTCAATCCTACCTGACTGATAGTGTTGAGTATGTGGCCCTGGGAGGAGCCAGGTCGAGGCCCTACACAGTTACTTGTGGAGTGCCCCAGGGCTCCGTTCTCGGCCCTACTCTCTTCTCCATTTATATGCTCCCACTGGGCCACATCATCAGCAAGCATGGCGTTGCTTTCCATTGCTATGCTGATGATACTCAGCTCTATGTCAGGCTGGACCCCACTTCATCTACACCTTCACTCTCCACTCTAAATGCCTGTCTGGAGGAGACGAGGGCATGGATGACGGATAATTTCCTCCAGTTAAACAGCACCAAAACTGAAGGTCTCCTCATTGGGACCCCACACCAACTCCGATCTTCCCCCCTGACAGTCTACTCATTTGCTGGCCATGATATTTCTTTGACATCCTCTATAACCAACTTGGGGGTTCGATTTGACGCCCATCTATCATTTAACACTAACATCCAACACACCTGTAAAACCGCACTTTTTCATCTCCGGAACATTTCCAAACTCCGCCCCTCCCTCTCTTTTTCTGATGCAGAGATGCTGGTGCATGCCTTCGTCTCCTCCAGGCTTGACTACTGCAATTCACTCCTTGTTGGGATCCCTGGCAGGAGCATGCAAAGATTGCAATACATTCAGAACTGCGCTGCCAGGGTCCTGACGGGGGTTCGCAAATTTGAGCACATCACACCCATTCTCCAAAAACTTCACTGGCTCCCTGTTAGATTCAGGATTGATTACAAGATCTGTCTCCTGACCTATCAGTGTGTCTACGGTAGTGCACCAGTGTACCTCAAAGACCTCATTACTTTGCACAATCCACCCCGACATCTCCGCTCTTCTGACAGCCACAAACTTCAGGTTCCTAAGTCCAAACTCCGTACTATGGGAGATAGGGCCTTCCAGGTAGCTGCACCTCGAATGTGGAACGCTCTCCCTAATCACCTGAGGGCGCCACAGTCTATAGAGGTCTTCAAAAATAAATTAAAGACCCACTTATTTTTAACTGCTTTTTCTTAAAACATATCTTGTTCTTGTTGTCACCAACTGTTCTTAATTTTGTTATTAAGTGTTTTAATCTATTTTATTGTTTTATCTGTGTATTTGTAGCACTTTGAGATATGTTCCTTCATGTGTAAAGTGCATTACAAATAAAAATTATTATTATTATTATTATTCCTTTGTATCATACATTTGTAGATCATGATAACCACAGGTAAAACCATATATGGCACCTCACTGCCATGGTAAAAACTATATGGATTCTGTTATTTGTTATGAAAAAAAGTATTATGAATACAAATGTACAAAAAATACTGTAATTATATTCCATTACTCTTTTGATACATTTAATGCACATCTAAATTAATAATATAACAAAAGTTGCTAATAATACCATTTAGTCACAGTCTGGAGCCCTGAAACTACCTAGAAGCACATGGAACATGGGAAATAAAACCAAAACAATTTAAACCAAAGAAATTTTAAGTTCTGCTGGAGCCTAAAATGAGAAGATTAATTGGCAAAGTATCTCATTACAATTGGAAATACCAGGGTAAGACAAACCATGACCATTTACAGAATAAGCAATCCAAAAACTATTTGTGGTGAAGCACAAAACTTTTTTTTTTCTTGAAAATGTACAAAATGGAAAAAAATGTTTTTTTTGTAATATCTCCATCACTCCTATAGTATCCAGCTGCAGACCCGCAGCACCACCAGTTTCAGAACCCCAGCGCCAGAACCGGAAGTAAGGGGCGGAGCTTACGTTCTAACACCAGCGCCAGGACCGGAAGTGAGGGGCAGAGCTTACGTTCTAAACAGAGTAACGTCAGTAACGTTTTGGAGCGTAATTTGCTTAGACATGAAATGGCATGCTTTTATTACATACAAAACGTCATACTTTATACGTATGTTATAATGATACATTAAGGTACAGTACAATAAGCATTTTAAAACATTGATTTTGTGTAATATAATTGTAAATAGTTATCCATTTCATTGTATTATGAGAGTTACTTCCTGATCATTATGGTGAAAAATAATGCTTGAAACTTATGGGCATTTTATATAAAATATTCTTTATTTCACAAGAACATGTGCAGCATGCATTTTTCTTTATGTAAAATAATGTAAAAAACTATAAGGTAACATTAACTCACAAACAATGCATATAACAGAGGACCGTGGAACAAACACTTTAAAGGGTTAGTTCACCCAAAAATGAAAATTATGTCATTAATGACTCACCCTCATGTCGTTCAAAGCCCGTAACACCTCCTCCATTCATCTTCGGAACATAGTTTAAGATATTTTAGATTCAGTCCAAGAGCTTTTTGTCCCTCCATTGAAAATCTATGTATGGTATACTGTCCTTGTCCAGAAAGGCAATAAAGACATCATCAAAGTAGTCCACGTGACCTCAGGGGGTTAGTTAGAATTTTTTGAAGCATCGAAAATACATTTTGTTCCAAAAATAACAAAAACGACGACTTTATTCAGCATTGTATTCTCTTCCGGTTCTGTTGTCAATCCGCATTCATGAGTCCGCTGACGTTAGACGAGCTGACGTGTTATCTGGTGCGCCCGAGCTTCGTTTACAGTCTGAGGGAGACGCACGCTGTAAACAAAACAATCTTTGCAAACATGTCTAAGGATTTCGACACAGGGGAAGACTTGCATTTTTTTTTTACCAGACATATTTATTTGAACCCGAATACACTGACGCACCAGATAACACGTCAGCAGCGTCTTACGTCAGCAGCGTCACTGGCCTCGTGAACGCGGATTGACAACAGAACCGGAAGAGAATACAATGCTGAATAAAGTCATCGTTTTTGTTATTTTTGGAACAAAATGTATTTTCGATGCTTCAAAAAATTCCAACTAACCCCCTGAGGTCACGTGGACTACTTTGATGATGTCTTTATTGCCTTCCTGGACAAGGACAGTATACCGTACATAGATTTTCAATGGAGGGACAGAAAACTCTCGGACTAAATCTAAAATATCTTAAACTGTGTACCGAAGATGAACGGAGTTCTTACGGGCTTGGAACGACATGAGGGTGAGTCATTAATGACATAATTTTCATTTTTGGGTGAACTAACCCTTTAACACCTTCACAAGATAACGTTAAACGTTTTCAAAACGTCACCGCAAGGCCCATTTACAAAACGCAAAAATGTATCGAACCATCCGTAGAAAAAATGTTTAATACAATAAAGTATGACAACATATTCAAGCTTCAATAAGATGATAAAGTTAAGCACAAATTAAATATTTAGCAGATAAATGCAGAACTTAATATATGCGATAATTTTTCGCCGCATGATGTCAAAAACGTTAGACAACTCATCGTGGTCTCCGCTTGTCTCATTGTCAATAATTCCGCCCCTCCCTCACTTCCGGTTATGGCGCTGGGGTTCTGAAACTGGTGGTGCTGCGGGTCTGCAGCTGGATATATCCCCATCATTTAACTCTTACTTATTTTTTTTTTTCATATAGTCAATTTGTACGTCATAAGTACCTTGAATGGCTTAGCACTATATTCCAGCAATACACTAATAATACTTTTTTGACTCTATTTTGAGAGGGACACAGAGAAAGAAAGAAATTTTGAGAGAAGAAACACTTGATCTACCCAGCTTTCTCCCTCCCTTCTCCTTCCCGCTGACCTGCATAGCAGTGCTGGCAGCCTCTCTTGCACCAAGCCAACATTCCAGCCTCAACAGGAGCTGCTGAGGTGAGGACTCCTCATTTCCTCACTCTCCCGCTCTCTTCCCCCTCCTCACTGTCCTCTGTGTGGTGCTGCAATTGCCAGCAATTACATTGGCCTCAGACGTCTGCTTAGACTTAAAGAGCAGTGCATCGCCTGCCAAGGACTCGATTACAGAGGATGCAATTACCGTGCATAGCCTGACTTAGCCTAACATAGCATTGCTTAGCTGATAAATGTGTTTAATGGCATTAACGCAAAGTACGTGTGCGTTGCTAACACTCCTTGTCTTCCAGACACGCAGGTCATAGGTGGCACTTTCACAACGTTGGAGTGTAATTCTTCCCACCATAAAATCTGTTTTTGTTTTTTTTGTTTTCAAAACGGAATACCATTCGAACGGATCAACCGCATCACAGGTGGGGAGGAATTACAGAGCTGACTGGCAGTGAATGACTTGCTCAGACGCGGTTTCACAAATTCCTTGACAAACTTTTAAAAGACTATATGTAGTAACATTCATCAAACCAAATTGAAATATTTTTACAGAATATAAACAACCCCCTGCAAACCACCCAGACCCCACAGCAGTGATAAAAGCTCATACCAGTATCTTATGAAGCAGTTTTTCTTTCCCCTTTTTAGAAGCCTTTGGGGAAGGTACTCTTATTCTTACTGCAGGGTGGCTGGACACTTTTAACATTTCAGAAACCTCTCAAAAGATTTTACAAGCTAGTATATCATTTTAATCACCTTCCCATTTGGAGTCAGAATGCCTGATAGAGAACTGAGACTTTAGTTGGGTCACTCCCCTAGAAATTGGATTCTTAAAAGCCTTTTTCCCCCCTCATATTACTCCCTTCTTAAAAAGAGTACAAAAGTAGACAAACTTGTTTTGCACATTTTCCAAGTCAAATTGGCTTTGAACAGGAGGTTTGAATTTGTAGTGTACTTCTTACTGTACCCAGACTGCAACTATATTTGTGTGTGAAATTAAAGCTGTTTGTCCAACTGAGGTAAGGAAAAATGTAGAAAATTTGAGGGGCAAAGACATGAAAAGGATCTATTCTGGATTCGGGCCTGACTGTTGGCCTTTAGCTGGCCCAGCACTGGCCCCACCCTCAACCAATTAACTGTAGTTGGTATACAACTTTATTTCCGTGGGAATCCGATACTGCCAACGCTATAGCAGACTTAGGGAATGGCAGAACGTGGGTAGAAGCGAAGAGGGGCACAAAAGCAGCTGTGGGACAAGGGTGACTTCTTGACCTGGATGGAGAGGTACGGATACCCATAAGGAAAGAAGGGAGAGTGAGAGCAGTGGAGTCACAGAGCCTAGTTTGTCCTTGCTGCTGAGCCCTGTAATGGCCTGTGACAGCGTTTCCTCAGTGGCCCTCAAGGCAAATGGTTTATTCATCAGCGGCGCTCCAGGGTGCGATCGCTGCATGCTTTGCTCACATGGAGAGGTGATACATAATTTACGGCCTGCATTCCTCACTTCTCACTTTTGATTGGATAGATAGCCGATCTGTTTGTCTTTCAGAATATTTATTTCATAAGGAACCTGCACATAAACCTTAACATTACGACTCTGAGACTTGCAAGAATTCTAATAACAAAGTTGATCCTGACCATAACTAGCTACAATAATGATATTATAAATAGAATAAAAAAAGATTGTCTACTTACTTGCTGAGATCCATATGTCTTTGTGATGTTTACAGCATTTTTTTTACTGGGTTGTCTGTTTGTGTTTTTTATGCCAGCCCTTTAACCTTATGACCCCATCCTGACTGTTCGTCTTTTGCATTGGATAACATTTTCAACATGCTCACTTTTCATTATATCTTTATTTTCCTTTGTTCTGGTGCTATGCAGAAGATGGAGAGATTGAGAAAGAAAGTATGTAAGAAAAAAGGCACCTTTTTTCTTTTTTTTCTTCTGGTGCTATGCAGTAGATAGAGAGATTGAGAAAGAAAGTATGTAAGGATAGCACTGCGTGATTATAAACATTAGCTCCTACTATGCCACATTTAAAAAATGAGTATGTGTTGTTGATTAACAGGATACTTTCTTTATAAAATGTCTCGATGTTTCAATAGATTTGAAATATATGCAGGCTGGTAAGATTTGGGGTTGGAGCAGGGCTAGGAGCTTGGCAGCCTGACAGGCAACCTTTATCCAAACGTTCATCAACATATCAGTCCTTGCTGTAAATATCTCTATGGGGGTTTTTCCCCAAATTTACTGATTGTTTTCACACTGCCATATATGGAAGCATTTAACCAGCTGCAGGTTGGTACTGTAGGAGTAACTTTGATTTTGTCATCGTGGGCAGCTGTTCTGGACTATGAGGGAAGAAAATGGGAAGTTATGAAACCACCCTTGATATCCACTGGAGTCAAGGGCTTGAACAGATTAGTGTAGTGTCCAGCTATAAAAACAGGCATAAAAAGAAAGGGAAAGCGTGAATAATGTGCAGTTGAACAGGATGATGTGCAGATCTTTTTGTTGTAAGAAGGGTCTCTTGACTCTCACCTGAGGCCCTATAGTCCTTATCAGCAAACAGCTGCCTGGACTACTACTCACTCTTGCATGGAAACTAAATGTTACTTCCATGCTTTTGAATAAGTAGGTTTTGTAATTGTGGCAGTATTAATCAATTGGTCACAGTGTTTATTAAGAATATTCTTTTGTGCTTTGTTCATTGTTTTCTGGAATGGTACAAAATAATGCCTTGTAAGGGTTGACTATATGTATGGGGATTTGGGGATCAACTAAACACTAATTTACACAAATTATTTGACAATTTACAGTAAGCTATTACAGGGACAGTTTTGTATAAACCTGTAATAAAGTGCATTGCTCCAGTGCACATTTCCCAGATGGCACTTTGTGAGGTTTCAGTAACTTTCAGTTACCAGCCCAGACCATTAGGGGTATGAATCTTTAGGCACCTCACGATCTAATCCGATTCCGAGTCACGATCCAATTTCCAAACAATTCTTGATCTATATTTTTTTTCTTATGAATGTTTAATAGACTTTAAATGTTACATTTATCTATACTTTTCTTATTTAACTACTCATATTAAGTAGCTTTTTTTTTTTATTATTAAATTGTAAATAGCTTCCTGGCTTCAGACTAAATAGCTTTAAAGGGGCATTCGGCAACCCTAGCTATTTCTTCGCTGATTTTCACTTTTGTTGTCGCATGTTTTCTCAACGAGCTCCCCCTACAGCTGTGAGGCGTATATTTCACAACAATGTCGTTAAGAAAACTCACTTGCGGCTAGGGATGCAGCGATTACCGGATTTCACAATTAACCGCGCTTTAAAACGTCACGGTTAATTAATCGTAAAGACTATGCTACACCGAGTGTTCTGCACGGAACGGAACTTTTGCACCAAACGAAAACAAGGTTACACCAGCGGTGCACCAGCTTAATGCCGTGCTCGTCAACCACTATGGCAGGGGGACTAGCAGCGACGCTCTATTTCCACCGAAAAAACGCCTTAAGGGCCTGTTCACAGATCGCGTCTTTTGCGCGCTCAAGTTCGTTATTTCAAATGTAAGCGTGCGGCATGCGCACTCATAAGGGAAGCGGTGCGCTCGTTTTTTTCAAGCGCGGGCACGCCGCATCGAGATAAAAACATCTCTACTTTTCAAAATGCCGCAAGCGCACCTTAGGTCAAGTGACAAGAACCAACACAGCAACGACAGACGCCTCCGGAGCGCAACCGCCCTAGCGCTTTGGAAAAAGGAGAACGTGGCGTGCAACTTTCAGCTTTCAGTGCAACGTAAAAAAACAACAACCAAAAAACAGCGGAATGTTTTGGTTACCCAAGTCTGTGGAAAACAGAATGTGACGTGCTCTCAAGAGTTTCAGTCAGTGAACATTTAACTTAATATCCTATTGCTTTCTCCTGTAAATGTTAGGCTTTGTAGTTTTAATATGCCCGGTGTAAAACACTAACATAAGATCAGGGCCGTGTAGACTTCAAGGACTACCAATTAACTGCATTTCAGTTATTAATAACACTACATGAGAGATGTTCTCAGTTTCTTTCTATAATTTTTACTTAAACTTCAAACAAACAAACCAAAATAATGAGATTATAATAGATGATTTTCTAAAGGCACATGTAAAATGTGGATTAATAATTTAAAAAAGAGTATTAAAATAAGTACAATAATATTGGAGTGGATAACATGTGGACTATATTTGTTTTCTTTTAAAAGAAATACATAGTTAATATTTAGCTTACATTTAACTCTATTCAATAGAGCCAAATACTTTGTTTATTCTTATTTTCATTGGGATTTATTATCCCTTTATTTGTTTTTAAGTCAAATACCAACAAGATATTGTTTTCATGTTATCAAGTTTTCTACCTCAGGTTGAAAATAAATTTAGAACAAACTAAACACTTAATCATTTTGTGATCTATTTCAATCAAAGAGCCCTGCAGCCATTGACTTAATTTGTTATTTTAAAAGAAAAATGCTGGATGTTTACAAAGCACTTCTCTTTAATTCCAAAGGAAGAGATTGATTATCGTTTGTCATTTTATAATTTTGTACTGTGTTGTGGCAAATAACACATGAAAATCTAGTGTTGAGTGTTCATGTGATATTATACATATAGTGTTGTGAAATTAATTGATGCATAATAATCGTGATAATCGTTAAATTGTGATTATTTCTCAGACAATAATCGTACTTACAAAATCTTTAATCGTTGCATCCCTACTTGCGGCACCCTTCTCCCCCTTTCTACCACTGCTCATGTGCATTTGTTATTATCGGAGCCGGACAACTTTATCGTGTGGAGCTATGTCTACCGAGGTGGGTAATACATCATACACATTGGGTGTGGCGTGTGTGTTTATGTCGAATTGCAATAAAGCAGTTTGTGTTTCTTGCTCGTTCTTGCTTCTCACGAGACTTCCTATTTCCAACTAACCGGGACGTTAATCCTCATGTTGCAAGGTTGGTTTTCCGCCTAGGAGCGCTGGGGGGATCGGGGAAAGTCACCATTCTCACCAGAACAGGTTATTAAACCATCCAAATGATTTCTAAACGGTTTTATTAAGCTGAAATAGTTGCCAAAATGCCCCTTTAAAACAGACAAGCAAATAGTAAAATAATAAAGCAGAACAAATAAATATATTACAAGCAAAAAACAAAGAGTGCTTCAAGTTTCTCAACACTTTCCAGTCAAGAGTAGCTTGACTATTACTGATGAAAATCATATACAGCGGCAGATCTAATAGGCTGAATTGTCAGGTGTTTTGTCCTGTCTTTTTAATCTCTTAAGACATAACTTACTGTGTTTGCATTAATTAAGCATCATAAAAGCATTTTGAGATTCAAGTGCACTTAACTACTTACTCAAGCCCAAAGCAGCATGCGCTCTTCGCGAAGCGCTAGGGCTGTAGTCAAGACCACTTTTGTAGAGTCCAAGAAAGGTCCAAGACAAGTCCAAGACCAGGACTAGTCGAGTCCGAGTCAAGACCAAGTCCGAAGAGGTTCAAGTCCAAGACAAGACCGAGTCCAAAAAGGTTCGAGTCCGAGTCAAGGCCGATTCCAGGACAGGAAAAAAAATTCTTATGCATGACATTATCAAGACAATCATTTTGGGTTATTATTTGTTGATATAAAAGCAAAAACAGTGACACAACACCCAGGATTAAGTATAGACATTCCCCTTGATATCATATAATCTTCTAATCTAAAGAAAACAGAATGATGACATATGGTGATACCTCATAATAGCAATGTTTCACTGTGGATCTGAAAGACACACACTTTCACATTCAGATAGCCCCCCATCACAGGCCATTCTTGAGATTCGCCTTCGAGGGGCAGGCTTATCAATACATAGTTCTGCTGTTCGGTCTGTCCCCGACATTTACGAAGTTTATTGACGCAGTGCTTTCTCCCCTGAGACTCCAGGGAGTGCGCGTGCTGAATTATCTCGACAACTGGCTGGTTCTGGCGCAATCGCGGCTCACACCAGAGCAAATAAACGGTGTGGAAATAAATGGCTTTTATGTGTGCTTATTGGGAACATAATGAAGACACCTGGACTCCTGGCCATATTTGGCAAGACCAGTGGCCGAGACTGAGACAAGTCCGAGTCCGAATACCAGTGTGTCCGAGACCATAGAAAAGCGCTCTCGAGTCCGGAGTACTACAGTCCTACGAAGCGCATGTGAGATTTTAAAAACTGTCAGTAAGTGAGTTTCGTGTATAGAAATAGGCTTACTGCATTCCAAATGGCAAAAACAATGCCTTTATAGAGCATTTGAAAAAAGAAAACACTGGAAAAATGCAATAAAGCCCACGATTACCCTTGTAATTCGCTTCAACCTTTTCGAACTTTATGGAACACTATTTTATGGACGGTTCAAGGGTTTTTGTGTGAAATTGAAAGCAAGCAGACTACGGCTGTTTCTAAAGCACACAAAATGCCATTGTGTATCTGCTGTTAACTAAACTCATAATCGATTCTAGATTGCGATGCATCGGAGAATTGATTATTTTTTCCCTCCAACCCTTACAGACCACTGGACCATACCACAAAATGAAACAGTTAAGTTGATGCTTAAAACTATGCACTATTTGTGGCATGCGTAACATGAAAACTATGAATTAGTAACTATTTCTACGTTCAATCTAGCTCCAGGCCTTGCTTTGGTTTGGCTGCTTCTCTTGAACCACCAAAAGTCTACAGTAGTCTAATAGACAGAGGACACTTGTTGCAGCTGGGCATCAGGTTCATACTCACTATATCTAAAATGAGCCAAAGCTGCCCACGCAGGACAGAGGCTCACCTCTGGGCACCAAGGCTCGGACAAGTAATGCTGCCTGAAAGTTGTTCTAATATGTAAAGGAAAAGTAACACAGATCTAGTGAATTATTATGACATTTCTTTGAAGTTAGACATGATTAATGAGTAACTCTTTAATTGAATTCAATTCAATTCAAATGTATTTGTATAGCGCTTTTCACAATACACATTGTCTCAAAGCAGCTTTACAGAAAGTGCAAGAAGCTTCTTTACAAGAAGCTTTTATCTGAAACCACATACAGTACACTTATTAAAAGGATAATCCCCCTGAAGTTTCTTGATCAAGGACCCATGGTAATAGATCATGTCTCACCTCTCCCAGCAACCTTTAGGTGACTAGTCTTGAGCATTAGCGTCTATGCTTAACTAGCCCAATGTATTGTGTCTAACCTAACATGCAACTGAAGGGCCACGATTCTACAGAGTTTAGCTACATACCTAATCAATCTAACCAAAGTCATCAAGATTACTTGAAAATTGCAGGCAGGTGTGTTTGAATAGGTATTAGGGGTGTAACGGTTCAAATTACTCATAGTTTGGTTTATCATCACGGTTTTAGGGTCACGGTTTCGGTACGGTTTGGAATGTGCTATGTTCATCCCTATTAGGTATGGAGCTAAACTCTGCAAGAAGGTGGCCGTCCAGTAAGAAATTGCGGATCCCTGGTCTTGTGGTTGTGGTGATTAGCATTTGAAAATTATGTTTTGATTCATTGATCTATTTTGTTTGCTGCATTTTTGAACCACAACAAATCTCATGAGTATAACTACCTTGGACTTCTCCACAAGAGAGTATTTTTATATTCATAGTTCTTTATGGCTATTAACATAATGGGGAAAAATATTTGGTTAAGCCAAACCGAGAACTGAGAATGATGGGAGTTTTAATGGGATCTGATCAATCCAGTCACTCTGTCAATAAACAGGTCCACTCATCACTGACCCGAGCACAGCCCACCTGAATGAGCCCTCTGCCAGCAAACTTGTCCCCTGCTGACCCTAGACCAGCATGTGAGAATGACTACTGGGTCTGTCTGTGTTGAGTGGACCATCAATACCAGTTCTGTGCTACAGAGAGTGGATCTGTACCAGTTCTGTTCCAGAAGATCTCAGTTGGTCGTACATGCTGTCTGTGGCCAGACTCACAGCTATGAATGGCCCCATGCAGCCACTGTACAGAGTGTCATTCTTCTCCCAGTGATGTGGGGCTGACATCCAAGGGGTAGCCCAGGGAGGAAGACAGCAGTGCCGGGTGAATATTTTCCTATCCCCCCGCCAGCCCCAACCCCACCCCCCCATCAGGAGCAGCCGTATCGGGTGCTGTTTTGTGTAAATGTGTCTTAAGCTTTAAGAAATCTAAGCTGTGTCCATTGACGGAAAGCATGGCAACTGTAGTGAAGGAGAAAAAAAATAGTTCTTTCTCAAAGCCCCCACTTTCTCTCCTACTCTCATTAGATGAGCTAAGTAGAGAAAGAAAAACATCCAGGCTCTCACTAGCCTCGTCATTAATGCCCCTGGGTTTGTTTGTGTTCCCAGTTATTCACCCACTTTGCCATTTCCCCAGGAATCTTAAACACCCGTGACTCCCTGTTCCACCTGGACAAGGGCCTCTGCATAAATAAGGTGTGCCCCACTATCACAGTCTTGTCTCTAAAGCTGTGGTTGGGCCCAGATGGTGCTCTGTAATTCCAGAAATAGCAAAACCCCTTCTACCTATGGTAACTCTGTTACCATACCTATCCTACCGCCCCCACTTTTTAGTGACCACCCATTCACCCCAAAAGACCAACAGGTCTGGAGTGACTTGATTCAAGTATTCACTTTGTTGGGAAAGGCAACCTCATCGACTTGCCCCAGACATCTTGATAGACCTTCATAGCCCCTTCAAGACCCCTCACAGTGACTGACACTGCACATCACTCTCATGACAGGATTTTTATAACACGCACACTGAGAAACCAAGTGGTGCCTCAGAGGCCTCAGATCAGAGACAGAGGAAAGTCAAGCACATGCTTGCTTCTGAACCTCAGGGGCTTTCACAGGGAAATATTTGTGAATTTGAAAAATAAAGTCATCCTGGAGTAGTGGAGGAAGATGAATGGGGTCCTGTGCTACACTGCCGGGCGTACTGAACCCCTCTGTTTTGACTTTTTTTCCCCTCACTGGCCAAGTGGGTACACTGGGCTGCTTGTGAGGAAAGGGGGCGGAAGCAGGAAGTGGCTGTGTAAGGTGATCTTGCAGCACTGCACAGAGACTCTTTTCAACAGTGGTCTCTCACTCCATCGCAGCGACACATCAGGCAGTCCTCAGGCCACATAAACAGCAGCTCACACCAGGGACATCCCAGCATGCACCAGCACCCCACCGCCAGCCTCAAAAGACTCAACATGTGAGAGAGAGCCATTCAGCAGTAGAGCTGGCAAACTCAGTCACAGAAGTATACAGCATAACTACCACTTTTTTGAGAAAGAAATGACATTCTGTCACAAGCTGAATGTCATAGACATATAGGTTTGAAAGTCTCTAACTGCTCAACACTTTGCAAAATTCCATGGTTGCAGTACGACTGGGCCGTTTAAAGCATGTTATCGTTTCTAGTAGTGGCCAACAACATTCGTCTGAGGTACTTTGTGGTTCTTTTATTGAATATGTTCTTGTTGGTTTGTGTGTATATTCACATATTACATGTTTGTCTGTGCTCAAATTGAGATTTGCTATTCAATTCAGCAGCTCTCAAAGTTCAAAGACACCAAAGCTTTCAAAAATTCAATGCTTTCACCACTCTAAGACACTTGGTTCAGTCAGAAAAGCACTTTTCAGTGATCCGTTGTTCCAAAATTAACTGGAATAAATTGTATTAGGTGGCTGCATAGCACTTTTTTGTCATCTTCTTCTAATAAAGCATCACACACTGACTGGTATACTTAGAAAAGGCTGAGCTGTAATTAGGTCATTTGGACATTTCCTTAGACTATTTAAAGGAGGCATGCTTAAGGAAAATGTGGGTACAAACTGACTCACACGTTCATTGCCTGGAATTCCCTTCTACTGTTGGCTAGTCGACTACTGTTCTTTGGCCTGCAGGAACAATTTAAATAGAATATGACTAAAAAATTGAATAATGACAAGTGGTTAAATGAGGCTCTCGTCACACTGACGCCCATTCTTTATTTTAAGGAGTCAGAGGTTGCTTTAGTGGCAGGCCTGGAATTTTTACAAAATTACTAAATTAAATTCCTCTCCTTAACAACCCATTTTTTCAAGCATTCACCTTCAGGCCTCACCTTAAGCTTCACTCCCTTCCCCTTTCATTTAAACTTTTAACAGTACATTGCTGCATGCCATAGGTTTGATCCTGAATTGTACTTAAACTGTCCTGTGTGGAAATAATGAACTTGACCTGCCTAAAGCCACAAACACCCCACCCTTCCCCCTCCCAATTACCATACACTCAAGACCACCTTATTCAGCTAATTCTCACAGAATTTAAAGAATTTCTTTTGTAACATCTAGTGAGTCTGGGAAATGTTTTAATTGAATCAAAAGGCCCTGAAAGGTGCCATTCTTTATTTAAAAGTAAACACAAAAGTAGCCAATCCACATAGAACTAACATGTGGTGTTATTTTCACAAAGATCAGATCAGTATTTCACAGCGTTTTTTCCATCCCCACGGCCCGATCAGTAGGGAAACGCCTACATCTAAACAAACTAGAAATGTGTTTCTACAAACTCAAATTTATATTCAATATTGATTAGCATTATTATTAACAATTAAAGTTGCTGAAATGTTATTTTAGATAAAACATTCCACATATTTTGCTACAACCGTCATCCATGCAAATTTATAAAATGTATTTTGTTTTCTTGACGTAAAGAAAGAAGATTAGTCTTTTTAGTTTTAATCATCTATTGTTATTAAAAAATCAAGATCAAAACCTTTCCATGTATCCCCTCTGGGACCTGCATACTACCTCCTGGGGTAGGAATTACTGCTTTTAGATGGAAAAAGTATGAAAGTTTAATAGAAACCCACTGCTGAGATCATTAAAATGTCTTTACACTTTTGTTGCTTGTAAATTCTGCTTTAAAATATCAGCCAATGTTCTGATAAGGAGAGATGGTGTTTAGCAAAGTTGTACAGTAATTAGGTAGCACTCTTTTAGTTTGTTAGTTTGGATTGTAACTTTCAGCAGAAGCCATAATATGGAAATACTATGTACTGTAGGATTATCGAAAGACTTTTTTCACCACGTGTCCCCTCTTCCCACATCATTAATCAGAGATGATGGTGCTGACTTTATAGGAAATGTCTAACTTCCTGTTCATGAATCCTTTCAGGTACTTTAGGAAAGGCATAGAATCTGAATGCCTTACTCATTATGCTGCATTTACATGCATGTGTATTGTATGTGTGTTGTGGAGCTGTGTTGTGTGCATTGTAATATGTTGAGTTGTGTTGTTTAATTTCAGACTTCACTAAATAACAATTGTGAAGGAATAAGCCATATATGCATCAGAATAATTTAGCAAATACTGTAAACAATGCATCTATTAAAACTCAGAGAACAAAGACCTCATGCTCACACTCTTTCCAACAAAATTAAATGCACTGATATATCGGATATTGAGAAGATATTGAAAATCAAAAGCACATACAGACTACAGATAGTCAGACTAACTATCTAGGAGTTAGTTCACCCCCAAAAAATGTCTGTGATCATTTACTCACCCTCACACCATTCTAAACATGTACTTTTAGTTCATCTTCTGAACAAAAATGATTTTTGGATTTCTGTCCCTCCATTGATAGCTACGCAAAGTCCACTTTGGCGCTTCAAAAAGTTAAAGAGATTGTAGAGATCGTAAAACTAATCCATGTGAATTGAGAGGTTTTGTCCCACTTTTCTGAAGAGACACTATCGCTTTATATGATGAACAGATTGAATTTAGGCTTTTATTCACATATAAACATTGATCAACGCACACAGTTGAGCAAGCTCAAGCATGCTTGCCTGATGTTCGAGAACCAATGTGGTTCATTCTCGTGTTACGCAGCACTTCTGCAAGAACCAATGCAGATCAATGTTTATGTGATAAAAAGCCTAAATTCTGTTTGTTCATCATATAAAGTGATCATGTGTCTTCAGAACTTTTTGATGTTACAAAATGGTAGTTGCGTGAACTGTCAATTGAGAGACGGAAATCTCTCAGATTTCACATAAAAATGTCTACATCCTTGACTGGAGTCCTTTATCTTGTATCTCTATATCAGGGGTAGGCAGGTCCTGTAGAGGCGCTGTCCTGCAGAGTTTAGCTCCAACCCTAAAATAAATTCACCTGCCTGTAGCTTTAGTAATCCTGAAGACACCAATCAGCTGGTTCTGGTGTTTTGATTATGGTTGGAGCTAAACTCTTGCAGGACAATGGCTCTCCAGCACCGACGTTGCCTACCCCTGCTCTAAACAATACATTTGTGATTGCATAGATGTTTGCAAATAACGCTACAATATTAAAAATATTAAAATATTCATTTTTTTCTTTGAGCAGCAACCCCAAACACCTTAGCTAGTTCGTAACAATGTTAAAACCCACTAAGCAACCACATAGCAACAGGTTAAAACCATTTAGAACACCTTAGCAACCACAAAGCAACAAACAACAAAACTCAGTTGTAAACTTTGACAATCATGTTTTCTTGCTTTCATGATAGTAAGGCTTAAATATGTGCTAAAAAAACTATTGACGCCATAGTGTAGCATTTAATATGTTCTCTTGATGTGTTGAGCTGTGGTGTTCATGTGGGAAGTACAGGTTTAAATCTCGCCATTGACATACTTTATTTCAATCCCCTTCCTCCACTCTTGTCTAATAGAACCTGACCAATAAAGAGAGAAAAGCCCAAATAAAGGGTCTGATAAAAAAAAAAAAACATAATTTACAGTGATGTAATGTGACTGCTTATAATTGTGGTTTTATTTGGGGAAAGGCAATTCCCCTTTTAGGCGCTGAGTGATTTGCCCTGCCACTCTCCCTCCGTTTGGCCCTAACTGAACCTCAACGTCAGTTGAACATACAGCGTTTCAGTTGATACAGGCACTGAGCCGAAGAATCAGGGAGTTAAGCTCATGTGGCGCTGGGCTGTCCTACGTCTTTGAGAGCTGCTGAGAGGATATGAAAGAAAAGTGGAAGTAAATGGCAATCATTGCCAAACTTCTAGAACTCACTTATCTTTGGCTTCAGCAAAGCTTCTAGAGTCATGTCCACTGGCCAGTGTTTTACCTCAATCTCTCTAAGCAAGATCTTAGGCTGAAAGCCAATCATCACAATGGAGAAGTCTGATTTTAGCTTTATTTGAAGAGGGTTTCGGTGTAATAAATGATCAACTATTAAGAGAATTTCCTCTGAAAACAAAGGTCTATTAAGAAGTGGAATTGAAGAGGTGGAGAATATACACATTATATATGAATGAAATAGCTGTAACATAATAATGAATACATTTAATCTCATGCAAGGCGCAAATGGATGCCTTTATACCATTGTGACTGAACTAAGTGAAGTTATTGTATCCAATTCAGAGCATTTGGGGACATTTTGGTCATTAGCGGCGATCATGTATCACTTTCTTCCTTTGTCCTTGAAGGTCATTTTACGGTTAATAAAATAAAGCCGATTCTGAACGGTGACAAACTCCTCCAGTCTGGAAGAGGAAAGAGCACTGGAGGTTGATATTTTAAAGAGCTTCATTAGTGCTAATAATGTTCAAGGTTAACAGGTTCATAACGGAACAAGAGCCTGACCCCCTTCTCAACTTATTAATGTCCTTTTAGTTTAAACATCTATTGTTCACGCAAGACATTTTCTCACTAGCTTGCTGCACGACTCATGAGTAATGTTCCATATCCTTGTAGGCCTACGGGAAATTGTGTCAAAAATGGGGAAAATCTCTTTTTAAACTGCCTGCAACAAAGATTCCATCATGTTTATGGAATGCTGTGGTTAGCAATATGGAAACAGACTAGGTCAGAAATTACATAGTAAAAATGGTCTGGTCTGGGGTGGAAAGGGAAAGTTTGGGGGGGGGCAATAGGGGAGCTTCTGGTATTATGCTCTGGTCTACCCCCACAACACAGGCATGCACAAATGCATCCTATCTTTAATTCTTCTCCACACTGCTCAGCACATTTCTGGAAAGGACGGTTATGAGGTAACCGTCTAGCACAAATGTCAGCAATCTTGTATCATCCTGAAATATAACCTTTAAAAACCCTCCCTTATTGAGAGCGGAACAAAATCTTACATACATACTTCTGGTACCCGTTAGCTATCATGCATGGCAAAAGCTAAAAATAAATGGGTTTGCGAGCTACTGCAGCTGTGTTTACTTTCCAAGCTACTATTAACGTTCTTTAATATCTGCGTATCAAACACATCAATTTGACCAAATGGGAGTTGTTTTTAAGTGTCACAAGAAATTATACTGGTTAATTCACATCACTGAAAAGTGCCGTCTCTCATTGTTGACTTTAGCGTGTGTCTAAAAACTCAAGCAAATTGCTTAAATAATAGATATTTTCAAAAAATAATATAAAAAGAGCTGATTGTTTTGAAGGTTGGTCTGGCTAATAGTAACCCTTCTCTGGCAGAACACCAGGTGTGTGGGCGTAAAAGCCGGCACTCCGTTAGCCAGTCTCTGTGTTTTTGGCGTGAACAGTGCAGACTTAAAGGGCATATTGAATTTTTTTTTGTTATTACATTTAAGGGTTCTTCAAAATTAATATATAAACTTGTAAACTCTTTTGTATAAACTAGCATGTGAAAAAGTTGATGCAGGATTTAAAATAGTTTTGCAAGACATAAGGGCACAAATTTAGTAGGAAACGTGACAGTTTCCTTGACTGTGTTGAAAAAACGCTTTTTTTTTCATCATCGCATCATATTACGTCACTAGAGGTTGTTTGTCGTTTTGCCGGCCTGTGCGCTCATTTAGTCCAGAGTATGTTGGTATTCAGTAGGAGCAGTTGTGATTCAGTGTGTTTTCGGTGGTTATTGTATTTCAATTTATCATCATTGTGGTAAATCATCTGTTTTACAAAATGTGCCTTGTCTTAATTTAATTCATTAAATTAATTGTGATTATTTTTTTTTATTCATTGTCACCAAAATGGGGCCATTCAAAGCCTTTATAAAGTTTTTCTCTCTTTCTCTGGAAACTGTCTCCTAATGGCTGACACAATACATGCAGGTAAGGGTCCAATACTCTGCTATTGCCTGATACATGATTGTACATATACATATTGTTTGTATAACGGTCATTTGTCTCTTGACCGTTCTGTCTAATTCTGGCCTGTCCCTGCTCTCTTGGCTCCATAGCAGGCTCATAATTAACTTACATGGCCGAGATCCGTCATACGAGTAAACATTTACAATTTCCTCAGTGTCTGAACTGTCATTGCGATCCATTGCTTTCCTATTGCTTTTCCTATTGCGGAAGTAAGATTTTCTCACAAAAACGACTCTAGAAGACTTAATAGCGTTTCATAAGTATAAATTTATATTTAAATCTAGTTCCTACATTATTTTTCTATACATTGACTCACTGGGTAACCTAAAATATGCCCTTTAAAGCGATTTAACAGCTACCTGAAAGAAGAGAGGCAGTCCCATTATCCCATGAGGGTCTGTCATAATCCTCCAAGCCCTTCAGATTCTCTCTTTCTGTTGTCTTTGTCTCTCCCCTTCGCTTGTCTTTGAGATCATTTTTTGCCACAGTGAGCCTCTGGAAAAAGCCAACAGTGTCAGGGAGGCCAACCAACACTCCTTATTGGCTTACATGGAGATACAAGGAGCCTTTGTGTTTAAAGGTGCAGGGATCTAGAGGATGTGTCGTCTTTAGCAGAGCTGTCCCAGATGGACCCTTTGTTTTTGGAGCTTTGTCTGGAAGCTTGCTCACAATTCCTACCAATGTCAGTTAAAAACCATGTAGAGCTCCCTGTAAATGGCAAAGACATACTTATAGTATATGGCTCTAATCCAAAACCAAGGAGCTACCTATACAGGGAGCATTTTAAGGCATCATGGGGACAATCCCACTGTAAAAACTGTTTCAGAAGGTAGCCACAACCACCTGGTCAAATTCACTCATATATCTTCACAGAATAAAAGCAATCCCATAATGCAGTGCACAGAAATCAGTGAAAGAAATGGCATGATGAATTATTAAAGTGCTGCATCATTAGCATAGCAGTGTTGAGTCTATCATGTGAAGAGAGCTATTTATGTCAAGTATGATGCACAGATTTCCTACCTTTAGATAATTTAAATTAAGTCAGACCTGTCTATGTAGGCAGCACACTAGGTTTTGGAATGGAGTGTGTGTGGAGGTACTTATGTGCAGAAATAAGTCTAGAATGTGATTGTGTGACAGCATAAAAGATGGACGTTGTTATTACAAGCTTTTAATTTTGTTTAAAAAATTTTTTGTCTTTTGTGTGAGACTTTAGCTAAAGACAGTATTTTCCTTCTCAGTGGAAAGGAAATTATAGTTTTGGCTTCCTGTAACATATTGTTCATAAGTGCTGGCTAGGAAATCAGGGTGCAATCAGGTGTGAATCATGCGTACATTTATCAGAATTTTGTCTTAAGTTACACACAGGAGTAAAATCAATACCATTAGTAACAAACAAATCATGCCAGGTCCCAGGAGTTCACACTTCAAGGTTATAAATATGATTTATAATTATTTACGTTGAAGTAATGGACAGGTAATTGCTTGGGTGCCATATGCCGTAATAAATAGAAGGATCGCCAGGGGGAAAAGACAGACGAGAACTAATGGAGGTTTAATTGGAGATGATAACTGACAGGATATTTTCTCAGAGGTGTAAATGGAGTGTTTCATTGTGGCTCAGACCAGTATGTCCTGCATGGGAGGAAAAAAGATATCCCAGGAAATTAAGGTCCTCGCACAGAAATTTAACCTGTTTAGCTACGACACACCAAAACCTTAATATTTGAGATTGTGTTCACATGCCAAGAAATATTTATGCATATAATTTGATGCACAAACAAAAAGACCCCTCCCTCTGCCCTGAGCTGCATAAGATTCAGCCATATGGGTCTGTTGGTAGTGTGTGGGCAGGCTGATTCGACATCAGGGCTGTGGAACACACAAGCTTGCTTTAATTGACTTATAAAACTGCCTAAAATGCTGTTTTATGGAGCCATTTTCAGACAACTCTCACGGGATTTCATATCAAGTCATAGTTTGTAATGAAATGTGTGATGGGCACACTTTATTTTCCCGGCCAAGTTCTCATAAACTTTAATCTTTCATGAGTAAAAAAAAAAGTTGGCTAACCAGAGAGATAACGTGTCACTAAATATGCACTTTAAATAGCATATGGAATCCATGGTCTGCGTGTGGCGAAGACTGGCTACAGGAATAATGGAGATAGGGTTGGGAAGTCAAACTGACAGTTGTGAGGATATAAATGACCCTGCATTCTTTGTACACTGACAGCTCTGGCTTTGGTGATACTTCTAGTAGGCCCCTGCGATTCCTGCAACTGTGGTCTTTGTTGTCACAGTCAGCTTGTGTTTCCCTCTGTGGCCGTTCCAGGGGGCTGGCCGGCCTGGGCAAACACCAAGGGAGACGTGATGTATGGCTCCCGGCCAGATCAAGCTTAGCCGCTGCAGGGTGCTCCCAGCAGTCGAGTGGAGTTGAGTCATCCCGCAGGCTGCAGGGAAACGAACAAACACACTAGCTTTGACTATGACAGGAGCTGAAGTGGGGATGTGACTTTTCACAGTCCTATCCAAACCCAGGCAGGGCTTGGACTCCAGACCAACCTGCTAAATACCAGAGCCAGGTGGACGACATGATGGAAGAGATAAAGCCTTTGAGAAGCGTGACACTGAATGCAGAGCGATTCACTGAAGAAAACGTAGCTGTTGAGCTTAACAGCAGCCTTAAAGGAATAGTTCATATGAATAGTTCAGAGAATCATTCTTACAACTGTTGTTTTTTTTTTTTTTTTTTTTTTACTTTACCAGAAATTACTTTGATGCACTGTCACAAAACACATCTGAAACAAGGTTTTGAACTGATTTTATCATATTTAGAGTTTAGATACGATCAGATAGGATTTGTAAAAGAGGAATTTAGCTGAATCCTAAAATGCATTCCTTCCAAAATCAACCTTGGGATCAGCTATGTTACTGCTTGAAATATTAAGACAGAAATGAATCCTTTCTTGAGCAAAGAAAAAAGAAAGAAATAGGTACGTTAATTTTGAGCTATTAAGCCTCAAGTTTTCTGGTGCATAAGGATAGTCCTGAAGCAGCCAAAATCGCAGAATAGTCATAGTTCCAGTTTGAAAGAAATTTGCAGGTGCTTATTTGGACAGCTTGTGACGTCTTTCAGAGGGTTTGAAGTCTGCTCAGATGAAATAGGCAACAAGAGGCGAGAAGGAAAACCAGAGGCAAATAAATTGGTAGAGTCTTTATAGATGGTTTGCACACTCCTCACATACATGTAAAAGAGCAAGTATAAAATGGGAAAAGAAAAGAAGAACAGCATGCATACAATAATGTAAACCATAGAAGTCATCTTAAAGGCACATCAACATTCATGTCACATTAGGTGTTTGTTACAAGCTTCACTCCCTTACCATCTTTAATATTCTTAAATGGGCTTATTATTTATGCAACGTCAGAGACTGATATGCTTAGACAAGAGCAACCTTCTCTAAATGGGTGAAACAGTGTAGATTGACTGGTTTACATGGTCTGTCATTTCCAGGTCTCTCTGCCCACAGGATACTAAGATCAGTCACTCTTGGGAGTCAATAAGTGTGGTGTGTATGTGCATATATATATATATATATATATATATATATATACAAATATTCTCTCTTTTTTTTAACAGAGTGCCTCATGGGTTTGTTCAGGTATGCTGTGCCACACCCTTACTAGTCAAACTGTCATATTTTAACAGTGATATATTCACTTTATACTCAACATTATGAATTGCCCGTCTATAAAAATGTCTGATGCGTATTTCACATTTTATAACATGTCATAGCAGAGCTCTCATACCTGGCCATTTTAAGATGAGAGAGATCAGTCCAGCTCTGAAGCCCGTGGCCATGTCAAGGAAACACAAGTTGATTGCACTGCATATACAGAGCATATTAAATTTGACCGTAAAAACAGTGATTGTGAAAAAACTGTGTGAGAGACTAAAGGACATCTAAGATGATGGATGTAAATAGATGCGAAGATGGATTACACAGTTCCCTAAAGCCTTTTTGTCACATGCAAATTTTTGTACAAACCATCTGTGAATTACATACAGCAGTGCACTTATTTGTGTTAGGTATGAATGAGATGAAAGGTTAGGGTGAGGTTTCTTTGTATATGATGCAGATGAATTGTTCTTGTAAATTGCTCTTTAATGTTGGGCCTGTCCTAGGCTTGCTGCAGTAGTCTGTGTTAGTTCAGCCATCTAATTCAGCTGGACAATAGATGCTACAATTATATGCTGAAATTGTCTTTTCTGCTCCATACAGCAGAGCATCATTGACATCTTGTAAAAGATGCTCCCTACAGATTAATCATGATCACGAATTTGAAAGTGAAAAGCAAGTGTGCATTCAAAAACGATTCAATACCCCGCATATGCAGTAGATAGCTCACTGATGTCTGCAAGTTTTAGGCCTATAGACCGAGTAGGCATACTCGCAAATTTAACAGCAAAAGTGAAATGTGATATAACACGATATACCGGTGTGAAAATTTCCTCACCGTGATATCCCTAGCCTGTAGCATGCAATTATGAATGCTGGGTTCACAGGGAAAAGCTTCAAACAATCATGTTGTGGGTTTTATTTCAGAATTTGTTGCCTCTAGGACATTACAGAAGAAAAATAATCCAATAAAAAACAAACTGCAAAAAGTCACACTTTCCTCAATTGCCATATCTGTGATCTTATTTTTGACTACTTTTACTTTTGTGAATATGTTTAAACGAGGGAAAGAATGCCAAGTATTGACCTGTGATTATCTATTCCTCCATTCCCAAATGGTCGTAAAGCAAAAAGAACTTCTTGTCTCCCTGGATGTTTTGTATATATATATAGTGTCAGCTGCTGAAAGTGCACAGTTGAAAAGCACCATATTTACAGATTTTCCAAGCAGAGAAATTACAATTTTCTGCCATACTTTCAGCTGCTTATAGTCTGGCCACAAGCAAAACACTCTTAGCCAAAGTAAACCTGAATATAAACAATTTCTGGAGCACCCAAAGAAAGTCATACATAATTAAAAATATATTTAACTGAATATTTTATGAAGTAGTATCTAGTGCAGTGCATTTTGTTTACAGTTTCATGTGTAAAATTGCAATTTTTTTAGATTTATGTGAATGAGATGTAGACCTGCTGAATATGCAAAACTGATGCAGTTCTGCCCTCTTCAGGTGAGAAGTGGAATTGCTTGTCTCAGGTTATTCCCCAATGCTACAAAATAAACATTTTACCACCTGAGTGAGATTTCTGCATTCATATGCAATTACTGTTCACATTTATTTATAATGATTGAATTGTATTGTATTTTATATAACATTATTTCTCTGTAGCATTATGAGTATTACCTAATGTGAAAATTAAAGTGAGAATAACATTTTCTTATCCTTTCTCTTCTATTTTCAGATCACAAAAATGACATGAACATTCCTTCATCGGGGAAATGAAGAAATAAGAGGAAATACTCCTGTACATCAAGCTTCTGTTCCTGCAGGTCTATTGATTCTGACTGAAACACAATGTGTCCATGTCACAGCCTGTGCAGATAAGGACCAGCGTGCTGAACTAGCCACATTGGCAACATGACTGAAGAGACTAAACAGTCCTTGGCTGCCAAAGAGCTGGATAATGAGTCCAAAAAACAGGATAAGGGGGCTGTGGAGCTCAAAAGCTTAATGGAGTCCCCTGAGCGCTTTCAAAATGTGAGTCTGGAGCCACAGGCTGTGAACAATATTGCTAAGTTTGCAGAAAAAGAGAGGGACAACGCGCAGCAACGTGAGGCTGTAATTCGCCCACAGCAGGCTGGAAAGATTGATTTTAAGTCACTACAGAATCAATCGTTCAATAGCAACAGGACATGGCCCAGCGGCAAGGACAGCCCTCAGTCGCCAAGTGGAAAGAGTCGCAATAGAGACAAGAGTAGAAAGCCAGGGAAAGAGCGTGGCAACCCACAGCAGTTGTACAGATTGAGTATTACTAACCCACGCTCAAATCCCACAATTGGGATAGCCTATCCCCAGCAGAAAGTCTCACCTCCAAAGAAGCTTGAGTCCAACAGAGGTCCTGTCTCAGGCAGCTACCGCTTCCATGTGCCAAGTATTCCAGAGCGAGAGGCCGAACTGCAGCAGGAAGAACTACAGTTCAGGTGCTTCCATGAGAGCTCACCTAACCTTACTTCCCAAAGTTATACCTCACATGCTGTTGGTGCCACCTCTGGAGTACCTGCTCACCAGAATCCACCCTCTACTCAACAAAAGAAGCCCAGCCCAATCGAGAGCAACAGTACACAACTTGCCAATGAAACTTTATTCCCTGACTTTCAGCTGAGTAAAACAGACATGTGGCAGTCTCCAGATAGGACTTTCAGAAACAATAATTATTCCCTTACTTCACAAAAGCCAAACAACCTTGTGGAGTTGAACAAGACTAATGGAAGTTTTATGCCTATGCCATTTCAGTATGGATACCCATTGTTAGAGGAGTCAGCCTCTGATTCCTTTCCCAGTGGTCGGAATGCACAGTCTCAAGACTACAATGATATTTCTCTTGCCCCTAACCAGGTTTCCCATAATTCATTCTCCTTTCCATCCTCTTCAGAGGGCCATGAGGCCATGCAAACTAGTGCACAGTTTGGTAATGACCAGGTAGAGGACAGGCAGTCATACCAGATACACCATAAACCACCCCAGTACATGCAGACGCCACATGGTATGTCATCTTCTGTTCCCAGCAATGACGAGAGCTCAGCATCAAGTACTCGGCAAACAGAGAAGAGTAACAGTGTTTCAGATAAATCTGAGTCTTCAAGTCCAATAGACAGCAGGGACACAGGTTTCGCAGTAGTGGGCAAGAGAGGCTGCCATCTTAAAAATGGTGCTCCCAGCCAGAGAGTTCTTATTCAGGGCAGTGTTCATCATATTAGAAATATTGAACAAGGTTCAAGTTCACAAGTACATGTAATTAGCCCCCCACATAATGGTATTCACATCAGCCCAGGGCCTCTTGACAAAAGTCCCAGTAAACACCACGGCAGGGCATCACACCCATGGGAAGGTACAAACAAAACGTTTCCACCACCACTCATAGACCAGACCTCCACGCCTTACCCCTTTCAGTACCAACCTGCACCAGAACAAAGACAAAACACTGGCATTAATGGCCGTATGCCTTGGCAGCAGAAACACTTCACAACTGCCATGCCACACCAAAATAGGATTGATCTCTCCAGGCAGTTGAGCAATCAGCAGCTTACTTTTTTGATAGGCCCATCAGACTGGCAAGATGACAATAAGCCACACAAAAACATCAACCATAAAGATTCCAACAACTTCCTCAACAAAAAGAAAAATGATGGCTTCTCAAACCAAAAGCAGGACAGTGTCAAGCAAGGCTGCAACACAATTCCACCAAGTCATTTTACAAATAAGGTGGATACAAATCAAGGCCCGGTGGGTGATCCCAAGAATAAGTCATTATACTTTGGTATTAACCACCCAGTGCCAGTGACATCAAGAAACTGTAGCTACCATCCATTACATGTAGCACCCTTAGGGCTGAAGATGGTGTCACCATATGACTCTCCTTCACGTTCACCCACTCAAAATCCAGCATATAGCAGTACGTGTTCATCACTCTCCCCAGCCTCCACAAACTCTGTCAACAGTAACTCTGATGACAGCCAAATTTCAAAGGTTCTGTCCCCTCAGTTTTTTCAGCAGCAACAGGATAAAGTATTGATATCATCTAGTAACATGAACACTAACCAGCATCTCTACTATTCAGAAGCTTCCAGAGACTTGCACTATAAACAAGAAAGAGCCAAAGAAAACACGGCAAGTTTTATGCCACATAACAGGCATTCAAAGTCCAACATGGACAATGGAAAAGGTTGTTTGGAGACCTACAGAACAGAAAACCATCCCCCACCTCCATATTCTGCCCACCAACTCGCCACATCATTAGTTTCAGCAAACCTTGACCAACTGGATGTGCTTCTGACATGCAAGCAATGTGATCAGAATTTTAATAACCTTGTCTCTTTTCTTGACCATAAGCAATACTGTGGACAGCATACATTTGCACAAAAAGACTTAAAAGATGTGCCAAAAGTGGAAGAAATAAGGACGTTTCAGACAGACCATACAAAAGCCATGTCATCTGGATCCAGTTATGCAATTTTGAGAAGTTCTTCTGATTTGCATCTGTCTCTGCTCGGACTGAACAAGAATGGGGAAATAGTGCCAGATAATGAAACCAAAGGAGATCTAAAAGATGATTCAATGAAACTAATGCTACCATCTGCACCTTTGCCAGATTTAGAAATGGAAGATCCCAAATTGGATAGCCTTATCACAGAGGCTTTGAATGGACTAGGCTATCAGTCAGACAATGCAGAAATTGATAGCAGCTTTATTGATGCATTTGTTGACGATGACCTCACCACTACTAAATGTACATCAACAAGACAGGCTTTGACTACCAAAGACTCCACGATATTTGAAGGTAGAACTAACAATGAATCAACATCTAGTGAGAGATCTCAAGCTCACTGCAAATATCCTTTTGACTCAGACTTAGATGGCCTTAGTTTAGACAGCAAACACACAGATATCCCTTACAAAGAAAGCCAACAAGAGTTGATACAAAAAGAAGGCCTTAAAGCAGAATCCTCTCCAACAGAGTCACAGGAGTCAAATTGCACACAAATGGAGTGGGAAGCAAGAAAGTCAGAACAAACAGAACTCAAAAATGATTACAGTTCTAAGTTTCTTTTATCAAGCAATTTTTCTGCAAGATGTGGGCTTAAAAGCCTACAAAGCAGCACAGCTTTAGTTAAAACAACATGTCCTAGAACCACCTGTGCCAACAAAAGTCCAACAGCTCAGAAACCAATCGCAACAGAAGGAAAACGGAAAAGGACAGGTGGTGGAAGCTGGAGTAAAGAGCTTATTCACAAAATTGTTCAACAAAAGAACAAGTTGCATAAACTCCATGTAAAGGGCACTAAAAACATGCAGTTTTCACTTGTGATGGAGAGAGTGACTCCCGCAGTGCAGAACCCTACTTTCAGGGAATATGATTATGTTTCTGACTCAGATGACGACTGTGAGCCTGTAAAGATAGCCAGTCAGGGACGTCTCAGCCAGAGCATTCGCTGCAAGTACACATACACTAAAGAGTGTAAGGGGAGGATTTGTGCTGACAAGAGCCGGGAAAGTTCATGGAAACAAAACAAAAATGAGTCCTTTGATCCCAAGAAAGATTTTGATGTCTCTCCATCCTTAATGAAAGACAACCCTGGTCCTAAAAGGCTACAAAGAAGGAGCAGTAGGTCTTCCACAAGCAGTGAACTCAGCACTTCAATAAGTATTTGTAGTGATAGCATTGGCAGCCCAAAAAGTATTGATCATACAGATTCAGACTCTGAGAAAAGAATGGAAGTACAGAGGAAAGATCCAGAGACGCTTGAGCAGAATGTGTACAAGGAATCCCCACCAAGGATACGGAAAGAGTCTAGCACATCACTTGCTTTGACCTTCACAAAAAATACAAAAAGGTACAGCACTGATAAGATACTACTCACTGAACACAAGGATCAATTCACTACTTCAAAATGTTCAAGCATTATCTGTAAGACTGAAGAGACTGCATCTGAGCATACAATGACTAAAAGTACTGTCAGCCTTGCAAGATTCAAAACCACCAGAGTGGAAATAGAGGGAAAAGGGGACCACTTTGGTTTTGAGGCAGGAATTCTTGCAACCACGGAAGAGCCATTCAAAAAAGATTACCCAAAAAATATCACATCACCAAGAGGGTCTGGCATAACACTGAGTCCAATGGAAACGACAAACAATAGAGATTCTAGCCATCCTTTTACACTCACAAAAGATGCTGTTGCATCAAAGGGTAAATCCCACAAGAGAACAAACAGTTCTGAATTTTCGGCACCCATTTTTGAGAAAGCCATCAGTAACAACACATCAAGTGAGGTAGCCAACAGAAGCTCAAATTATCTATTCTCTGAACCCCCACCTTTTTGCACTTCACTTGTGAACAAAGTCTGTTTATCACCTTCAAAAGTCCATGATGCAGCTCAAAAGGATGTGCAATGTCTCATTCCCTATCCGTCAGAACATGATCAAAGTCTTATAAAATCACCTCTTTCTTTTGACACAACGTCAATGTTTGGCGACCTTTCTGTGGGAGGTTTTGAGAACAATCTTTATCCAGATATTCAGCTTGCCAAAGAGAGCTTCAGTCCTCTGGAAACCACAACAGATAAGAAGGAACTTTTTGAGTCGTCATTCTCACCATTCTTAGAACGGAGAGACTGGAATCTAATGGTTAATGTTAGTCCTGTGCTACCAGATGAGATTTCTCAGTACAAAGAGGACTCTGACTCAAATGAGAATAAGACCAATTTTAACTATGTCCCATTTGCTTTGACAGAGAAATTAACGGACTACACTCCTAATCTCAACAGCGTGTCAGTTGATGATCTGGAAATAAAAAGAATTGTTACAGAGCTTGAGAGTCAGCTGCAAACAGCCAAGCTCAGCAGCCCTCCACCATTAGACAGTGAGCTAACAAAACAGCTAACCATGAGCAAATTCTCTCCACTGAGACTTGACCCTGAAAGTGAAGATGAAGGCAGTAGCTTCCAGATAAACTGTTCCTCAGAGAACCTGGATATTGCCAGACCAGTAGACTCAAATTCAGCACTGTTCTCAGAACCTGACTTACCATGGTCTAGTCCACTCTCATTTGGATTGATGTGTGGACAGCAAGGTCTTCATACACCAATACATTCATCTACTATCAACACACCAACTGATTCAGGACATGAACATTTGGATATAAAGGGCAGCATGGGGCTCACTGATTTGAACACAGAAAACAGTTCACCTCTGTACCAAGAAGACAAACCTGAAAATAATGAGTGCTTGGACAAGTCAGAAGAGATGCTTGAACATGAAATCTACACAGAAAATCTGATGAAGAGCCTGGAAGTAATCTCAGATTCTTTGTCTTCAGGTTTTACATCACCTCAGTCATCTCCCAATCAAGAGTGTGTGGTTCATGAGGAACACGAAAAACAAGACAATGAATACTCAGAACACATTGAGTCTGAATATGTAGAATTTAGAAACACCGAAGCAGAGCTCACAAAGTTCTCAGTGGAGACAAATGCATTTTCAGATAACCTAGAAGAGAAAACCAGTGACATTTCAGAGTCAGAAAATGAAACACAAGCCAGACTTAATGAGACTAGTAATGACACACTTCATAAAGAAGATTTAGCAGCTAATAAACAACAGCTTGCTGAGAGCTCCTTTAAGAGTCCACAAACTGGATGCTGTGTGAACTCAAATGAAATTGACTCAGTGAAGTCTTCAGTCTCTAGAAATGAGTCATCTGTCAGCCAAACCGAGAATGCTGAGGACAATTTGAATGCAAGCCAATTTGATACACAGTTTGACTTAAAAGACTCATTGTATATTACCAATAGTCCAGATTTCTCCAAAATATCACACTTTTCAACATCCCCAGCCATACCAAAAGACAAAAACATGCTGTGTGTTGAAAAAACACAGGAATGTGATGAAGATTCAGCTCTAGGCAACAGGCAGGCATCTGACAAAACAGGTGGAACAGACTGTCCTTCTGATACAAACATCCAACCACCCCTTTCAAACATCAGTTCTTCTCTTTGTCAAGCCAATTTGTCAACCCATTCACAATTAAATAATAGACAAAGGGTGGTTTCTCCTAAACATCTTCCTGTAGTTCAAGATGAACATGACTGTACAGAGAGTGTGGAGAGAGCCATGCATGATATGGCATTTCCTGTGCAATCGGAATGTGAAGAGAATCAACAGAAGAACATTGAGCAAAGTCCTCAACTTTATACTGTGACTCAATCACCACAGTTGTCTCACAACTCTATCCAAAGCCCTTGTGAACTGAGAGATAATGGTTCACTACCAGGCACAGTTACCCCTGCACTGAGCAAAAACGGACAAGACCTGGAAGACAAAAACTCAGATCACAAAAATGTTGGTGGGTCCGTAGATACTTCTGATTCAGCAACACCAGAATTAGATAATTCATTTGTTCCCCATCAGGATTTAGTAAAAATCAGAGAGAGTGAAATGTCTAGCTCTGGAACACTGTTGGCTGTGGAGGACATTATCTCTAAAAAAAAATTTGTTGAGACTTCTCTGCATTCTAGGCCATTGGATGGCTCTCATGATACAGGTGCACTGTATGATTTGAAACTCAGCCCCCTGAATTACAGTGAAACATGCTTCAATGACTACAACTTCACCTCTAAATGTTTAAACAAAGGAAATGACCAGTCTGGTGTAAAATCTAACTCCACAGACAAATACATTCTCAATGCCTGTGCTTTCCCTCTTGATAAACCTTTGTCATCCAGTCTACCGTATAATGCAAATGAACCAGAGCCAAATATCCAGGGCCACCTGATTGGACTTGATATAGCCGAACACTCTATAAATGAAAACATCCAAAATGATATTAAATATTCGAATGTATCAGCTCCCTGCAGTAATTATGTTGAGGATGTCACTACAATTGACTCTGAACAAGTCTCAAACATTAACCAGAGTTACATTAATGGTACTCATGTTCCACATGAAACTGTTGATTACATGGATCTGCAACTGACACTTCTGAAGAAAGTAGATTCTGAGAAGATAGACAATCAGATGATTACCAATGAGCATGATGCAATGCAGAGGTCCACCATGTTAGATGTTAAGGAGACATCTAAACCTCTGATACCTAGTGAAAAAGCAGTATCTGTGGGTCTTGCATGCACATCTGTCCAAAATGAAGGACAGAGTCTAAGGTCAAGTGAGACAAAATCCTCACCTAAAAAGGGTGGTACACAGAATGCAATTCATGCAAAATTTCAGTGTGAAATATGTGCAATGTTCTTTCGTACACATGCTGGGCTTAAAAGACATAAAGCCATGAAGCACGTAGTGAAGACTGAAGGGATTTCACACATTGAAAATGTAAATATGAGTAGCCAAGTGTCTAAGCCCATTTATAATATGTCACACCCAACAGACAAAGCACTGAAAGATAGCATGGATGTTATGGGTCCAGCAGTTCTTTCACATTTAAACAGAAATGAAATCTCAGATGGACAAGGACAGAAAACAGATGCACATTTGATCTTCGAAGAGATTGCAAGTGATTCTGATATGTCAAAGATCCCAGAAAGTTGTGATACTGATCAGACAACTCTTGTTAATGAAAGGACAAATAACGGTATCAATTCCATGGACACATGCAATGAAATGTTTTCTCCAAAATTGGTAAAGCAAGACACTTTTTCAGATGAAATACTTAGTACTCTTAAAACAGATATTTTGCAGGCTATATCTCTAGATTCCCCCTCAATGGTGCAACAAAACTCTCCTAAGTCACCTGAAAAACAGATTCCGGATTGCAGTCACAGCTATCATGAAGTCAATGTGAGAGAGGAACAGAAGAGCATGGTAACTATCAGCACTGAAGAGCAAAAGGAAGAAACAATTTCTTCCTCAGAGCCTTCCAATTTGCATAAGAAAGGTGACACATATGACATTGATGATGTTGTAAAGTATTGTGATAACCCAAAATATGTTCAGACAGAAGATATCCACTATCCACTTGGGGATTCTTCTGTAGATATTAAGCGTGAGAACACCTCTTCTCCCACAGAAGACAGTCACATTCTTACTGGTACTTTAGGAATGGGACCAAATCTTAAAGCTTTCTTTGATGATGAAAATACATTTTCTCAGTTATTCCCAAGAAATGATGACAGGAAAAGAAAGAAATGTGCAAGGGTCTATGGTAAAAGCAACAAAAAGCAAAAACAACTGTCCTGTTTAGTTTTAGACTGTTCTCCCACTGGTGCCTTTATTGACAAGTATGCAGAGTCTAAAGAAAACAAGTTGGGACACATGTTCACCAACGGCACAAATGACGCTTGTGAATATGAAACCATATCAATCGACAATGATAACATGCATGCGACGACTCCCAAAAGCTTAGTGAACAGCTCTATAGAGAACACTTGTCTTTTAAAAGGTGGCCTAATGGATCACCAGGCTGGTTACGAGGAAAATGCAGAAACTGGCATTAAAGAATTCTTATGTGAGAATGAGGGCACAATTAGACAACCCTTAGAGCACCAGGATGATTCACATGATTGCGCTGTGTCAGAAAACACAGTGTCATCAGTTCCTCAGAAAGATTGTAAACCAGAGGTTCCTGATACAGGTTGCCCTCTCCAACTAGCCTGTGTTCAAGAAAATGTCTCTTGTTCACCAAGCATTGAGATACCAAACCATGACACTACAATTCAGATTCCTGTACCCTTTTTTGAGCCTGAGAAAGATATGCCTTTGGTTGCGACAATTGCAAGCACAGAACTGAAAGACCCTTTAAGACCTTGCAAAAAGCCTATGGAGCGGAAGTGTAGGAAACGCATAGAACCTGGACTCAAACCAAAGGATAAGCAGTACAAATGCAAGGTGTGTTTCACATGGTTTCTCACCTTAGGTGAGCTCGATTTCCACAAGCTCTCTCACAATCCATCACCTCCCCCCACTTGCTATATGTGTGTCCAGCGCAAGTTTACCTCCCGGGAACAGCTTAGGGACCATCTCAGGGAGAAACACGCCAAAAACAAAGCAGGTGTTTGGACTTGTGGGATGTGTTTGAAAGAAATTTCAGATGTCTGGATGTACAATGAACACTTGCGTGAGCATGCCACACAGTTTGCACGAAGAGGGCAGTCTCAGAGTTCCCTCTTGGACATGCCTGGGTGTTTCATGCAAGAAAATGCTGTGAAGCACTTCATATCTTCAATAATGCAGCATCGGCACAGCAGACCTGCAAGAGACAATGTTAAATCATCATCTAAAGAAGAGAGAAGAACATCTTTTGATGTTAATGGACAAGAGCCAAAGGTTCCAGAGGAGTCTTCCACAATTCTGAAGACTAAAACGAGTATTGGGGGAGGAAATAAGCATTGCGCACTGACAACGCTTGAAGTTTTACCTAAAGCAGAGACTTCTTCTAAAAATGCTGAGATGCATCCTAACTGCAAGGACCCTTCAAGGGATTGTCACCACTGTGGCAAGCAGTTTCCAAAGCCTTTTAAGCTCCAGCGCCATTTAGTGGTCCACAGCTTGCAAAAGATTTTTCTTTGTCACAAATGCCCAGTATCCTACAAAGAGGCAAAAGAGCTTAAAGACCACCTTAAAAATGAACATGACGAGACAGACGAGCCAGACTCAAAGCACACCACACTCTATACTTGTGAACTCTGTGCTGATGTCATGCATGTAATCAAGAAGTCATTCATCTGCAGTACCTGCAACTACACTTTTTCAAAAAAGGAACAGTTTGATCGTCACATGGAGAAACACCTTACTGGAGGGAATAAGATCTTCAAGTTCAGGGGAGTTGTGAGACCTTGCAAGCCTTTTAATTCAAAATATGACAAATCTGACACGCCACCAAGCAAGAAAAGGAAAGCAACTGAGAGCAGCTTAGACATCACAGTGTCACATATGCAAAGCATCAAATCAGTGTTGCCTATCATAGATGACACTGTGAAGAACAGTACTGATGAACATTCAACGCAAACAAACAATACCAGTGTGAAAATTGAAGATGAGGCTGAGGACTTCCCTGCCAGGGATACTATTGAGTGTACAGTGCAAACAGATTCTGCGGAACAGAGCCTTCCATCAACAGAGCTGAAGGAAGAAGATGTAAGCTCTTCTCCATCTTATGAAATGCAAGCAGATGAGCCCAGGGAAGTGATTGCAACAGACAAAGGACCCCTGACAGAGATTTGTGATGTTAAAATAGAAGATGACTGTTGCACCATTCCAACAACATTGTTAGTTTCCGAGATTGACATTTCGAGCATTACCAAACTTAAAGACACGGTGGAGACAACCCCTTCATTAAGTCTTGAAGCAAGTGAACAAGGGGAAATAAGGCACTCAAGTCAATGCACCATTCAATTGTGCAGTCAAACAGACATACATTTACCAAAACAAGGCATGCAAGGAATGCAAGGGCTCTCATCTTGTAATGACTTTGAACTCTCATCTGTGAAGCAGGATCAAAATAAACAAAATTTTCAGACTCACAGTGAACAGCTGACTACTGCTCTGACTAAGCACATAACTATGGTCAAATCTGAGGAAACAATGAAACAAAGTCTTGAAAATAACCTTAGTGCCACTGATTCTGCACATCACGCCAACAGCTCTAATACATGTGAAGACAAGGATTCAACCAAGCAACAGAAGAAGAGGAAAGATCTTAAGACAGCTCACAGCTCTCAGAGAACGCAATCTCCAACTGCAAGGGAAAATTTGGGGATTGACCCAAGGGCCAAAAAGAAGTTCAGACCCAGCAGGTTTGAAAATATTGATGGACAAAGGAAAAATGAACTTCCCAATGACTATCCAGTGCTTACATCAGTAAAGGATGACACAGTCAGTAACAAAATAATCTCAAAGCATAAAATAGGGTCACCTAATCTGGGCCTTCACCTGAAGAAAGGTTCTGTAGATAGTTTCTCACCAAAAAAGGTTGAGATTGTACGTCACTTCACCGAAGATTGTAAAGGGAAAAAGAACATTCCTAGGAGACCCATCCATTCCCCTTCTTCCAGGGTCTCCACCATGAACAATTCATTTAACAAATCACGGTCCAAGCCAGGGGTCAGATCCATAGAGACTCACTCATACCGTACTGCAGAGTCACAGAACAACCTCCTCAGCCAGCTGTTTGGCCAAAGACTAACTAGCTTTAAAATTCCTTTAAGGAAGGACACTTCTGAATCAATTAAGGATTAAAATGAATGCTATTAACGAGGAGGTAATTAAGTGATCCACTAGGCATGTGATTAAGGCAGTGTATTCATGATACTTGGATTGTATGGCCCTCCTCTGTGAAATAATTGAACTCTTGTTTAGTCACTTTATTGCATTCCTCTTGTAAATGTGTATTTACATATATGTGAAGACCAACAACAAAATGTATGAATATAGGATGAATATGTTGGTTACAAATTTATTTTCTCTATTTTATAGTGGAGCATTATCTCTAAGAGACTGTATTTCAGCAACAACAAAGAAAGGTTTATGGGAAAGAATTTACTTGAAAATGAACTGAGAATATTTGTTTTCCAAATAATGCATGACACTTTAACATTACATGTTCTTAGATGTTTTCCTAGCAACAGGACCAAAAGACATCCTAACTCTGGATCATGTCAATGTGCTTTATTTTATATGCTTTCAGAGAATTACTCCTTCATACTCTTTTACTTTACTGTATTGCGGAGACACTCATTAGTATTAGCTTTTGTATCATCACTAATTGGTGCTATGTTATTTTATAATTATTATTTTTTGTGTAATGTGAACACAATGTCTTATAACTGAAGGGAACATGTAGCAATTACACTCATTCAATCATTGCTGGTACTCAGTTTTAGAGGAAATTACACAAACATACTGTGTAAGATCAATCAAAAAGAAAGGGTTTATTTGTGTCCTAATTTGATCTGTTCAGAGGAGGGCAAGGGAAAAGCCTTTTCCAAAACTGTATTTAGTTTGATTTCATCTATAATATGAACTCAGGTGCTATTATTGCGCATGAAACCCTTAAGAATTCTTCCCATGCACTGATGTGACCATACACAAACCCCACACATGATCATCTATATATGTTCCCCAGTTCTTTAATAATTACTATTTACAAGAACAAAAGGTGCTTTATGTTTATATGTATCTTATATTGTATAATATTGTAGGTTAATTATTTCCAGTGCAATTCATAATGTCAAAGTTCTATTTTAATAATGTGCAAAAGATGAAGAGAAAAAAAAGACAGCAAAATGCAAAGCCTACTAAAGGTTTATGAGTGGATCATAAAGTGCATCATATAAACTTGGTTATTATTTTTTGTGCATCAAGTCTTTTGTTTCTTTGTCATTCTGGTGGTTTCCTTATTTAATGCTGTGGATCTGTCAAAATGAAAGTGCTTGTGACTTCTCACAATACAATGTGAAAGAATGAACTGTGTGAAGTGTGCAATAAGAAACAGAGTACAAGGTTTTTTTTAATCAGTCAAGAACTGCACTGTATCCTTTGAATTCACATTTAATAATCACTTTAAATTGACATCCACAATGAAAATGTGAAGATCATAGAGCCATCAAGGGTTGACAACCTGTTTTTAGTATGGAGAATGACAGCTTTGATCCGGACAAAGACATGACGTCTTACAAAGCAATTGTGTAACAAATCTATCTGAAAAATAAGGTGGATAGTGGGGTCCAAAACGAAGACCACTAGTAAAAATGCTTGTATTTTTGCTGCTTCTTTTTTTTTTTCATTTGAAATGATAGCTTAAACAAAAAATCAAGCTTATATGAACTGTGTTAGTTTGTTGTGTAAAACCTGATGATCATGTTATCCAGCATGATTTGAGAAATAATTGTTCTAAATAGTATCTTAGTATCTCAATGTCACGAATTCGCTTATTTGATTCACTAATTTTTTGAAAAGTATCTCAAAATCCCTTGATTATTTCCAAGTTTAAATTAGATTTTGAATCCTAATTTTTCAGTATGGTCTGACTTTTGAACCCCACTGTTTTTATGCACATTTTAATTCCTAAATCCATGAATTCATTTTAAATGGTTTTCCCTCCAGTAACTCCACACTATGATCCAATGACAATAACTCTAGACAGAAAAAACCCAGTTATTCAGAATTAGAGTAAACAGTACTGACTTTGCTCAAAAACAATGGCACATCATTCCATAATCATTCATACACAATCGCACAATAATTACCCAAATAAGAGCTTCTACTGTTTAAGCAAATGCACATCACAAACAACAGGAAATAAAGTTTGACTGTTCAATTAACTTTACTTATTTGTTGTTCAGAAAAGGACTAACAGACAAGTCCTTTCAAGCTGATTTATCACTGTGTGTTTAGTGGCTTGTATCCCTACATGAGCCTTATTCACCTTCACATAGGAATAAAAAGCCATAAGACACAACAGCTGTAATGGGAGCGCCGCAGTGAGGGAACTCCCTGGCTTTCAACAAAGATGTAGGAGCCCGTATCGAAGGCACCTGGTAGAAGAAAGAGAGGAAGGAAAAGGATATGACAAAGCTAAGCAGGCAGAAAGATAGATATTATAGTGTGAAATTGATATGATCTTAGCTATCATAGAGACATTCATAATGTGTCACAGTAAGCGTCAAGAGCGAGGCATTTCCAAGACAGCTATATTTCAGTGAGGTCTAATGCATTAATCAATCATACCATGTGATGCACACAAAAGCTTCTGTAGCTGTGAATCTTGTAATTGCCACTGATTACTCTTTTGGGTTTAAGCAAATATGCAGCGAAACTCATGATTAAATGTTAATTTAATTATGCAAACAGTGATTAGTTCAATTATTCAGAGCAAATTTTACCACAATGCAAGGTGCTCATTAAACTACAGTAACTGATTACTAATGGATGAATGATTTATATGCAGAAATAAAAAAGGTGTCACAAATGGTCAGGGCAGCTGATTTGCATTATTGACAATCACTCAAAAAAAAAAAAACACTTTTCATTGCATTTTCTTCCAGTGCTGTTTGTTGGTGCCAAGCAATAATTGTACATCTCCTTGTCAGGGCTGTTCTGATCATTTCATCTTTGAGTAAAATCTCCTGGGAGACAGCACAGCTTTGCTCTTTGAAGCGGAGTGACATTATCACTGGCTGGCCCTGAAAATAGCATCAGTTTCGCCATACTGCCACTCACAGAGGGCTGAAGATCAGGGCCAGATAGAAATGGGCGACTGGTCAGCGGTAATGACATGGAGTCTAAAGGGAACAGAGGCCATCTTCAATCTCACCTTTCAATCCCAGCAACCCTCAGTCCCCATTCAGCAGAGTATAGTGCCACTCACAGCTTTAGCACTGATGGAAAATTACTGGGAATTCCATCACATTGCCCCAATGTCAGAGATGGAGAGTGACAGCGGGAGAAAAAAATTGATAAATGTGACTATTTGGTTCGGGGAGAGCTTTCGGCTCCCTATGCCACAACACAATATTTAATCCGTGTCTGGGCTGGGGGGCTCGAGTCATTTTGCTGTTAATTTATGGCTCATTTGGGGAATAATACCAGGCTGTCATCCATTTACATCATAACCAGTAAAGATGATTTGATGAGAAGGTTCCCCAGTGCTGGAAAACAGGAAATGCAACACAGGTAATGCCTTCAATGGAGGATGCCCATGTGTAAACCAGCATGAGTTATGATTGTGTTTTATCAGGATCAAGGCATGAATGAAAAGACATCACTGCAAGCCCCTAGCACTTCATCATCATAACAAAGGACAGCCTTAAAAATCGAAATCAGTCCTACTTCAGCATTTAGGTGGGTTTTATTTACAACCCATTACTGTTTTATGAATATGAAACAAAAAATAATTGGATAACACTTTTTATGATGACTGAATATATAACAATGCATTAGAAAACTACATGCTTTGTAATGCTTTATAATGCCTAAAAATGTACTTAATAATTTGCATGTTCATATATTCCATTATAATACATAACCCATATTTTATAATGGTATAATATAAATATTTATATCTAATAATTTAATGGCAAATGAAACAAAATTCCTAAAACTAATATAACATTAATGCAATACTCGCCTCAAAATATTCCATTATAATACATAACCCATATTATATAATGGTATAATATAAATATTTATATCTAATAATTTAATGGCAAATGAAACAAAATTCCTAAAACTAATATAACATTAATGCAATACTCGCCTCAAAATATTCCATTATAATACATAACCCATATTATATAATGGTATAATATAAATATTTATATCTAATAATTTAATGGCAAATGAAACAAAATTCCTAAAACTAATATAACATTAATGCAATACTCGCCTCAAAATTCAAAACAGACGATTATAAGTAGTGCATAATTAGTAGTAAGTAACGCAGTTTACATTACACAGCTGTCAGTATCATTAAAAAGTCTTTAATGATATATATTGTTAATTCAATATAACATTTCTTTTTGTGGAAAATTACAAACTAATTTTACCATTGTAAAAATGCAACAGTAAAACTTTTAATCATCTACTATAAAATTAGATGGATTATGCAAGTAAAAAAAAAAGAATTAGCATATAATTAACAATGAAAGGTTTTTTACATTAAGTTTCGACCATGTGCACCATCTATATAAGAGTATTTGCCTTGTTTTATTGATAGGCCAGTTACAATGAATTGCTTTACCACCTGTGTTGTTATGGTAGTTATCAGAATATTAAGTGAACATAAATAAAAATACAGTTATAAACAGTATAAAGAAAACAGAATAATTTCTACTTAAAACAGTATAATGCTTCAAAACATAAGCAGTCTTCATAGAAAGTGTGACCAAAGATTGTTTTCAAAGCTCCACCTATCCGATCCTCCGTGCCTCATGAGTTTCAGATTCACCCGTCAGCATGAGGAAAACACTTTAAAGACACGACTGTGGTAAAGACAACAAAAGTGACGGTCCCTGAACAGCCTGCGCAGTCAAACTATTCCTCAATGTTTCCTTAAAGCTTTGAGAAGCTGCGTATGCATCACAGGGCTTTGAAAGGCACATCTGAACTACAATGGTGCTACAATCTCGAGTAGTCTCGCAGGTCGCATTAGACCTGCTGTCAGCGCTCGCTGCAACAAACCAAGGTAAACAGAGTCCTTGATCTTCTTGAAGCAGAGCAAGAGAACTTGAGTGCACGTCTTTCATTTCAAAGCATGCAGTTGAAGAGACCATGTAGTGGCACACAGTTCACTCAAGGTCTTGGTTTTAAGTTCTACATAGATTTTAAAATGATTGCGGCTGCCCCCAAAACAAACCAGGTGTATATCAGGCCGCGTGACCTCTGAGATTGGGGTGACTGCAAAGTAGACAGCGAGCAGCGTCTCTGTAATGAGCTGCCGCCCCTGACACCATCATCTAGCATCGGTTGCGCATTTAGATTGGCCATGGTACGAGTTGATGAGCTCTCAAATTGTTCCCGTGAAAAGTTCAGTGGAAAACAAGTCTTAAGCCTGGGGGTAAAACTCAATTAATTATTAATTTGGTGTGTCATAAAGAACAGAATAAGACTCGAAGGGAAATGCTAAACACCTCAACGCTAAAATAATACCTCCGCTTGGGTTCTCAGTGATTTGGAATACAATTAAAAACTCAATTTGAAAGGTTTGTGAGTTATAGTGGCACAAGATTAATTTGCAACTGGAAAAGTGGCCGTTTAGGGCCATCAGACATTTTTGGCTTGTTAGCAGTGCGGTTTATTCTCTTCCCAGAGGTAATATGTCATACTTCATTAATTCTTAATAGACATAGCCTGAAACAGTGCAACTATTCATGTTTCAACGCTGCTACATCCTCTCCTTAACTGTCATTCCCCTAAGGCGTCCCCCCCTCCCCCCTCCTGTGCGGATAGCTGTAGAGCAGTTTGCACTAGCATTGCATGTGTCTGAGCGTGAACGTGTGTGTGTGTGTGTGCGTGTGCGCATGTGTGAGAGATCTCAATTGACAAGGGTATAGCCCACTAACAGACAACTTAAAATGTCAGGGAATCCAACTGTCAGGCAGCTCAGAAGTGTCACATGGCATATTTGATGGTAAATCCCAGAGCTGGTTGTGACTCACTCAGATTAGCAATGTGATTCAGGATACACGCCAAACTACTGAAGACAGGCTGACTTTTAATTACATCAATTACAAAATTGAGAATTTTAGAGTGAATGAGCAGCTATTGATGAACAAACACCGCCGGCTCAGATTAGCAACAAATTTGACATGCTAGATAAATAGTCCATAACTGGGGGTAAAACAACAACATCCATCCGTTTATTTCACATCAATCTTTTCAAATTTCCTGACTTATAATACAAAAATATATTATGTAAAATTTGTATTTAAATATGTAAAAATGAATATATAAATAAATATATATATATATATATATATATATATATATACATACATACATACATACATACATATATATATATATGTAAACAATTAAAAATATTTTTTAATATGTATGATACACATTAGTTTTAAAACATGTTTATTATAAATCATATATGTATATACACATACACACATATATATATATATATATATATATATATATATATACATACATACACACGTGAATATATGTAAAGATTATAACATTTATTTCAAATGCATTTTATAAATATTAAACATATATATATATATATATATATATACATATTTTTATTTCTTTTTTTATATAACATGTATGTGATTAGATAGATAGATATCCAAAATCATGTTTTTAATGTTTTTCTTTTAAATGTTAAATCATGTTACGCTGGGGCTAGTCACAGTCTGACTACAGGCTGTATATATAAAATATTGAAATGTGACACCCAGCTCACAGTTACCAATGTATTACATTCATTGTTTACGTGTGGATCTTGTCTCTATTTTCCAGTGAGATAACTGGAGTGCACAAATCTCTAAGACATTGCTGGACATCTCTGGAGACTGACTATGAACAATTTTGAATGTATATATAGCATTGCATTTACATTACACACATAAATACATACACACATATATACACACATATATATATATATATATATATATATATATATATATATATATATATATATATATATATATATATATATATACACACACACACATATATATATTCATTCAAGAGTTGTATAATAATAATAATAATAATAATAATAATAATAATAATAATAATAATAATAATAATAATAAGCTCTTGCCTATTAAAACCAGGCCTTTCTGTTTAACCATTAGTATCAGATGTAGTTTCACTATTTTACTACTAACTAAACCAAAAACAGCCACAGTAACTTAACAAAACCATATTACATCACTTTTAGTTTCACACATACACAAATACAGTACTAACACAACACACTGAAACCACAGACATAGAGTCTATTTAGCAATACAATTAAATAAACAACCTGTTCATATTTGGAAATAAATATTAAGGACCTCAACCACCTGAAGACATACATTATTCAGAATAGACAACATGAATTACATCTAGTCACTGATTTACATTACAGCATTAACTCACTGAGAAGTAAAAAAGGGACCTTTGATACACACCTGTGCCATCCACCATCAGCACTCGCTTTCCATCTGTGTCTTTCCCCTGTCTTTCATCTCCTCTCTCTCTCTCTCTCTCTCTCTCCATCTGAAATGAGGAATGAGTTGGTGAGTCTTCGGCTCAGTGAGGTACAGATTGGGGCTCAGCTGCAGAAACTGACATCATCCTTAAAAGAGCGCACGTTTACCCCTCCCGTAGTCTCGCTCTCTCTCTCTCCCTCTCTCTCTCCATCCCCCCCCCCCCCCCCTTCCCCTTCCCACGCCCCCACTTCCCCGAGCCCTTCCTCATAAACGAAATACAATGGTTACAGAAAATGAGCGAATTCGCCCGCCTCGGTTGTTTGCGCAGCAAATCTGCTTTATATTCAAAGTCTCCTAACACGGCGTGTGTATCAAGTAGCATTAGCATTCCCTACAGCCACAGGTTTGAGAACTCAAAGTGTGAGGTGGTCACATGCACTGGGGAGAGTGCTTGTCCACGCTTCTGCCACAGGTTATTAGAGATCGGCGACCGGAATACACTCTTACAGAAAGGATCTCGCTCGAGAGACACGTTTGTCAATGCGCAAGCACACGCGAACACGCGCTTATCTCTATCACCTCTCCCTCCCGCAGGAATTTTCCTGTCCCAAATCATTTAGATTTTCATTTATCATTGTAAGGTAAGACTGTGGCAGCTGTTATTAAAATAGATTGCCTCTGCTAAAACGCCATAATGCAGGTTGCGTTGAGAGCCGCATATATGGCTGCCTGAATTTGTATACTGTAAATAAAGACACATGTGCTACAAACATATGGATGCATCAGTATTCCCTGAAAGGAATTAAATGGAGGAAAAATTATGACAGCCAGTTAGGTGCGTTTTCTCCAATTGTTTATCATAGACAGAGACAGAAATGAAGATGGCATTGTAAATTACACTGCCAGTGTGGCAGACACTACTAAGCTTGGTCTGTTTTTTTTGGTTGTGTTTTTATCTCCACTTCAGTTTCTCAGGACGGTTGCATTCAGAATTCCTTCTCTTGTTTCCATAGTGACACTTTTTCCTCCTTTGTATAAGCATGTGCACTATGCGTCGCCGTGGATAGACGTTTCGCAGCGAGGAGCGTTCGCTGGTGTTAATTACTGTGTGTACAATTAAACGCTGTTCATTAACAGGCTCTTACTGTTATTTTTCATCTTGGGGCATAATTAAATCACCCTGTAAAATCTCCATGATTACAATCTGACGGAAAAAAGCCACATCGAAAAAAAGAGGGAAATGCACACTTTTAAATGCCATCCACCAAACAATTTAAATCTGTAGAGTATTACGGCATGAAATACTGTAGTATAAAGAAACAAAGCACAGAGTAGCTTCAACTTCCTCTCTCAGTGGAAACTGCAAACCTATTATCTGCTTCCCAGACCAGTGGGTGGTAGATGGAGGTGCTCGATCACCTCAGTCAAACGAGGAGGTCTAATGATGAGCTCTTAAATCGTGCTCACAAAAAGATCAGCTGAAAAGTGTAAAGCCTGGGGGTAAAACTCATTTCATTATTAATGTGCTGCGCTATAAAGATCTGAGAGGGGAAATGCTAAACAACTTAAAAGTAAAAAAATAAGTAAAAACCTGGCCTCATGTTACATCTGACATCCAATTCAAATGAAACGGTAGTCTTTGGTGTTTAAGGTAAAAAATAGTAACAGCCAACAATGACTATATCTAGAAAGCAGAATGCCCGATGGCCAATGTAATGCCAACATACTGTATATAATTCAATGATGGCAAAAGAGATGTCCACAAAATTGCTAAACATTTTTAATATAACTCCGATTGTATTCGTCTGAAAGAAGAATGTCACATACACCTAGGATGACTTGGTTGGGCGGTATCTCGGTAATATCGTATACCGCGGGGTCTTAAAATAGCAACGGTATCAGTTTCAATACTGTCATTACCGGCACTTATATATAATATATAAATATAATTTATTCAATGCCTAAAAATGCTTATGTAGTTGTCATCAAGTGACAGTGTGGAGGAGAAAGAGAGAGAGAGAGAGAAGGGAGAGGCGGTAAATACTGACGAGGCAATTTGTAAATGTTGCAATAAAAAAGGTGACCGCGAGAGATGGAAACACCTCTAACCTAATGTCGCATCTCCGAAACAACCACCCACTCTGTGCTGCGAGGATGCATTTTGCCCCGAGTTCATTAAATAAGCGCATTAGTTTATATTTGTTAAAATATTATAATGTTATTTTTTTTTTAAGTTGATAATGAAAACTGAACAGCACGAGTAAGATGGGATGCATCGGGAGTCAGACATTGACCACTTAATTAAGTTTCATTTTGTAAAAGTCCTTTCTTTAAAGTGATTTTCGTTTTATATAAATTGTATCTTAATTTTAATATTTTTTTATCAACCAATAATAAATAAGAATCAAATATAGCAGACAACATAATCATGACATGATCGTGCGCTGGCGCGCCGCGGTCACTTACACTGAGTTTCGGTTAATTTATGATGAGATTTCAATGCATGTCTCACAGACATGACAGATATCTAAATAAAGCTTGAAATTTCATTAAACGAAACAATTCAAAACGAAAAGAAATAGGCCACTCGCTGATTATTTAATCCATGATGTGCATTTCTCTCTATGCGCGTTCTATACGGAAATGGCGATCATCAAATTAAACGAAACTATTCCAAACGAAAAGAAATAGGCTAGCCTACTCTCTGATTATGTAATCCATGATGTGCATTTCTCTCTATCGTTCACTATGGAGATGGCGATTCGTCAATTTCTTTAAACGAAACAATTCAAAAGGAAAAGAAATATAGGCAGCATACTCTCCATGATGTGCATTTCTCTCTATAGGCGCGTTCACTACGGAGATATCAATCGTCAATTTCTTTAAACGAAACAATTCAAAACGAAAAGACAAAGGCTAGCCTATACCTTCTGATTATGTAATCCATGATTTGCATTTCTCTCTATATATGTGCGTCCACTAGGAGATGGCGATCGTCAACTTAATCTTTGCAGCACTGACAGAAAAGTTGTATTAATAAAAATCAATGGACGCGTGTCACCGGATTTACAAATACACTTCTTGCTTGTTGCTTGTTAATTTAATTTAAATTAATTAATAAAATGAATACAATTGTCATAATTAAAATAATTAAATTTTATTAATTGTCCCATTTTTGCTCATTTATAAATAGTATTTATATCTACCACCCCCTCAGCACCTGGGTTAAAAAAATTATTTGGCACCACCATATTATAACGGCCCACATATTAAAAATAGTAGAGTCTAAATAGGGCTCCGGCTCATAATTACATTTAATGCCGTCATCGGGGATCAGACACAACGTGCACGGGTTGGCCTTGATTTATTTTTTTTTATTTTTTTTGCCCGATCTGGTATTCAGTTTCTGAACGGTGTAGGCACAAGCCAACAGTTTGGTGACGCTGTCTGAGCCTTATGTCATAATTTTTAATTAGTCACGGTAATACCGTATACCCCGGTAAAATAGGGAGGAGGTTTGACGTATCAAAATTTGGATACCGCCCAAGCCTACTTGAGGGTGAGTAAATCATGGGCTAATTTTCATTTTTCAGTTAACTATCCCTTTAATATTCTTTTATGAATATGGTCAATTTTAAAGTTTATATCCAAAAGAAATGATCTTGGGAGATTCTCTTCTAACTTCAGTATTTGGTGCACTGCATTCTCACAGACTCTGATCAGTGGTGTTGGTGGTTCTGAGGCTTGCATTTTGTTTATCAACTGGTGTCGCAATGATTTAAATAATAATAATTGAAGTCATTGTCGAGTCATGCAGTTCAAGTCCAAGTCGAGTCTCGAGTCATTGGTACCAAAGTCTTTTTCTTTATTTAGTCAATCAAGTCACAAGTCCTTCCAGTCGTAACTCGAGTCCCCCACCTATGCAATCAATGCAGATCTCAGCAGAAAATGTAAACCCTATTACAAACCCAAAAGTTTTTGCTATTCAGACTAGTGGGTGGTAGATGGAAATACTCAATCACTGCAAGACAAACAAGAAGGTCTAAGGATGTCAGGGATAAAAACACTTGGGTTTTGATGGAGACTTTATGAATGGACTTGTTATTTCATGCCAAGCCACTAAATCAGCTCAATTGGGTTTGTTTCATGCCAATTACACGCTAAACCCAGCGAGTGACATGTCTGCGACGATTATAAATGGCCGCAAGTGATGATTATAGTGCATCTTCTGGTGTCATTAAATGATTTGTAACATCTTTAGTTCAGAGTTAAATATAAGGCACTCTCTAAAGCTGGGTATATTTACTTGCTGAATACTGCACAGCACATACTGTAGACATAGTGTGTACTATTAATAGTATGTGAACAGCACACATTATGTATCATTAAATGTATAAAAAAAAAGTAAAGTAAGTATTAAAAGTAGGCTATTGTACAATACTGCAAGATGACTTTGTACATTGCTTAATTCAGCAAGTGTTGTCCAGTTTGATTTACTATTTGGTGAAAAAATCTATTAACATTTAAAAAAAATGTCTTAGGGCATTGCGGGATATGGTATTCTGTGAAGTGCAGAATGTCATCCAACAATTTCCCATTACGTGCACAGTATGCATACAATTAACCACAGAAATAAGGGCAGAATAACAATATTTGGTTAACATAGCTAGTGCAGGCCAGTGGGTGATATGACCAAAATCTTGTCACAATACGAATAATTTTATTTCCCATTTGTTTGCATTGATAACTATATCGCAATAGTTTGTTTTGCTTTAAATAATGTTTTTATGATATCAAATTTTTTTATACCATTTCATAATTCTCAATTTCAATATCACAAAAAGAAAAAGAAATAAAGTACTAGCCTACACTCTAAAAACTATTGAGTTGAAAATAAAATAACTGCTGGGTCATACCGTATAATGAACAAACCTAAAGTGGGTTATTTTGACCTAGCATGCTGGGTTGTTTATTCAACCCAGCACAATGGGTTGATTAATGCTAGTTAATTTTTAAAGGAATACTAGCTTATTTTTTTACGTCATACTAGTAGAGCTGCATGATTCTGGATAAATTGATAATCACGTTTTTGTTTTTAATAGAGGTCACAATTTTGAGTAGACAACTAAACAAAATAAGGTAATTTATTCGAGGTTCTGACAAAATGTTAATTGCTGCAGTGACTCATAAATACTTTTTTACACTACTGGATGAATCAGTGTTTTTGAACAAATCTCTTAGAAGACTCAAATTTTACTGTTTAATTTTATTTTTTAGTATTATTTTTCTTTATTCATTTTCATAATAATTGAATAATATATTTTGTGAAGTCAGAGTACGTTTGTACATGTGTGCTGAGCAGAGATATGGGATGAGCTTTATTTTGCTAAGAGGTATGTGTGCAATGTAACATGTTCACGGAGTAGAGATGTTCAACTGATGATGACACTTCAAATGTGTACTGTTGGCATATTCTTTACAAGGAAAGGAATGTTTCAACTGATGCAATGTACAACAAATGTATACACTGGAGGGAAGCTTCTTGATATGGAAAGTGGATTGAACCATGTGTAAGCATGAGGTATACATTTCATTTTAAACATAAGCAACATGTTTTTCTACCTTACAAGAAAGTTGTAAGTTCCAGAGTGGTGTATATAAGCTCAATCCTTACTGTACTGACTCAGAGAAACATAAAGGCATGACGGGGTTAGAGGAAGGAGAAACAGAGAAACCATTTACAGCTGGCATGATGGAGTGAGGGAATAGAGAAATCTGGAATGAAGACCTCCTCACCTATAGCCTTATTCTGCTATGCCTGTTTCTCTCTGTCTGACAAATGTGTATTAAATACTAAATATAAATCTCGTCAAAAGTAACAGGTGTAGATTCCGTGATTCAACCATAACGGGGGAAAGCATGATTTTCAAATCTACAATTAAATGGGTGGTAAAACGCATTTTTTAAAAGGCTTGATTGTGTTTATGGGGTGCACTGTAACATGTGTTCATGCTTCGTTTTTTAAAAATTGCATTATTTTTCATATCTTTTACCTTTATTCTACACTGCTCTGCCCCTCCTTGTAAAAACGGTCTGATGGTTTCCTGGTTCTATGAAGCCAGTCCCTCAAAACTACTCAATGGGCTTAGATTGGTTAGCTGGCCCAGTGTGTTGTGATTCGCTAACCGACTAGTGCACGTTCTCCGGAAATCTCACGACCCGTACCTTAACCGGTAGCCTAGTTTGTGCGTTGGTGTTATTAGGCCGGTGACACACTGGCTGTGTGGCGTGAGCGTGGCGTTTCGGTTGCGTCAGCTGCGTCGCGTTTTCTGTGTCTTTGCGCACCAGAAACGTGTCTGACGCGGCCCTGCTGACACGGATCACCCTTGTTCAATATATGGGACAGAGTTGTGGAAGCCCTATATAGCCTACTTTATGTTAAGCATAAATATAAAGCCTACTGATAAAGACACTGTCAGCAGTATTGACAGCAAAATAGACTACAGAATATTTTGTTCTGTATTGACAGGTGCAATATTTGAAAATTTATAATTATTTATTTATTTATTTATTTTTAAATTATATTTATATCTGAATTAATGTCAAAACCTAGACTTTCAACCATCAAAATGTAATTTATTAATATGTATTTGTGTACAAAATAACATATAACATCTTTTCCTTATTCTATTTTGCCTGGAAACGCTTCCAACACGCTTGTGTGTCGCGTGAAAAATAGGCGTCGGTTCTGTTTCTAGCATGCACGTGTTTCCTGCGCGGCTCAAGCCGTGCCTGAGACGCACGCGCGTGTCACGCAGGCAGTCTTCAAGCTCTTGTTAACATGGGAGCCGAAATAAAAACGGACACGCCACGCAGCCAGTGTCACCGGCCTTATAAACAATGAAACGTTAGTGAAGATGATCGAGCAGAACCTGTTCAAGAACGGCTGTTAAACGACGTTTCAGAAAGGTTTGTTTTTTACTGTTCTCTCATTACTTTTTAGATACGCTGTTATTTAATTGTAGTAATTATTATAGAATTACAAAAAAAATGAGCTTCATAAACAAGAATTTCATATAATCGTTCTAACAAATTATACTACATTCCTCAAAGGGATTTTTTTGAGTAAACACTGCGGATCTATAGTGATCGTTTCTGACTTTATGCCACCGTTACTTTTGTATTTTTAGAACGATTGTAGACAAATATCTGTCGACAGAACTATTAACCCAAAATGAACACTAAACATCGGCTGCCAAAATCAAATACAGAACCATGTTTAGCATTGCCTGTAGATAAACAAGCATGTAGATAAACATAAACGCTCTTATCAAAGAATAATTTACACTAATTCCAAGTTCGCTGTTGAGATTAAAAAAAAGTTTGTAACGTTAAGTATGAATGAGCATTTAACAAACTAGTTTGCAGAGCCAAACAGCGTTGTCATTTGTTTACTTCCTTGCTACAACGTACAATTAACAATACGAACTATTACAGGAAAACCCATCTACGAAAAATAAATCATACTTATAGGTTGTGGCCCGTAAACAAAAGCTTCTGTTCTTAAAGTTGGAACTGCTCCATCTTTCAGGACAAGCCGTTGTGCGAATGCTGCATTGAGCTCGCGAAGATTTGTGGAAGCTTTCCTCCGTAAAATGAGCAGCACAGAGAGCGAAATTTGGGTCATAATTATGAGGGACCGAGTTAAAAATAAATTTTAACCATTGATCCCTAACTCCCTCGTCACTAGGAAGGCTGAACAAAGTGGACCTGCAATCCGGATGAAAATAACAGCAGCGTTTCGACGGCATTGCGACAACTCATCTCCAAAACAGCAAAATAAAATGGCCTCGCCCGCTTAAGTATTCTCGGAGGAGGGGTTTATGTAAATAATGGGATATGCTGACGTCAGCAACTCCGGAGGAATGTCGTGTAGTCCAAAACCGGCTGTTTGCTGTAGTCCTTAGAAATTAAATTTTTTAAAACCAAATATCTCCCTTTGCTTTGAACTTTGAGCGTTGTAACTTTGCAGATGTTGTTTATGCTCAAACAGCAACATTACACACTAAAGTTAGAAAAGTGAAATCGTGTTTTATCACCCCTTTAATTCTCTTGAATGAATGATTCAATGACAAATACATTTTTTAACAGTCACTTGTCGCCACCTTGTGGAATAACAATGAAATCGATGCAATCATTATGAGGCGTCAAATTACTTCAAATTATCAGTGTTTTAATCTGAAATATCAAGTTTTATTCCCAGTACTTCTGTGCTCATTTGAATTACTGTAACCGAAATAATGATACTTATAGTTGAAATGACAAGCTGTTTCATACCACTCTCTCAGCAGCAGAACAAATGTTGACTGAGATTGTACTTGTCAAAGTTTAAAAAGACAGCCGAATCGTTTTCATTTAGGAATAAACCTGTGGGGGTGTTTGAACTGACATTTTTTTCCACCAAAATGGTGCTGGTTCTCATGCTGGCGTGTTGCTGAAATCTGGTCCTAATCTTAATTTATGAAAGTTACAAAAAGTTATTCAGTCAAGAGCCTGTGATTTTCTGTTTGTCTTTTGCGGTTTAACATTGACAGACTGCAGCAGGATCATTAGGACACTGTCGAATGCATGGATCTAATATACTGTTACACGTGTTTTCTTTCTCAACTGTTTACGTCCACTTAAGACATGAATGATTGTTTACGAGGATTCTCACAGACAGGCATTTTGGCACATTAGTGTGTGTATTTGACTGTTCAAGCCCAATAAGACACCAAAAAGATCTGTTCAGTTCTTGTGCTCATTCAGTATTATGAGCAGCAGCTTTATGTGCGCGTTTCTGATGTGTGCGTTCAAGAAACCACGTCACAGACAGCGTGTGTATATACCGAAAGAAGTTCAACTTTTGATGTCAAGTGACTGAAGGGTTAAAAATCACTTGTTTTAAAACTGCAAGACTTAAAAACGCATTCAAATGATAAGCAACAGCATGGCAACGTCACGTGAACATAACTGCGATAGAGCCAAATAATCCAAAATCTCAAACAGTTGACAAATTTCTACTAGTTTATCGTCTTTACCAGTATATCACCCACCCCTAGCTAGTTTAAAATATGATAAAGGTTTCAAACTGCTGTAAAATGTTGTTGTCCAATCACTAAATGTAATATTTAATTCAGTGAATAAAGTCATCTTGGCTCTGCATTTTTTTTATTTGAGTAAAAATGTATTTTAAGATGAAATAAGTAAGCTGTCATAAATGTAAAATCAAGAGTTTTCCATTGTGAAATGCAGTACTCTACAAAATATACTGTTTGGCAAATGTATTTTGGCAAATACATAAAATATTGCAAATGTGGCAGTAGGTGATCCAGTATTAACCTTAATCATACTACACACTATTTGCTTTCAAACATAGTTACACAAGTGCTTATTGTCACCTGTAACGCCTGTGGATTCCTTGCTTTAAGGTTCTGGAAATTTGCCATAGTAAAGTCCTTCAATTGATCATCATATCAGCTATCTGAAATGCAGATACGCCCTAAATTCCCAAACAAATTAGGACTTTTGTAGAGCACTTGATTTTCCTTAGCTGTGTGTGTCCTTGAATCAATGTCGGCATTTCTTTCTTTCCTTTCTATTCTGTCTTCAATCAATCCTTTAGGCGTAACGGTACCTATTTCTCTGTGTATAATTGGACTGGATGACAGCCATATTTGAAGCCAACAGATGAAAGCATCTTTTGACAATGGAGTGTCTAGCCTGTGACATGACTTGAATGAGGAAGAGATTGCTGTGCACATACACGGGTACGAACACACAAAAACCCTACACACGTGAAATAAAATAAATTGCCCATAGTACAGTTGTTGAGGGAAATCTGTGGGAATACACTTGAGAAATAAAATCCATCACCATTCCCCCGCATTAAGAATGAGGCTGCACTGCATACCAAAAGACATGTGCTGTAATGTGAGGTAGATCACAAAATATCATTGGTATGGCTAAAAAAGGGATACGATCCTCCATTTTTAAGGCATACCCAAACACTAGGACTGTCAAATTAAACTACATCTGCTGAACAATCTGTCAAAGCAGTTGTTTCCCAGCCACTTCATCCTCAGACTTGACTAAGATTGAGAATAAAGTTATAATTACGAGAATAAAAAAAGAAAAAAGATAAAAAACTAACATTTCTTGTCATAAACACAATTTGCTGCCAAAACAGTGAAACTTTATTAACCCCCACAAATAGATTCCCTAGACTGTGGCAACCCGAAAATATATTTGACCTTCTCATAATAACATAAAAGGTCTTTAATGTCATGTTTTGCACCATTGCTGTCAAACAAACTAAAATCGAAAGCGTGATAAGGCTTTGTGTCCTTCTCAAAAGTCTTTGTTTGCGCTGCAAAGAGAAGTGTGCATTTCACTCACGCCATCAGCACATGATCAGCACCGCGTCTCAGTTCAACAGTGAATGAATGCAGTGAACTCCATCTGTGCATGTGCTGAGTTTAGTGTGCATTTGGGAACGTAGTTACGCATTATTTTCACATTTGTATAGTTGGCGATTACAGCATTTCACTAGATTTGTAATAAGACGCGTTCGTAAACTTGTTTTCCGCCCAAATAAAAGCTTGACTGCATTTTTCGTCAAAATAAAAGCTCACGGGTGTATCCCATTTCTATACCCTCATGTACAGAAATTAGGACAACAAAAATTATGAAAGTTTAATTTATTTTTCAGCGGTTTCGTTTTACAATACATGGCTATTATGATCATATGAATTAATACTATTATATTAGTAGTAGTAGTTGTAGTAGTAGTAGTATGTAGTGTAATGTAGACTGAGACACTATATCACAACTAAAAAGAGGTTTGAGCCCCCGTGAAAGTCTAGGTACAAGTCAATGCACTGGCTTTGTTCAAGTTGCACACTGAATATGGGTTGGAGATCCCCCAAGAAGGACAAAGGACCACCCATCACAGTTTAAAAAAAATCCTGTGGAAAACACTGTATTCTATGCTAGATTGACGTTCAAGCAGCAGCATTAAGATGTGTCTTTATAAAACAGTCCAACTGTTAAAACCAATCTTGTGTGGACAGCTCTACTCATTATGTGATGCCTGATCTCGGTATGTGTGCTTTGGTGAGTCGAACAACCTGTAATAGTGTACAGGTCATGGTTAAATGTGTTAATTTGGCCTGCTTTTTTAAATAGAAAATGAATTGCACTAAATGAACACTAAATTGATAGCTCTTCCAAAAACAACCTTTTAGACCACAGTTGAGCAATAGCCTATACGTGTGTTTGCAGTCAGTGTTGTCGCTAAGGTAACCACCAGTACCCACAAATACACTCTCCTATCGCTGTCACTTGTATTAAAAGCATAATTTTTCCTCATGAGGGAACATTGGCGGATACACACTCTAGCTCTGCCCCCACTAGCCTTTCAGTTGAGTAAACATGATGCAGATACTAATTTATACATTCAGTCTAGTGCACTGCTACAAGGTGGTCTCCATGGATAGATCCCCTTATGAACAATTAGTGGCAAAACTGTGGCAGAATCCATCCATTTATAGGAGCTTATGAATAACAAATTCAGAAGCTAATGATTGAAACTTTAGGTCCCGTGATTTGTATCCTCATTTTACCTTTTTAATTTGTGTTCACTCGAGTTAATCAGTTTAGAGCAATTGAAACAAATGAATGATATGTGAATTTTAAGTAGCCTGTTGGCATTTTACAGGACAACAAACAAAATCAGCTTACTTGCCTATGGTTTTCATGATCTTTAACATTTCTTTTTTCTGAAATGAATGCCTGCAATGAGCTTTATCTCGTGAGATGCTCAAATTCAGACTTCTTTTCAAAGTCCTTATAACATTGTAGGTGACAATTGTATGTGGATTTATGCCGTAGTCAGCAGCACCATCCACAATTTACACATTCAAATAAATGTTTATATTTCCAATAAATTTTTTTGAGGCTGAACCTGTAGTGGGAACTCATTACCATATCCTGCATTGGGAAAATTTTGCATTGCAAAAACGTAACATTGTCGCTATGCAATTTATAATAATGTGCATATTGTTTTGAGAAAACCAGAACTTCTTAAAAATGACCTGGAGGAAAACAATAAAACAGCAGTATGTTGGATTCTCTAACACAGAAAAAAATTTTTAGCGAAACAATATTTGCATTATTATTCCAGTCACTTAGCTCAGGTCACAAGAATGTCACAAGATGATGGAAATGTTTGTGAAGAACTAATTTGTCTCAAGGATTTGGTGTCCTTCAGGTATTTGCCTCAGTAACTGCTGCTGGTTCATCTTATTAGCTCTTGTCTTACCAAATGCATAATTAGTTGCATCAGTGGTTTCAGAAACTGGCTGAAGAAACTATATCTGAAATCATGAATTGCAGTATTTGTAAGGGATGTAAGAAAATATCGATGCACATAAATATCGATTCTCAAAAACACAGTATCGATATTTATTTATTTGTTGACATCCAAGATTCGTGCCAGTGGCTTTGTCTTCGGTTTAAACCTGACTGCTAGATGGCAGTGTTACCTCAGAACGTAAACTGTAACGCGGAGAAGCACAAGGGTGCATCTTCAGCATTAGCATGAGCAAACCCAGCACACAAGACGATAATATTATGCTGGTGGGGTGAAAAATCACGTTCTCCCTCGAAATGGAGTCTCTGTTAGGACTCAAAGCTATCCCATTGGCTCAAATTACTTTTAATAGATACTCTCTCTTTACCTTCCGATTACAATTCTTACAAAATCATGTTCTCATTAATACTGTTTGAACTGTGTTATAATGACCATTAAAGGGATAGTTCACCCAAAAATGAAAATTATGTCATTAATTACACCCTCATGTCGTTCATCTACAGAACACAAATGATGAAATTGGAGAGCTTTCTGACCCCCGCATAAACTGCTAAGTCTTTACTATCTTTGGACCTTGAAAGTGGTAATAACGTTGCGGTCTATGTGGAAAGCTCTTGGATTTCAACAAAAATATCTTCATTTGTGTTCCGAAGATGAACGAACGTCTTACGGGTTTGGAACGACATGAAGGCGAGTAATAAATGACAGAAATTTCATTTTTGGGTGAACAAACTCTTTAATGTCTGTATTAGTTAGCTTATGTACTAGCTTAGCATACAGATACCCAATTAGTCTGATAGCTTAGTGTATGCATTTGCACTGACCCAACATGGATTCAAAATCATATTTAATGTAATTGCGTGTTAATTTAATTTAAGTCAAGGCACCTTCATTTATGTAGCGCTTTTAACAATATAGATTGTTTCTTTACAGTGATAATAAGAAAATTACAGTAACAGAGATGTTTTGGCTTTACAGCAGCTCTAGAATAAAGTTATTGTCCAGCTAAAGTTAGTTTTGATTGATTGATTTACTTCTGTTGCAAAGATCATTAGTTATTAACTTAGGGGCCGCTAACACGACACCGTTCTAACAGAAAACACTCAATGCGCTCCGGCCTGCTCATCCGCACACAACAGTGGCTGGTGGCTCGAGAACGTAAACCCTGAAATAGATTTCAAGGTGCAAGCCTTGAAAAATGTTCGAAAAAACATTATCTCTGCGCAAACCTAAAAAAAAACAGCCAAACCGCAGACGGCGTGCACATTCACATCACGTGTTTAGTCTGTAGGTATGCACGTTTGAATATATATGTGTGCAGGCGTGTAGTCCTTCAGAAACCAACCTTTAAGTGTTAAAGGTAGGGTTTGTTTTACAGGTTTTTGTCATACTGGTTGAAATTAATCGATGATCGATTAATTGAGGATAATAATTGAATCAATTAAACTTCAAAAGTGAAACAAGGTCATGCGCATGCGTGCTGCTCAACCGCGAAACGTGTAAAGCATACACAAGCAAAAATTAAGCGATATGTTATGTTTGGGACCATTTTACGAATAAAAGGCTAGAGTTACATCTTTATGACTATAATTTTGCGTGTGCATTCGTAGAATTTTGTTTCGTGCAAATGTAAGTTGTAATATGGTGTTTATTTTGTGTAGGCCTATATATATATATATATATATATATATATATATATATATATATATATTATGGATGGTAAGATTCACCGATTCGCATTGGTGCATCGCCATAAAAGCTAACGATGCAATACATCGATTTAAATAAGTGTGCATTGAATAAAAGTTGTCATTTGTATCGCGATGCATCGTTTTCAACATCTGCATCGGTAAAAAAACGATTTATTCATATATAATTATTAGAAGATGTGCTTTACTTTTACTATTTAGAAAGTGATCAATATTTTATTATGTAACTGTTAGATTGATTTCTCCTTTCTGAACTGTTGCTCAAGCGCTTTCTCTCAACACCACCACCACTGCTGCTGCTACGTGAATATGACGTTTCACAACACTACGGAAACCTACCTAGAACAGATCAACATAGCGGAGCTCTATCTTCCACCAAATAATTATAAATCCAGTGTTTGGAAACACTTTTTTTTTGGAAACTGCAATTTGTAAAATATGTTTTGCCACTATAAAATATACAGGCAGTACTATTAATTTAACAACACACTTGAAGCGCCGACACAGCGCGAGTGCAGCGGAGCATATTGTTGTCCTACTGTTAGTTTAACTGCTTCGATTGTTCTCATTTGTAAATCGCTTTGGATAAGCTAAATTAAAAAATGTAAAATGTTTTTCATTACATTTCATACAGTATTTTTTTCATACAGTTATGAAAGACCTGTTTGTGAAAAGTTTATTTATTTATGTATTATTGATTATGTTGAAACAGCACCTGCTTTCTGCTCACGGAGTTAGCCTACCTGCTGAAATCACATTAGCCTGCTGGCAAGTTATGGAACATACATGTATTCATTGTTTATCGCTGAGCATCCTTACATTTTTTCACAGTTAAATGTGTGAGCTGTTAAAAGTGTAACTGGAGACAGGACAGGAAAATAATGTCTGTTTTTATTTAATCTTTTGGTTTTGTGAAAACCAAATTTTTTCTTTGTGAATGAATCATGCATTAAAAGTCAGATGGCACTTTATGTTTTGTTGTATGTCTGAACAAAAGAAATAAAAGTTAACTACTTATGCCACATTCAATTGCATAGCATCATATTTTTCTCCATTGCATTGTATGTATTACATTGAATAGCATTGCATTGAATCGAAATCGGATCGCACCGCATCGTAATAGTAGTGAATCATATTGCATCGCATCGGTACAGTAGCTGCTTATATGCATCTTTAATGTATCGTATCGTTGGCTATGCATCGAGATGGGTATCGCATCGGCCTCAGTTATGGAGATGCACATCCCTAATATATATAGCCTATGATTTATCTCATTTAGTATGCATTTGGTTAAGAATTAACACTGTATAAAGCGCGCCGGCGATCATCTTCAGCGCATGCACCTCAAACAGCAATGACTAATAATAATAATTATGATTGGGACTGTTATATTACATAACATTATAAAGAGAACGCTATTGTAATAAATTGTTGTGAATAAATTCTGGCACGTCCACAACAGGAGTCACACATTCTGAATAGCACGCATCTGATGCGGCATTGGTGACACATTGTATTAGGCGTTATATTTGATTATTAAATAATCAATTTAATTAAATATTCAATCACATTGACTCAGTTTACAATCCTACTAGCCCTTAATTTAGACTAAAAACCCTTTTCATTCATTTGGTGTGGAACATGCGTTTTGAGCAGCATTTACACACCCTGTCCTGCTGTTGTCTGTATGCCACTCCAGTGGACACATATTGCAGTATTAAGGCTAATGATTAATCAATTAATGGATTGTTAATTTAAACGACGATCGATCATGCAATTTGTGTTAATTGACATCCCGATTGAAACTCTCTTCACATTCTGATAGCAATCAATAATAGAAGTGGTCTAAATATTAAAACATGTATATATCATAATAAAATCATAATAGGACCCCTTTAAAAAGCACACCCATCTGTCAAAGCACGACATAAATATAAAGCACTCTCAAGTTTAGGTATACCTACAGAATCCTGCAAGCACTATTTTCCCTTTATTTGGATTGCACAAAATAATGATAAGTGATTTAAATGCAAATGCAGATCCCATATGCTTATGGTGGTGAGTTCTTTAAGAGTTTTTCTAAAATTAGATTCTCTTCCTATAGAAAAAGCAATATATCGCCTTTCTTACAGTATCATAATATATAGTATCATAACCCCTGTATCGTGATACGTATGGTATCACCAGATTCTTGCCGATTCACAACCCTAGTATATGTATGGCATATTGATACTACATTAGTATTGGCAGGCATTCTCGTGAGGTTAAGGAATCCTCTCATATGAAGCAAACACTGCTTTTCTTCTGAGGCATATGGGAAAGATTTATAGATCTCAACTTGACAACTTGAACTGGCTAAGATTAAGAGAATAGGGATGCACTGATATAAAAATGGTTTGATACGCATGCGATTCTCTGATTAATTGCTAAGTTTAACCATCATAGAGCAAAATTTTAGGTTTTAGGTTCTGTCAGTTTAAACATTCAATTTTTCTGCACGCACACAGAGCAGCAAAGACGGCACGCGGACACCAAATTATGTTCTCTTTCGCGTCTATTTGTGCTTGAACTGACACACACACTTAAAATGATGACAAAATGCCCGTCTCAGTGAGTATCCTCATAAGCACAGTCACATATGGCTTACTTGAATGATTGCGAAAGTAAACAGATGCATATCATATTGGATTCGTGCATTCGCTCTTAAAGTGACAGTAGCCTAATATACTCAATCTAATATAGTCAATCTAAATCAAACAACAAAATACAAAGAGAAAATAACTTTAGCAAAGATTAATTATATTTAATAATTTATACAGTTAAGACTAAAGGCCATAGGACACTGAGTCTGAAATTTTTGTGTGCGTTTTTTCGTGTTCGTCAGCCTAAAAATTCGTCACGCACAGAAACCTTGCACACTGAGTCCGATACGTATTTATTAAACCTTTGCGGAAAAAAACACAAAAAATACTAAATGGATTCGTAAAGCAGTGAGGATGATTTTGTTGCCCTCTCTCTTCCTAAAAAGAGAAAGAGGAAATATTGGGTCCATCCAATCCTGAGATTGCACCGAGAGGAAGGAGAGTTTCAGCTCCTTATCAAGGACTTGCAAAATTATCCCGACCGATTCAAAATTGACCTCAGAATGTCAGTGGAACAGTTTGACGCTTTGCTAGTGCTACTGGAGCCACATATTAAAAAGACCACCACAGATTCCCGTGGACAGACGGCAGTATGTCTACGTGGACACACACACACACACACACGGCTGGCGGAAGCGCTGGGCAGACAGAACAGCTGAATCAGGATATATTTTGTACCCGAATGATACATACTTGTCCGACGCAAATCAGACGCTTGTACAGTGGCTCTGAATTGTCAAAAAACCCTTTCAAAATGCTGGCTGTGGATGAGAAAAACGCAGAAAATCGAACCCGATCCGAATGTTTTATGACAGACGAAAGTTTCGGAGGCAGTGTGCAAGCGTGATTGACTTAACTTGAGGTCGAAATTTTTTTTTTTTACGTGCAAAAGTTTCGGATGCGGATTTCGGACTCAGTGTGCAATGGCCTTAAGCAGTGTTATTTTACATTTGATTATTTAATTTCTGTACCTGAATAGAATACTGTTAGACTTACCTGAAAAAACAGTGCACTGTTTATTTCTTTTGTAAATTTCTTCTATTGTAATTATCTATATCTAATCTGTTTATTATTTTCAATGCAGATTCACTCCCCTACAAAACCACCCCAATCGTTCTAGAATGATTAATTCTTACCAAATAGAGCTATTCAAGTAATCTGGTGAAATTGGTTTCATATCACAATATCGCAGAAAAACTAAACATTGCAATGTCAGTTTTTTTTCCAATATCGTGGAAATTTGTTTAGTATTTGTTTACTAATTTATTGTTTACTATACTCTTCTTGATAAATTTCCTTCAGAAATGCATCACAATTGTCATGATTCCTGTCTGGTGTTCTCCTTGTCTTGTGTGGACTTTTGTTATTTCCTGTTCTGTGCCATGTTTTGTAGTCCTTTGTAGTTTTTCTTGTTTATTAGTCTCTCCAGGTGTTTCTAATTAGCCCCGCCCCCTTGTTATCTTGTTTAGCTTGTTTGCCTGTGTATTTAAGCCTCTGTGCTTCAGTTGTTGTTTGTCGGTCGTTGTTGCTTGTAGACGTTTGCTGTTCCTTGTTCCTGTCCTGAGCTCCATGTTCTGTTGTTATTAAAGTAGTGCTTGCATTTGGATTCTCTCTCCGCTTCGTCCTTGCCCCAACGTTACAACAATATGGAAGTAAAATGTTTTTTTTTTCTAAAAACAACTCCATATAGCATTTAAGTTTCAGATCAGTTCGATTTGTTTTCTTAAAGGGACTTTGTGTAGTTTTTTAGGTTTATTATCTAAAATCAATATTTTTATTCATAAATATGTCCTCAATGGTGTACAAATACCTCTGCCAATTATCTGACTTATGCTTGTAAACGAAGAATTTATTATCTTTATATACATGTGACGGTAGGTCCACGGAGGCTTCCATGTCGTTCCGCCATCTTGAAAAACTATAATCGCAGAGAGGGTCAGAAAAGTACTAGGCCAACGCGTTTCCACAACGCGTTTTCATTCAGAGCCAGCGTCACGTGACTGAAAGCAGCAGAAACGGAGGAGCAGAGCAGTGAGAGGCGCTTGTCACTGCCCCGGCAAGTTTAAAGGGCTGCATTGCACTTTTATTTTTAATGGCATAGATATGCCGAGCCACAGGAGAAGAAATCCTCGTCGCCAAAAAAGTCCAAATTTGAACGTAAAAGGAAACGTGACCGGAGATTACAAAAAACAAAAGTCAATGTCGTGATAGCTTTTTCCAAGTGGAAAGATTTCAAAAGAGACGCTGAAGTTGCCTGCTTTCTCCTCGACAGGTAGGCTAAGTCAATATTACAGTGTTACTTACTTGCTTTTTTTCATTGCTTGGTTGTGTACTTTATTATATAGGCAGTATAACATTTATAGTTAAAAGTTAAACCGTCTCTTTTATGAAAAGCAGCTATTGAGAAAAACAAGGTTTGTAAGTTTACTTTTTCATAACCTACAAATTCGATAAGAATATATTTTAATAGAGCATATGATTGTTCTTGCATTGTTTGTCATAGCTTTTTGGTACATAACAGCTACCGTAGATACAACACGCATTTGAAAAAGCGAAGCGCTGGAGAGCACAATTCGTTTGAATGCAAAATATAATTTCACCACTAGATGGGAGAAATTCCTACACAATGTCCCTTTAAAGAAACATCATTACTCCAGTCTTCAGTGTCACATGATCCTTCAGAAATCATTCTAATATGCTGATTTGCTGCTAAATAAACATTTCTTATTATCAATATGTTTGTGAAATTTCTTTTATTTCAATATTCTAAGATTAATAGAATGTTCTAAAGAACAATATTTATTTGAAATAGAAATCTTTTGTAACATTATAAATATCTTTACTGTCACTTTTGATAAATATAAACCATGACATAAACCACGAGTCATGAGATTGGGTTCACGAGAAGATTTTTGCAGTATTTAAGAAATCCTCAATGACAAAATTCATGACTGGAAAAAAAAGTCTGCAGGTGCATTTTGAAATTTTTTAACTAATCATTTTTATTGAATGTCATTTCAGTCCTACTTTCGGAGTATGAATTATCATATGCACTGAAAGACAACAATATACAAGCACTGTAAAAGTTTTTGCCACAAACTCAAATGACTGGCTTCTCTCCTGAATGTCTTCACATGAGTCTCTTCAGAACTTACTGTACATGATTTATGAGCTTCCAGAACAAGTGTTACCTCCTAACTGAACTCCTTTCCACAAATTCAACATAGAAATAAAAACAGTATAACTAACAAAAAAAATAACAGTTAATAACAATTTTGTATTAGTCTTAAGAGAAAACAATAAGTGCAGCCATAATCAAAGTACTCTCTCAATATTCAAAGTGCAAAAACCAAAGCTAAGAGGTGATTACAAATACACAGCCCTAAGATCGGTTTGATATTGGGGGGCTATTTGTACTGTATGTAGCCTAATTTGCACGCATCATGGAGAGCGCGTTTTACTTTCGAATTCGCGATTGCATGTTCTACAAGTTAAGACATTTATCAGAAACTTAGGCTATGTTGCGCAACGAATCCTCCGCCATGGTCTTGTCAGTCATCTTACTTAACTTGTCACGTGATCAGTGAACTGTGATTCCTGCTGCACTGTGTGCGACTGCAGCTCCTGCTGGATGAGCAGAGCAGACGGTTACAATACTTTACAACTGAAACAACCGTTATCCAACTGAAATAAATTGTTTTTATTTCAATAAAAAAGCAAAACGACAGTGGATATAAACATAGCGGTGGCATATTCTATGCTAATTTCACCCTCACGCTCCGCCATGCTGATATCGCGAGATAGCTTTTCACCTCGACGAGAAATCTCGTCACATTTTAATATCGCTATTTCTTTCTTTAATAAAAAAAAACACCTACTGACCCTAAACCTCTAAACAGCAGTGTACAAAATTACTCAAGTTTGCTATATTTGGTAACAGTGATGCTTCTAAAACTAAACCAAAAGATAACGAATTGACGTGGGAGGAAATAAGGACAGTGAAAACGAGAGAGCAAGAAACAGGCAGCATCTTCACACTCAAATCTCGAGGGACCTCATCCCTGACACAGTCTTGAGACTGACTGGCCTCTGCCTCCATGTTTGTGTGCATCTAAGGCAGCATAAATTTCCCATTCATCGCAGAAAGAGGCGACGAGGGACTGAGGACGAACAGCCACCGGTCAGAGTCTCCGGTCTTTGGATTGATGAACCAATGGTGACGGATGAGGGTAATAAAGAGCTGGATGTCCCTCCTGTTACCAGCCAGGAACCAGTATGAATCACCCATCTGAGGCTCTACGGAGCAAGAGAACGATGCAGAGGCCAGCCCTGCCCCCCTCAGGCACACAAATACAATGAAACACACACACAAACTCCTCATGACTTCCACAAAGCAGCAGAGCAAAACTATCATACAAAACAATGAGGTTTAAAAGAGAAGACACCAACAACCAGACAATCATCATTCTGGTCTGAGCGAAATGATGGTGATGGGACTTATAGTTATGTTGGTGCTGTTTTGAAGTGTTTTGACATTAGTCATGATTGACTACTCTAAACAGACGGCAAACATGGGGGAAAGCGGTGCTGTATTTTAAGGCAATATCTGTAGGGGAGACTGGAATTGTCTGGCACAATTTTCATTCTTCTCTGGTGGAACAAACATTACGACAACCCAACAAAGTGCAAATGAACGCGTAAAGAAATGGTTCATGTCATCGTTTATTCACCCTCACAGTTTTCCAAGCAAGTGTGATTATCTTCTTTCTTCTGTGGAACATAAAAGGAAATGTTTGCTAGAGTGCAAACAGTGCACTTTTCCATACAATAAAAGGTAATGGTGACTAGGGCTAACTATACAAGTTTTTTCAAAAAAGCACAATAAAAGTGGTCCACATGACTAATATATTCACACAAAGTGTGAACACCACGACCAAAATTTAATTTCACTGTAACTCTCAAATCTGATTTGCAGGATTTAAATACACTTATATACAAATTTCAAGTGCTTTCTACACAGATTCATTTGATCCAATGATGTTTGGCATCGCTGCCGTCAAGCCTACTGTTACGCATCTCGCTGCGTTATGTTTAAATATACATCAATGAGATATGAGTACTGTGGCAGAGTATTAAATAGGAATAATTGAAAATTATTCTGTTTCTCACACAAAGCTATATTATCTGACTAGTATTGTTATTGTTAAATAAAATTAAATCTATAAAAATTATTCTGTTGATTGATATAAAGCTGACATAATGAAACGCAAATATGAGATTAAAAACTTTGGTAACAGTTTACAATAAGTTTTCATTTGTTAACATTAGATAATTAACATGAACTAACAATGAGCAATACATGTGTTACTGTATTTGTTCATCTTTGTTAACAGCTGTTCATTGTTTGTTCGTGTTAGTTCACAGTGCATTAACTAATGTAAACAAATACAACATTTGATTTTAATAATGTATTAGTAAATGTTGAAATTAACATGAACAAAGATTAATAAATGCTATAGAAGTGCAGTTCATTAGTAGTTCATGTTAACTAAAAGTAGTGATGTTACCAAAACTTTAACTTAAAAAAATTTAAGTCAAAATTAGAAATATTGCTTGGTAACTAACTGAAAAAAAACAGAAGTTGAAGCTGAAGTTTCAAAATTACTAAAACTGAAATAAAAAAGGATTAAAGCTTGCAGTGTTAAAATTGTTTATTTTGAAAGGAAAGCAAATGGAAAAAGATTAAATGTTTATTAAATTACAGTAAAAACATTATTTAAATATATATATATATATATATATATATACATATATTTCTTTTTTTTTTTTTAAATACAATGCTAATGAATATTTATAACGTTTTAGCACTTTTTCCATTAAAGAGCCAATAGGGACACTTCAGATATTTTTGGCTCCTCAAGTTGAATTTCTCACCACATCATGGACCAACAATAATATTTAAAAAAAAAAAGTGAATATTGTGCTAATGTGAATAGTCTTACATTAGACTTTTATAAATGATGTCAGACACGCACTTATCACTGGTTCCTATCTCCAACAAACACGGTCACATTTTAAATATCACACATTATCTAAGATTTTTAGCCGAGGGGGTTCATTTTTGTTTTGACATTGCAAATTTGAAAAGTTGTCTTGAGCTTGACAGGTTTTAATCTTCTAATGTCATGATAGAATCAGTAAGTGTGGATCAAGAGGGCAAAAATTCATATTTTTGTGACAGCATCCAATTATGAACATGAAATTACTCTGTTCCAAACCAACTCCAGTCTCCCCGACTGTTCTTATCCACACATGCTCTGATGAAGGTTATTAAATATGTACATATTAAATATGTACATTCAATTTTTGGCTAGACAGTCGCCCCTTTCAGCTTTTGCCCAATTTGTAAATTTTATCAGATTTGCTTGACCAGTGTCTGGTTTCTTTGCTATGGGCCACTGCATGGGTCTTTGACGTTCATTTGAACTTTTGCAGCAATTAGAACATGACAAAGTGATATTGTGAATGTGATATCAACTGCAGTTACAAAAATTAATCAACATTTTTGAATGTGAATCAGTCAGAATCAACACTTCACAGTTTTTGCAATATTGACAATTCAGCAAATAAGGACTTTGAAAAGCTGAAAGGTATTAGTATAGGCAGCAAACCCATACTCAATACGCAATACTCAAACAATGCTCAAAATCTATGAACTACTGGTGACCTCTCTGCCCTCTCTCAAGGCTAAAGCCTTGTAGAAATGGAAAGAGAAAAAAAACAATGCTTATTTGCAATCTTTTTCACAAAAGCTTTATATCGGTCAAGACAAACCGCAAGAGAGTTCAAATCCACTTTACCAGCAGTAAATGTTGCATAATGTGAGGATGATAAAGTCCTACCTTACCACAGGCCTTAAGATCCAGGTGTTATTCCAGAGCTATGAATCTTCTTTTCTCTATGTGAACTATCTCTTAAGGCTTAGTTGGGTGGCTCGACATCAATAAAACATCCGTGAATTGAATAACTTCTTCTCAAAATGGATGGGGTTACCATAAAACCTGACCTGCATGCATAAGACAGAGGCTGCTCAGATCAGGATCTTACCAGGCAATCACATTAACAGAAATACTGAAATACAGGTATCACACTCTCAGTACCGATTTCTCTTTTATGTCATTTTTTTTTCTATTACATGCAAAAATAATCTCTTCAGAATGAAAGGTAACAACAACTTAGCTATAGTTTTATCAACAACAAAATCAGCGTATTAAATTATAAACATACCATCTATAAGGAATGAACAACGAAAAATGCAGCACATTTATCCCATTAAAAGATCAAACCAGTATTAAACGGTTAACATCTTAGTTTTTGTTTGCGTTTCAACTTACCAAAACTAGATTTTTTCTCTCTCTCTCTGTCAGACTACTTTTCACGAACTCATTCGCCGTAATATACATTATTTATGACAAATTAAACGTGTTATGAACACAAAGGTGCTTGTGTGTGTATCATTTTCTCTGGTGGCTGCCTCGTGCATTGTGTGAACGTGATTGGCGGGAAGCGCGGGCGTGTCAATTCAATTTCAGAATCATGATGGAAACATTTTAAAGCTAAAAATGTATGACGGTACAGTTTAGTTTGTATGCATTTGTTCAGGATACTGTGTGTATCGAATAACGATGACACAAACGTACTATTTATTTTTAGCTGTTTTATGAGGAGATGGTGCACCAGCAAACTGCATTTCTCATCATTCTCATTCTCCGAAATATAAAATACACAGAAATTGCATTAATTACATAACAAAATACGTTGACTCAGTAATGACACATTAGTGCTAAAAAACAACTCTGGAAGTGAAAAAGAAAAATATTTTTTTTTAAATTCAATTGAACAGGAATTTGCTCTTAAAGTGCACTTAATTGTACTATCAAGTTTGATTTGGATGAGACTGATATTCAGCATGTTGATAATCACCATAATACAGGTGGTTTACAGGTGGTAAAACCACATGATGGATCAAAGATCATCATAAGTAGCCCTGCTAAGCAGAGACAAATAGGCCTACTAATAGGCCCATATGGTGTTACAAACAAATTCAAAGATTTGTAGCATGCACAGGTCTATTGTATATTCTTTGTAACAGTGATTGTGGCAGGGCCTGTCATCTGAGGGTACACACAGAAACATTTATATAAAACCAAAGTCTATAGCGATTAAAAAATATATATACATTTATAAACTGCTTGGTGCAAAAAGTGCAAGGTAAACGTGAATTAAAAGCTAGACAAGCACGATCAGATGTTTCAGCACATTGCTATCTTCAGTGCTCACATTGCAACAAACATTCACCCTTTTCTTTGCAGACTGGCAATTAGGGATAATCAGCTGGATTCAATTAACAAGAGCTCCAAGAAAGTATCGCAGTTGGCAAGCATGGCACAGAACATTACAAATATACAACAACAGCAAATTATATAATACTGTGATGGACTGGTTATCTGTCCAAGGTACTTTCCCCTGGTTCTAGCCTAAGAAACATGGGATAGGCTTTAAGGGTGCCCGAAGCCGAATACCCAACGCTATCGCACGACCAATTCGTACGAGTGATTAAAAGGTGGCTGATTCGTACGAATTTGTACGACCTCGCTCTTTCGAATTCATACGATTTGTCTAAACCATAGACTGTAAAAAAAATATGGACATAGTGTCCATGACGTCACCCGTAGTTTTCTGAAGAGCGTTTTTGAAGCCTAAAGTGGGCGGATTCGGACGTCGCCATCTTTGCAGCGCGTCACCGTGCATCACTCCCGGATAAACGAAAATGGGCAAAAAAGGCGGGTTTTGGGTGGAGTTTAGGTGCCTGGATGCTGAATCTATGCCCACCTAGCTCCACGTGATCGAGTTTGCTCAGGCTGAGGAGCTAATGTGCAAGTGGCCTCGCGCTAAAGTGACAGCTGACTTGAAGAAGTAGGCCTAAAGCCAATAGTTAAAGTTCATGTTTTTGCCCTTCAAAATACTATAATAGTTAAAAGACATAACTAAACGTGAGAATATGTCTATTGTGATGCATTATTATTCTGCTAGATAAAAATGTATTATCATGGAGTAACTTACAATATTTGCTCTGAGTGTGTGTGTGACAGTGATTCATGCGCAGACATGTCAGTCAGCGCGGCATCGCACGTCAAGTTCGTAGAGAGCTTTATTCAGTCCATTTTAAAGGGGCATTCGCCAACTATTTCAACTTAATAAAACCGTTTAGAAATCATTTGTATGGTTTTATAACCTGTTCTGGTGAGAATGGTGACTTTCCCCGCTCCCCCCAGCGCTCCCAGGCGGAAAACCAACCTTGCAACATGAGGATTAACGTCCCGGTAAGTTGGAAATATGAAGTCTCGTGAGAAGCGAGAACGAGCGAGAAACACAAACTGCTTTACGGCAATTCGACATAAACACACACGCCGCCCTCAATGTGTATGATGTATTACCCACCTCGGTAGACATGGCTCCACACGATAAAGTTGTCCGGCTCCGATAATGACAAATGCACATGAGCAGCGGGAGAAAGGGGGAGGAGGGGCCGCAAGTGAGTTTTTTTACGACATTGTTGTGAAATATACGCCTCACAGCTGTAGGGGGAGCTCGTTGAGAAAACATGCAACAACAAAAGTGAAAATCAGCGAAGAAATAGCTAGGGTTGCCAAATGCCCCTTAAAATTCTGATAGATATTACCTAAGAAGTTCAAGTAAATGCACTAGAAATCCACGCTCATTTAAGGGACAGAAAGAAAGCACTGACACCTTCAGGATTTCATCTGACGGTACTTTTTATTTAACACTAAAAAGTTAAATAAGCATATTATAGTCTATCTGTTCCGTAAGATCAACGGTACCGCAGAACGAGTGTGGCCTCTATATCTTAGACGTTTTTAAATCTGAACTCCAAAAAGCAACGAAATTGTCAGACATCCATGAGTGCATGTTCACAGAGGAAAACAACTGAAGAACAGCACTGGTTGTTCTTTTGATACTCGACAACGACGGAATCCAACGGCGTGGGCGAAGGTATAAGGCGTGTATTCAATTTTATGAAATAATCCCGAAAAAAGTATAAACACGGTAGAGATGGCAAGTTCAGCAGCTGAAATCAGCTGAGGTGACGTGATGGTTAACAGAGAGCAGACAAACGGCTAAACAGCAGCGCAATCCAACTGTCACTCAAGTGGCCACACCCTTGATTATGATGCATTTTAAGTTATAAAAAAATTCACCCCCTCACAGTTGTCATGAAGGGCAAAATTAGCTGTATAGACCAAAACAACTTTAGACACCAGGGTGTAAAAATATTTTTTTCTGCTGTAAAGTTGGGCTTTTTAACATGGGGGAGATACAGATTTGACTCACTTTTGCTCCCAGCCTCAAGCGGCCAGTCGATGACTTGCAGTTTTATTCACTTCCGTGTTGGTTTCAAGAGAGAGACCAGGAGGTTGCCGCTTGGTCTAAAGTTAAACCCACGTGATGGGTAGGTTTAGGGGTGGGGTAAACCTAGGTCCTAGGTAGGTCATTAGTACGAATTCATACAAATTGGTTAACTCGTAAAATATGTACGATTTAGCTAAAATCATACTAATTCGTATGAGTGAGGTCGTATTAATTCGTATGAATTAGCCACCTCGTAAAATTCGTACGAATTGCCGTGAGATCTGTACCCTATTCGGAAAGGCACGGATAATGGCTTCAAAAGGAATAACGAAAACGGGCTAATTTGGTGTGAGAGACCCGGGTTCAAATCCACTGTGAGACACCAATGTGTCCCTGAGCAAGACACTTAACCCATAGTTGCTCCTGAGGCGTGCGACCTCTGACATATATAGCAAAATTGTAAGTCGCTTTGGATAAAAGCGTCAGCTAAATGAACAAATGTAAATGAATAAATGAATAATTTTGGCGAATTCGGCTGACATAGCTGTGTGTCGTTTTTTCTGGTGAGCCAGGGGATAGCACGTAATTATACATAAACCTCTAAAATCACTACACAATAATGAGTGTGTGAAGTGAATGAGTGCAAACTTTATGAATAAATTGAGCTCAGATCAAATAGCCTCGTTGCTGTTGCCTTTCCGTCTGTCTCTCAGAAATCAGAGCTTGTCAAGAGTAAATCAACTAAAATACATCATACACATGTTCTATACTATTTGATATATCTATCTAAATAATTTAAACATTGTACGATATGATACACGAATGAATGGAATAACCACAGCAGGATCGTAAATCAGTGGTGCAGGTATGATGTAAATTTGTAGACCAAAATGTAGAACCGAGTTATCATTTTAGCTCTTCCGGTTCCATCGTCCCAAAGTCAATGTGTTTTTGGTTAAATGGCTGAAATAAGGTCTCTGGTGAGCACAAGCCCAATATACTTACACTTTTTATTGCACAACATAAAATACATCAATATTCCGGATAAAGGTTTTCAGATAAAAACTTAAAGAGTTTTCAAAAGCTTAATGATTGTGCCGTTTGAGTCGTGGGATCATGGTGTAGTTCGTTTAAAGCCTACCTTAGGCTTATTACTTCTAGAGACTGCATTTAGACTTCATAAAAGTTGCGTTCATCTGTGGAAATGATCTTGATGGACAAACCGTGTAAGTATCATAAACTTTTGTTGTTGATCACAGAGCTTGTTTTTTATGATTATCCAAAAGCCAATGGAAAAATCCAATTGGGTTTTTGTTGAGGGAACCAGTGTGATGCTAAGTGACCTCATACCTGCACCTCTCTAGTATGCTTTAAACTTTGAAAAGAGCTTTGTAACTTTTAAACAAGTATTTCAATGAGTTCAAGGTAGTCATAGGCTAGTATGGATGAAGCATCGCTGACTGGTTTAAACCACCATGATGGCACAGCGTGCATTCATACAACAATGCAGCAATAATACAACAATGCATCAACATAAAAAAGGAAATTTACTCTTAATACTTAAGTACTCTTAAAAGCAAGTACTTCTGCACTTTTACTCAAGTAAAATCTTTCTTTACGACCAGCATGAACTTCAACAACTTTTAACTCATACACACATTTTGTTGTGGTCTTGCTGAATTCACATCAGTACCCAAAAGACAACATACGCTGGTCCACCAGCAACCAGCATCCCAGGGTGCAAAACATACCTTATGCTGGTCCACCAGTACACCCGCTTCTCATGTTGGGGACCAGCAAACCAGCATCCCATACTGGGAACCAGCATGCGAAACATACCTTATGCTGCTGACCAGTAATGCTGGATATATACGAATCAGCAGGGGTATCTATATGTTTGTATATAAGTAATGGAGTTGGGTACTTTGTCCACCTCTGCGTACATGCATGTGTGTGTGTGTGTGTACAGATTGGTATTTGTTGGACATGTAAAAATGCTGAGTTTTTGTAATGGGTTTGTGGTTATGGGACAGAATATACAGTTTGTACAGTAGAAAAAGCATTACATCTACATGGGAAGTCCCCATAAAACATGGAAACCCAACATATCTGTGTTTGATTTTGCATTATTTTCGGTCCTTACTATTCTTACTATCTCCTTACTCGACTCATTACTGTCAACAATGCAAGAAGATAACCACTTCTGAAGAGACCGTTCAAAATTCACTTTGTGTCCAGGAACATTTCGCAACGTTAACAGATATCTTTGTCCCAGTTTGGGGGTGGGGTGCTTACAGATATGTGTTAGGGAGTTATGAATTGGTCAACTTTTGAACATCCACCATTTCACTGTCTTCTCAGCCCAACGGAGGTAGTGAGAATGAGGATCGCTCAGTTTCAGCAGTTTTATCAGACACACAGTCCTCTCTCTCATTGTTGGCCAGAGATTACAGCTGTGGAGGTTTGACTGACAGAAACTGGCCTAAGGTGCACCCAGGAGAATCAAGAGGAGGATTTACAGTGACTGCTTAAGCGAGTATTTTCCTCTCCATTCTCTCCTGTCAGGGCTCAAGTCTATAATACAGTGAAGAAATAGCCCATTTCTGCAAAAATTAATGGAGCCTCCCATTTTCTCTCACTATTTGTGCTCTTTGCTATAGTGGTGGTGCCATCGTTGTCCCTGTATTAAAGGTTAACGAGATGTATTCTCTCCTTAACAAACATAAATTGGGTTTCGGAGAGAGTTTGGAACTGAATGAAAACAAGTGGTCCTTGGTTCAAAAATGTCTCTGAGACCCTGAGAACAGTGATTGAGTATTAAGGTGACATGCTTGTCCACTACAAGACAAGGATGTAAAATGAACAACTGTGGTCGAAGACACATTTTTCAAGAGTTAGGACACGATTAGTTCAGAGTTGAAGGGGAGGGACGATCAACATTTAGCTGTGGACTGCATTTTGGCCCCAAAACGTTTGGACAAACGCTAATACACCATCCCCGCGTGTCTTTACTTTTAGCAAATCCAAAGCCAATACAATTTGTAGTGCTTTTCACTAAAAGTTTTGCTCTTTGTGTAAATCTCTATAAAGAAAAGAGATTTCATCAGCTGTGAGTGCTTGTGTTGTCAGTCAGCAGGATGACATCATTCCATCCATCAGTGGCCTTTTTGGAGACATTTGTTCACAAATATTTGTAAGCCCATTTCTGCCACATAAGAAAAATCAGGCTTTAGTAAATCATAAGATAAAGTTGTAATTATGACATGAGATACCAAGTCATACTTATGAGATAAAAAGTCAAAATGATGACAAAAGCAATATGACCCACTAAATCATAATTATGAGATTAAAAGTCACAATTATGACAAAAGAAATATGACATACTAAGTAATAATTATAAGATAAAAAAAATCAAAATTATGACTAAGGAAATATGACATACAGTAAGTAGTCATAATTATCAGATAAAAAGGCAAAATTATGACTAAGGAAATATGATATACAGTAAGTAGTCATAATTATCAGATAAAAAGTCAAAATTATGACCAAGGCTATATGACATACAGTAAGTAGTCATAATTATCAGATAAAAAGTCAAAATTATGACCAAGGATATATGACATACAGTAAGTAGTCATAATTATCAGATAAAAAGTCAAAATTATGACCAAGGATATATGATATACAGTAAGTAGTCATAATTATCAGATAAAAAGTCAAAATTATGACCAAGGCTATATGACATACAGTAAGTAGTCATAATTATCAGATAAAAAGTCAAAATTATGACCAAGGCTATATGACATACAGTAAGTAGTCATAATTATCAGATAAAAAGTCAAAATTATGACCAAGGATATATGACATACAGTAAGTAGTCATAATAATGAGATAAAAAGGCAAAATTATGACTAAGGAAATATGACATACAGTAAGTAGTCATAATTATGATATAAAAAGTCAGAATTATGACATTAAGTCAGAAATGAGATAAAAGTCACAATTTCATGTCACAATGTCATAAAAAGTGAAAATTGTCATAATTATTCTCATCATTTTGACCTCACAATTCCAACAGTATGTCATAATCTTGAATTTTTATGTCAGAAATATAACTTTGTTTTTAGCTATAGCTATAACTTTTCTTTTTCTTATATGGGAGAAATGGAATTCCATACTAATAAGTAAAATCATTAAAAATATCTGAATTCAAAATAATAGTACCTGGCATGCAAATGTAATCTTCCCAGAAGGACCAAAGCATTCAGTAACACTTTACAATAAAGTCTCATTTACAATAAAGTCCTAAACTTTAGTTAATGCATTAGCTAACATGAACTGACAATGAGCCATATATATTTTTAAAGCATTTATTAATCTTTGTTAAAATCAGAACAAATATAATTGTTTATTGTTTGTTCATGTACAAATACAACTGGATTTTAAAATTACCATTGATTTAGAATAAATAAATGCTGTAAAAATATGTTTGTCTTATTATTTCATTAGTTCTAGAATTATTAGTTCAATATAATATACTGATACATTTAACTAATGTTAACAAATGAAACATAATAGTAAAGCGTTGCCAAAAATCATCATCTATTAATCATGAATGAAAAAAAGGTCATAGAAAAACTTCATTGGTCAACCTTGACTAAAAGTGCAGTGACAGGATCGACAGGGTCAAAAACAACATTTTAAAAAACAAAATTAATTTAGGGTCCAGCTATGCAGTTTTATTGAGATTTCTATAGGTTTTCGGCACATTCATGTATATTTTGATATTCCTTGTAAAACTGTGTCCGAGACACCAGAGCTGACATCCGAGCACTGCAATCACATTTAAAAATTGCATTATTAATAGCTTATTCTATGAAACGTGTCCTTTTCGCCTGCAGCTAAACTAATATGGAACAACCTATACATCTTGGCACCAGAGACAAAGGTAGGTTTCAAATCCACGGCAAGCTCCATATTTAATTTCACGTGGTGAATGTAATTACGCCGAAGGAATGATATCGTGCCCTGGATTAAATCAGGGAGTTATTGAGAGTGCCTGCAATTTTAATTCTGTTAGGATGACATTACAGAAGAACCTTCTGAGAAACTATTATATCGCAGCATGAGAGAATACTGCCACTTTGTGGCACAGAAGAGACATGCACACAGAGCTATGAGACGAACGCTTCAACTAAATATATACAGTACTGTTCAAAGGTTTAGCATCAGTACTTTTTTTTTTACTTCTACTCATCAAGCATGCAATAAATTGGTCAAAGGTGACAAAGAGAGCTACAATGTTAGAAAAGGTTTCGGTTTCATATAAATTATCTTCTTTTAACTTTCGATTTATCAAAGAAACCTGGAAAACATTAAGCAGCACAACTGTTTTATACATTAATAATAATAATAATAAAAGTTTCTTGAGCAGAAAAGCATCATTAGGATGATTTCTGAAGAATCATGTGACACTGAAGACTGGAGTAATGATGCTGAAAATTCAGCTCTGATCACAGGAATAAATTACATTTTAAAATATATTCAAATAGAAAGCCGTTATTTTAAATTGTAAAAATATTTCACAATATTACTATGTTTACTGTATTTTTTTGATAAAATAAATGCCGGTTTGGAGAGCATTAGAGGCTTATTTATATAAAAAAAAAAAAAAAATCCAACTGGTACTGAGAATATGGTTGGGGAAAAAAAGTTAATTGGCAAGAAATAGTTATAATGCAGAAAAGAAATTGTGGTAAGACTTTAAGGTTTACACATTACACATGTACTTACTAGTAATAAGAGTAAATTATGCATGATTGCAGGTAACTAACACTAAACCAAACCCTGACTGTAACTCTATAGTAAATACTCAAGCCTATTTTAGTAAATACAATGTAACTTAAGTACTGTCACCTCAAAATAAACGAACCAAAAGTGCTAAACAAAATTTAATTTTGTGGTGAAATATTATTTGGACATGTTTAAATGAGGTTATGAGATTTGTCCACAAAAAGAAAGGAGTTAAACGGCCAAAATTACTTTTAAATCCATTTCAGACTATTAGCATAACAGTATCGTGTATCATTTTACAAAGCATTAATGATTAACCAAAAAACAACAAAAAACAGAGAATCTCCTGTGGTTTGATGAACTTCTTTTAATACACATTAAATAAGACTGGTAAGATTAATGGGGAAAAACAAGATTGGATTTGTATTTATAAAACTGCTGATCTGAGAACAGCTTTTTCCTTCCTAATGATCACATTCCTCAAAACATGAGGAAGAAGATGACCTTAGACCGGCACTTTCTCAGACGTTAACCCGTGACCCTTAATGACAATTAAGCGTCATTCAAATCATTAAACCAAAAAAATAACCACAATTTACAAAATATTCATCTTTATCACAACCGTACAAAGGCTGTTAAAACAAGGTCCATAAAGTATATACATGAACCATTTTATCAACATTTGCAATTGGCACACAAACAGACAGAGAACATTTCAGAAATGATTCAAAAAATATCTAATGACTTCGCTACTTGTGTTACAGGCTGCTATTAAATGAGTGACTTAAAGGGAACAGAAATCACTTAAAATACTTTTAACTTTGCATAAGAGCGGACATCCTGATTTACTGAGCATTTTGATTTCTCGGTATTAGTCATACAGTCAAATTATCAGAAAAGCAAAACTAGTGACGGTTAAGGACGCATAGTAAAAGGGTTTAAAGCAAGATTCTGCTTGCGTATTGTAAATCTCCTATAAATGACATCATCTCATGACATCACAAGTATTGCCACACAAAAGTCTTTATATCACTCTCTTTGGTTTGAGTGATGGCTGAGTGACCCTCCGAGCTAGAACCACACTTTACCACGGTATACTGGACCACGACGGCCTCTTTGTTGGTTCTACAAGCCCAGTTATAATTGATTCAGAGCATTCAGCATTTTTCCCAAATACACTAGCATCAGAATAACTAATGTGAAGTGATGTTCGCCAAGCTCTAATTAGGGTACGTTAGGTACACGACAACGTACTACAAACAGAGAAAAGTTTTTCCTTACAGGCAGAAGAGTTGTCAAAACGATCCCCGTTCACAAGGATCCGCGAATACACTAAAATTGCTGTATTATTCATGCCAGACCAGTAGATGGCGATGCCACTTTGTAGAGAAAAACCACGGACTTATAGATTGAACACGTAATACGCACGTGAATGGTGTCACCGATTTTACAAATTTGCGTTTTTGTAGTTCACACTGAGACTATAACGGTATCGTTTCCAGAAACTCGTTCCCAAAAAACGCCAATGTCGTTGTCCAAAAACGCATTAAAAGCGTGTCGTGTAAACGGCCCCCTTAGCAAAAAAAACATTTCAATGTAATGATTCAGACTTCTAAGGCGCAGTTTGGCTGGGCACAAGAGGGAAATATTCATACAGAATAAAATCCTCCTCTGAATGCAGAAGTGAGGCTTTCACTAGTATAGAAAGTTTCGAATCGTTATTACACACTCTCTGGAATACTTGATTCTAATTGGTCAACTGCAGCTTTGCATTTCTGTAGTGATTGATAAAAAGTGTAATTGACCATTTCATGTCTTATTTCTTACATATTTTTGCCTCTAGAGCCTAATCACCAGTTATTTTGTTACTTTACATCATTCCTTAAAGGGTTAGTTATAGAACGTGCGCACTGTTGACGTTCACAGCAGCGCGGATTGATAGAAATGGAAAGAAAATAGTGCCGATTAAAACCGAGGTATGAATTTTGACCGGCGTGTTTTTTGTGTGTTAAATTAATCAAGCTTTGAAACGCAAATAATTTTTTCACGTAAAAACGCACAGTTTTGAGGCCCCGGAAACTAACCGGGAGTACTTTCTTGAAAAACTTCCAGCGGCCAGAACTCTGACCAGGGAGGTGACTACAGAGTGGGTCAGTGTGTATGCACTATAGTGCTGGTAAGGATTGCATACAACTTCATGTCTTAAATGGGCGAACTAACCCTTTAACACAATCCTGTGGACCAAAATGAGAAATTATTGTAGATTTTAGATTGAGTTGCTATCGCCACATGGTCTCTAAAACAACTGAGGTCATTTTATTTTACTTAAAAAAAAAAAAAGAAAAAAAGAAAAGAATCTTAAGAATGGAAAATATCAGAAAAATGAATAATGGCCAGTTCGGACCAGCTGAGAAAATCCTCTCTACACAAGTGGTTATTATACAGTATTCAACAGATTACCGTTCCCTGGAAGTTTAAAGAACAGAACACAGCATGCAAACAGAGAAATAATAGTTAACGTGGTTAAGATTTCACCATATATACATTACCATGGCTTTAGACAGAGGGCGTTAATCCAACTACAATGGAAGTTCACATGCAGGTGGTTTTTTGGAAGTCTGGGACATCCAAAGGCAGGGTCATACACAGTGAAAATGTATCAAAACACCACCCAGGAAGAGTTGGTCCTCAAAAATAATTCCTCAAAGTTTCAGTTCCTGTAAAATCAAGCGACTCGCATGCAAAGTTCCTGTCTAAACCGCTACACGGCTAGTTCTCGTATAGCACACCAAAAAGCGTGCTTTTAAATCCACACCTTTAGAAAACTACTCTAGGAAAACCAACTGCAAAATAAAATAAAAACAGTTCTGACAGACCACCCGATAAAATAAGCCATACAAGGTGTCAAGGGACCAACACTTTTGGGCAACTGGCACCGAACAAGTAGTAAAGCTTATTTCATTTAAGAAAGCAAGTAGAATATGGATCCATTCTGTATTCTGAAGAGGCTAATAATTTAGTGTAATGTACAAAATGCAGTTGTGGAACTTTTTTCTTTCTTTTTGAGTCTATAATGACAGGAAAGGCTTGTTTCACATTAATACACATTTTCTTCTGGATTTCTTCTTTTTCTTCTTGCCCTCTTTGCTCATCTTCTCCTTGTGTTTCCGGATTTCTCGGACTAAAGTATAAAACGCGTCGTCCACGCCCTTCAAAACAAAAGGGAAAACAAGAACTTCAGGTGATTATGTAAAGAATTACAGCAAAGATATTTCACAGATCTATGCCCAACTTTTTGCAGCCACATTCCACACATTAGACACTATAACAACATCACAACTAGTCTTGTATCAGTGTTAAAAAAGACCATGCTCACCAAACCCTTCCTGAAAGAATAGTGAAAAAAGTAAAAGAAATTGTGATTAAGTGATGGCTTTAAATAAGAGTGTGAATCTCGAAGAAACTGTCATATTTCATCCCAAAAATCTAACAAAAATGATGCATTATATTTTGATATAAAACCTGTTTAGAGGATTTTCTTTTTGTGCATTGATGGTAGTCAGTCAAGCACACATTCCCCTCCAATGATGATTTAAATAAATAAAATTGAAATTCCTGGTAAAATGGTCAAGAATGTATTAATATACATTAATTAAATTCAGGACAAAAATAGATAATGCAAATTTTAATTCAATTCAGGAAAAAAAAATCTGGAAATGTATTTAATTACAATTTGCATTAAAATCGATCAATAAATGTGAATAAAAGCAGAGTCTCTTCAGAAATGTGAGACTAAACCACTCAATTCATGTGGATTAGTTTTACGATCCCTTTATGAACTTTTGAAGCATCAGTGGTTAAGGGTGTCACGATTTCGATTTAAGATCGAAATTAATTCACAATCTCAAAAATCGAAATTAAAAATGGAATCGTCGATACTGCCACGCCCCCATGTCGCGCCCGTGATGGAAAGTTCGGATCGTTTTACTGACTCTATTGTTTAATCTCGTTCATCAAAATGAACTAATCTTTTTTCTAGTCATTTCAGGGGCTTTAAATGTCATACTTTTAACAGGCAAATTCCCCGAACACATCCACCTACGCAATCTTGATCATATTCTGAATTAAGAAATCATTATAATGCAGTCAAAAATAATTTACAGGGAACATTAATAATTACTTGACCTTCCGAGTCTTTTGTTCATTTGTCGCGTGACAGAGGCAATGAACGGATCGTTCATGAACGACTCATCACGGCGCGGGAAAAAAACACACACGTGTTGAAAGGCTGCGAGTCCTCTAACTTAGATTCTATACCCGAGCCCGAACTTGGTATTTCCTGTCACTATCCTCGGGCCGGGCTCTTGATCAATAGACGTGCACTCCCAACGCAATAGAGTGCGGCGCGGGACTAGATTTGATGGCCGAGTGCGAGCGCGGGCGGTAATGCACTCACTCTGAGTGTGGGGGAGAATAAAACAATTCGCGGGACTCCCGCAAACTAGAAATATCTATGAATAAAATATAAAAACTAATAAATTTTTATTTATCTGTTGCAGAGAAGCAACAAGAACAACTAAAACAAAATAGAAACGATTTACAGGGCAGAGTTTCTATCTAAAACATGTTTGCAGCGTTGAGCAATTTAGCCAATCACAGACATATGTGTTGATTTCTTGAACGCAATGGCCAATCAGAAGCATTTAAGATAGACTCTCCTCACCGCTATCAGCTCCTCAGTGCTGAATTCTGTAAGCTGGCAAATCCTCTAATTATAACAAACAAAGTGTTGGCTATATATTATGAAAGATTCATTGTGCAGTCAGCTTCATTGTTAATAACAGAGATGTGTGAGATTGCGATGAACTGATGTCAGCTTTTTAGGAGCAACAGCAACCTGTGCTTCAAAATCGAGAATCGAACCGTGATCTTAGAATCGAAAATGTAATCGAAACGAGGATTTGGAGAATCGTGACACCCCTATCAGTGGTAGATGCATAGACGGTCAATAGAAAGACAAATCTTAGATTTCATAAAAAAAATTAAAAAAAGGATCTTCATTTGGGTTTCGAAAACGAACTGAAGACTTACAGGTTTGGAACGACATGAGTGCAAGTAAATGACAATTGTAATTTTCGGGCAAAATGCCTTAAAATCGCCTTTTCCCCCCAAATGAAATGGTTTAATTTTGGGATAAAATATGACCTGGCTATTTCTTTGACCGTTTTTGTGAGTTTCACCCAAGAACAAGTGAAAAGTGTACAGCAGATGTCGAACCCAACACCTGGACTGCATATGGGCAGCGCTTCAAACTTACCCCTTTTACATCAAAACACATTTTTTAAGCTTGATGCATTGTGTCGTCTTTTCTTCTTTACAGAGTTTTCTTAGCCGGTATTGCCTGATCTCCCGTACCAGAGTATAAAAGGCATCTTCCACTCTCTGCAGTGCAAAACACAACTCCCTTCAGTGTTAAGGAACGCACAGCCATCATTACTGAGAAGGGACAACGGTCGCAACTGGATTTCAGGAATCCACTGAAACGTTTTCCAACACAGTGCTGGCATAATTAATAGTGGCGTTTTTTTACCCCCTTATTTTTGGAAATTTAAAGGGAATCTGGCATAATTACGTTTTTAGATCAACTTTACACAAAAAAGGCAGGTTATTTGATGGCATGCAGCATCTTCGCAGTATTGTAGAAGAGTTTATCAATTAGGGGACGTTTAAAACCGGAACACAATGCGTTTTTCCGTTCAGTTATGAAAATAGCATTTTGGGGGCCTGAAAAAGCAATCTTTTAAAAAAGGGGTTTCAAAGCGCAAGTTTATAAAAAAACAAAAACCTTTATAGTCTCCATTTAAACTACAAAAATGCAAATTTGTAAAAACTGTGACATGCGTATTACATGTTCAGTCTATAGGCAGGTAATGTTTCTTTACAAAGTGACATCGCCATCTATTGGCCTGATGTGAATAACAACGTTTAGTCGTTCTCGCGGATCCGTGTGAACTGGGATCATTTTGACAACCTTGTTGTCTATTCGTGAAACTTTAGTACGTTTTAAGTACACTGTTGTTATGTAAACGTACCCTTAGTTGTGTCCCTGAACACCACTGGATTTAAAAGAAAGAATTAAAGGGAATTTGAAATTAAAGCTTGCAGCCAGAGTATTGAAGACAGCAGTATGGCACCAGTGGGTAGCATGTGTGGCTCGAAACAGAGAGAAAAGAAATGAATTTATTATTCCCCAGCACCACAAGGAGGTGTGATTTGAGCACTGCAGCGGGAGGAACAGAGCGTCTGCCCTGATTTTTAAACATGACAGATAAAGCAGTTTAATATCCCCAGTTGATTTATAGTGATTGAACCCTTGATCAAATCAATCCAATCTGCATTCTTAGTCATTAAAGGATTCATTTATCTTAAGGTGAAATCAAACGCAGACAAATGATAATAAATGCACGAGAGAGATCAGGCACAAACCCAGAGTCAGATCAGTTGTGTTCTGTGATGTGCACCTGATTATTTATTCATAAAGCTAGTCAGAAACTCATGCACGAAGCCAGTGTAAAGCAACAGCAGACACTGGACTACTTTCAGTTTTAACACATTCGTACTGCAATTCTGGTGTGTGAATGTAACAAAGTCCAGGTCACAGTTACCTCAAAAAAAAAAAAAAAAAAAAAAAAAATAGTAGTAGTACAAGAAATGCTACAATGATGTAAAGTATAGTACATTAAATGTTTTTTTTTATAATGATGAATGCTGCATAATACGATCACTGACATTTGTTGATTTTGATTTCATGTCGTCTTTAAAACAGCTTTAAATCAGTCAAGAATAAAAGTCTTGCAATGGCCAGGTTTACATGCACCCTCAATGCAATTATAATGAGATTAAGGCAATATTGCGATTTAACTTTACCTCATGTAAACAATTTTTCAATCACAGTAGAGCTGCACGATTATCATTAAAAGATCACAATCTCCTAAAAGTCAACGATTCTCCGATGTCTATTAAAACTTTGACAAACATCACACCCGAACATTGTTAGCCGTGTCGCCGCTGTCCTTTACCCAGAGAGCAGTTCTCATGTGTAGGTATGAAACTGCTTCACAAACAGTCTATCCAACCACACAGAATCATTATTTGTATTACAAATATTCATATAAAAAAGTTCTGGGATAGAAATTTATAGTTCGATAAACACTTATGTCTATGGAAGTGATCAAAATCGAGTAAATCATCTTTTTGAAAGTAACTTGGCGATTCATGAAAAAAACAACAACAATTGTATCGTTGTGGCGACAAGTAATGGTTAAAATTTTTTTTCATTAAATCACTCTTTCAAAAACACAGATTCATCCAGTAATGAAACAAGTCATTGAATCTAGAGATGCACCGATTGATCGGCTGATGACCGGAATCGGCCGCTTTTCACGTGATCGGCCATGACTCGCGACCGGCCGGTCAGTCTGACATATTCCGATTTTTTTGCCGGTCAAATGCACTCGAGCGCCGCATGATTAACATCGCGCAGCATCACACGTGCACACGGAACATGTTGGAAACCTCCTGAAATACGCCTGTTACACACGCAAGAGTGAGCAGCGTGGGATTTTTTTCCCGGCGTGCATGTTAATCAATGAGCGCATTAACACCGAGAGCAGGAGCGTCGCGTGAGCAGCAGTGAAGCGGGGTTTCGGCGCAGAGTCTATTTTTGCTGCTGCTCGCGCTCAATTTAAGTGATTGTTTAGCCTGGCTGGACATGTGGCAGACGAGAGAACAACTGTTTGTGAAATAAAACTTGCCATTGATGTACAATTGATAATAGGCCTGTGTGTGTCTGTGTGTGTGTGTGTGTGTGTGTGTGTGTGTGTGTGTGTGTGTGTGTGTGTGTGTGTGTGTTTTGAGAATCATCTTTATACAGCAAGGCTATATTTATTTTTATTTGCCATTTATTTATTTTATTGCCATTACCTGTTTTCCTACAGAAGTTTAGTTACTAAATAAGTAAATATCACTTTTTTTTGTGTTGAATATTGGAAGTGAAAATGGTTCTTCCATACCATAACACTGCACTTATATATGTGTGAATTTCCCACACCAGGAGTAATTTATATAGTTCTATTTTATTTGTTCAAAATTTTTTCTATGTTCTATGTAAAATGCTCCATTAAAGAAAGGATAGAAAATAAATATTTGTGTTTACTGTAAAGTGATTGAAAAAAATTAAATCGGAATCGGCTTAAATCGGTATCGGCAGGTCAAACTCATGAAAAATCGGAATCGGCCTAGAAAATTGTAATCGGTGCATCTCTAATTGAATCATTGAAATGTTTTTCTCCCCGTTCAGATAAATTAAACATTTTAAATAGTCTGCAATTAACATTTGGTCAGAACCTCTAGTAAATTACGTGTTATTTTGTTTAGTTGCCTGTTCAGAATAGAAGGATTTTTTTGTTGTTGTGATTTTCATTTGATCAAGAATCATGCAGCTCTAAATCAAACTGATGCGATCAAGCTCATAATCGTAGTAAACTCTGGCATATGCAGATTTTTTTAATCGCAATAAACATGCATTGAAAACACTTTAATCGGTGATGACTTTGTCATGCACAGCGGTAAAGAAAGCATTACATTTATGGGGTGCTGAAAAAAAACCTAGCTAATTGACAAAGTTGGATGACAGGAACATAATGCAGTATTAGTATAATGATTGTCGTAAAAGTTGAAATGAAGACATTTTTAGGTGGGTCACCCAGAAAAAAAATCCAATACGTCAATAGAAATGCATTTTGCATTTGTAACAAAGTGGCCAGTAACACCTAGAGTATGCAATGTCATTATTTGTGCTGTGCACTGGGGAATACGAATAATGGCGATAATTTTTTATTTTTTTTAATTTTTTTTTACATTCTTAGCGCATATTCAGAATATTAAAAATTGCATTATTTGAAATAACACATTATTGGTGCACATGTAAACTTAGTCAATACTTCGGTTTTATTTTCATTGATTTGTCCAACACGCATACACGTCCGTCCATGTTTTCCATACCTGTCTCGTTTTTGCTGAGGTCTCTATGAATGGAATGCCGTAGCTACGTGCTAAATCCTGAGCCTGCTTGGTGTCCACACTGCGGGAAGGAAGATCACACTTATTCCCCACCAGGACCATTGGGACGTCCTCAGAGTCCTTTACTCGCTTTATCTGCTCTCTGAAAAAGCACACAGAGAATATTACACATCTACAATTAATTTGACTTTGTGAGGCGTTTTAGTGCTTTACAGACCTGAATCTACACAGTATTTAGTTTCTAGCTCACCTGTAGTGGTGAATGTCCTCGAAGGACTTGGTGTTATTGATGGCAAAGACGCAAAGAAATCCCTCTCCTGTCCTCATGTACTGGTCCCTCATGGCACTGTACTCCTCCTGACCTGCAGTGTCCAAGATGTCCAGAAGACACGTCTCCCCGTCAATCACCACCTGCTTCCTGTAGGAGTCCTGCACAAGTGACATGACATTGAGCATGTTGAGCAGTATAACAGTGCCAAACTCTAATGGTCCTGTAATGTCAATTTTTCACCGTAGGACAACACTCTAGTCTAAGGTAGGGCTAGACGATTTTGGCTAAAATCATAATCGCGATTAATCAGACAAGTTACCTCGATTACGATTATTTAAAAAAAAAAATCTTTCACATGTGTCTCTGGCAAGGCTTATACTGTAAATATGTTCACGGTTATTTTTTTTAATGAAAGAATGCATAATCCTATCTTTGAGATTATAAAATAAGGAAACACAAAGATAGCTTTTAATGGTTACTTATTAAATATTGCTCCTCTGGCTCCACGCTTGTGCATTTTTTTTTCTCTGATTCGATCATAAACTAGCGCATTACGAACCGTTTCATGCTGGCGAACGATCCCGGCTTAGCGCCATCATTACGACACGGCATTGATTATGGTTCTCACAGCGCGTTCCGGGACTGAACACGGCAATGTTACTATGTCCCCAACCTGGCATCAATCCCGGGTCGTGTTTGCGTTCACACAGAAGGTGTTTGTTCTGGCAATTTCCCAGGATCAACGCGCTGTGTGAAAGGGGCTTATGTTGCCTCAATGTCGCAGACTGGACGTGGCGGAGTTACGTGACTACACACGCGGTAATATGTTTTAAGGGGAAAGTACATTAACACACAGTGGGCGGAAATATTAATAGGATTAAAAAACCGAAATGGTAAAATTACGTTGGTTATAGGCTCTGAATTTCGGTTTCGCTTATTTTTCGATTACTCATCCAGCCCTAGTCTAAGGCCCCATAAACACAACAGCGTTTTAGTTATAAAACGGAGAATTAAAACGAATACGATCTCAGTCCACACCAGCGTTTTAGCTGCGTATTAGAACTGATCTCCGTCCACATTAAAACGACTGAAAACGCGGATCACGTCACCATTCACCTACACTGGGCATGCGCGTGCCGGTGTAAACAGGAATCAGATTGACTATTCCTCAGATTTCGCTGAGGTTGATAAGTGCCGATCTGGACATTCAAAGGTTTTCGCATCATTCTTCAGGAACTACAACTTCATTGATAAAATTATCCCTCCATGCGCTGGTTCTTCCCGGCTTAAACCAAAACCGACGCTCTATGTACGGTCGATTCCGCCGCTGCACATGGGAACGGTCACAGATCGCTGGAATAATAGCTTGCCTCCGGCGCATGTAGGCAGCTATAGCATTGTGAAATGCAGAATTTACTTGCACTAACGTAACTGGTAGTCCGGGCTGTTGTTGTATGTTTTCTTCCATTGTATGACATCCAATCAGAGAGCCGAGCATGAGCCTCTGCGTTATCGTTTCTAAAGTCCTCCGTTTTGACCCGTCTACACTAAAACGCCCTCCGGAGACTCAAAACATAAAACGGGGTCGGCAGCGTTTCTAAACTTCTCCGTTTTAGGTCTTCGTTTTTGCCGTTTTAGTGTGGACGGGAGGTGCAAATGGTCTGCGTTTCTGAACTAAAAGTGTGGATGGGGCCTTAGCCTCAGACGTCAAGCCCACGGACCCCTAAACATGACGCGGAACAAAACACCGCCCAGAATCCGTCTGACGGATATGTAAAGCAACCAATGAAAGCTGCTATAGAGCCCAGACCTTCTGCCGTCAGTCTCGAGTCACGAGACTAAAAATACAGAATCCTGAAATATCCCAACAATTCTATTATTGAAATCTGACATTCATAAAATGGAAATCACTAAAAACAATTGTGTGTATGAGTTTTAGGGCAAGTTTTCACATCAACCATGTATAAAATACGGAAAAGTTTTTTCCATGTACAGATAACTTCGTAAAAACTACAAAGGCCAGTCTGGCCAATAGATTACATCTGGCCAGTAGATGGCGATGTCACTGTGTAAAGCAGTGGTCACCAACCCTGCTCCTAGAGAGCTACAGTCCTATAGATTTTAGCTCCAACCCCAATCAAACACACCTGGACCAGCTAATCAAGCTGTTCAGGGTTACCTGATAATTACATGCATGTGTGTTGGAACTGAAGTCTGCAGGACAGTAGCGCTCCAGGAGCAGGGTTGGTGATCCCTGGTGTAAAGAAAAACTATGTGCCTATAGGGGTGTCCAAACTCAGTCCTGAAGGGCCACTGTCCTGCAGAGTTTAGCTCTAGCCAGACTCAACACACCTGCCTGGAAGTTTCTAGCCTATAAGACCTTGATTAGCTGGTGGTCCAGGTGTGTTTAACAGGGGTTGGAGCTAAACTCTGCTGGACAGTGGCCCTCCAGGACTGAGTTTGGACACCCCTGCAATAGAATAAACACACTACACATGAGATCCCTACAAAAGCATGCACTTTGAACTCCATTTAAACGTCACTGTCATGAAATCGAACAGCCAAAAGGCATAACAAGTTTCAGTTTTTATTGAAAACGGTATTGTGTAAACAGCCCCTTAAAGTGTTCATTTTAGTGTTGATTAATTCTAGCAAAATGGGTGTGTAAGTGAACGAAATGCATGCATCTGGTCCTATTTTGACCAATTCATTAATTATTCCAAAGAATAGGTCTCTACAAAACAAACATATCCAAAATTACAATTATAAATAACATATACAAAACATACAGTTATAAATAACACATACAAAATATAGTTTTCGGCAAGAGGTTTAAAATGTACGCTATGCCAGAAAACTGAAAAGGAAGAAACACAAAGGCATTCTACCTGGTAACCACCTTCTTTAAAACCAGAATAACCGGATAGCACTCTTGAACATTTAACAGTGCTTTTTTTGTGGATGCAAATTTACATAAGGGTGAGTTTCACAGCTTTGTGTGGCAGTAGAAAGTGAGCATCCTGACAGCGGTACCCATGGCTCACCTCTATGGTTGGGTCGTATTCATCCACAAAGTGGTTCTGGATGAGTTGGATGGTGAGAGCGCTCTTGCCCACGCCTCCAGCACCCACCACCACAAGCTTATATTCTGTCATTCTTCACCTGCAGAAGAAAACATGGTGAAAATCAATGAGCAGTTCAAGATGCAAGATCACTTTGTTAATACAAATAAAAGAAACCATTTAAATAACTAATTCAACTGATTATAGAATACCACGATTTTGAAGTTTTGGATTACTTTTCGTTACCTAAACTCAATCAATTAATCTACAGTAAACAGAATCAATTCAATAAACATTACACTTCAGCAGAGTCCACATGTAACAATTCGAAGTTATTTGTCTATATGCTAGTACCATCTAAAATGGTACAAATCACTTTTTACATCAACTTATTTGTTGTCGCATTTATAACTCGATAAACCCGATTACCTGAAACTGACTAGAATACCACTATTTGGCATCATTCGACATTGTAGCAATATTTTAAGTTATAGTGAATAAGGTGTACTAAATGCACAATATATTTAAACACCCGGTCCACAAAAACAAAACTTTATTGAAACTTTAAAGAAATATTATCGTTAAAATATAACGTTATATCGTGTTCGTTTAATTTAAGACGAGTCGATTCAACAGCAGGCTACCACGAACTTGAATCCGTTAAATCTTAAACGCAACATTTCAGGTTCAAGTACGTTAGTTACGATAACAAAACAAAGTGATTTAGATTTTAAATCAAGTTAAGACAAGTTCAGTGTCAAGAAGTATAGTTAAGCGCCATTATATCGCAGGGCCCGAATTTCACTTGGGCGTGATATGACAATAAAACAATGGAATAAATAAATAAACACAAAGCTCACATTAAACCAATTCAATCACGTACTTATATATAATTAATCGCCACGGTAAACAGTTACACGTTAACAGCTTTTCTATTATTTTTACCTCTGGGTTTGAAGTAAGTTCCGCGTCTGAAAAGCCTCTATTGACTCAAGCGCTTATCATGACCTTGCCAATATGGTATTATCCATTTTAAAAATGTGTATAGAGCCTCATATGTTCACTGACAATCCCGTCGAAGTGTTTAAAGGATTGCAACCCAACATCACACGTAAAACAGATAAATTATGCTTTTTCTGGGCGACATGGCCTGCGCTTGGAGGTTGTGTTATATGGGCGGACACACTGTTGCGTCCTGCTAAATCATCACTTACCCCAAAATATCAACGATTTTCAGCTGTTTACGGTTATTTTCAGTAGGTGGAGGCGGTTAAAAGGACAAATATTAAGCAGTCGACCAGCCTTTTCCGAGCACCAGCATGCATCTTGCATTATAGTAAACGAAACATCTGTAGATACAAATAATCCAGATCGGTGTCCTTTCAGTGAGATGTTGTGTAGGGCTTGATCAATAACTAGCCGATAATTAACACCGGCGAAGTTCAATCTAAATATGGTTATACGACGGATAATAAATCCACTTTAATTTTAGTGTACTAGCACACGAGAATGTGCTACCACTTATTCGATACTAGGCAATAACCGGCTTTTGACAACAAGCTCTAGGGCAGTATTGGTATGGACTGGCTTGGTGCTTATATAGGCCCTAAATATAACCGGAACGTGTACGTGAGTACGTCAGCGCGTATCTGCATTCTTATTGGATGTATCACTTGTCAGTCACAAATAGGTCATTTGCATACGGTGTAAATCGTCTATGATTATCGAATAATACAAATTATCCGCCTGTTTATTGTTTGACTCGATACTTCACTCTATACATTTTTTTATTTTTCAATAACTTTAATGAAAATATAGTCCACTGATACAGAAAATTTGAAAACAAAACTCAAAGTAAGGAATTTGGGGGAAAATCCAACAACAAAACACGTATTGTAGGCATTTTACTATTTTAAGTATTAAGATACACTATTTTATAATGTAAAAAAATGAATACAAAAAAGGCGAAGAGCAAAATATTGGTATATTTACAGCTTACAAAGAAATGTTCTAGTTCACAGCAATACGATTTAGTGACATAATTGAAATCATTATATTTTTGTAGTAAGCAAAAAATATGCGTAACAGGTAAAAAAAATCAGTAAAACATTATGAAAAATGACGACATTAATATATTTCAAACAAATTTAATAAATAACGTCAAAACTTTGGGAAAAAGCAGGAATTTATATTTTGGGTGATACAATTAAAAACACAAAAGACACAAGTGGTCAGTATATCTATGGGTTTGTTTGTATAAAGTTTTTTAAGCAAACGTTGAAATAGATTTCGTTTCATTATTCTGCTGTAAATTATTACTTTATTATTTATTTATTTATTTATTTATTTAAATCCCAGTCACATTGCAAACAATGAACAAGACAATAGCCGTTTAAAATATTGAACAAATTCAGACAAGTAAAAAAAGAGAATATGCAGTATGATATATAAAAGAAATAATGGAAGTAAAAGAAATAAAAGGAAAATAATAATAATAATAACAACAACAACAGAAAAATAAAAGCTGTACATTATTATTCAAACAGCTTCTGAAAATCCACTCTTACTTTTAAAAATGATATCAAGCTTTGTTGTTCGGTTTTGTGTAATTACACAAGTAAAAAGACAATTAGAGCTCATAGCATTGTAAGCAGGCATGTTGTATAAAGTAGCACCCTTTTTCTGTTGTTTGTTATAATCTTGTTCTTGTCCTCTGGCACTGTTTTATTTTACTTTAGTTACTTTGTATTTTTACTTTGAATGATTACGTATCATTGTATTGTTCTGCTTCATGGCATTAATAATAAATACATATATATTTATATTAAAGATTTAAAAAAAAGTTAAAAAAAGAAACTCGTTGACGTCATTGTCACGTGGTGCAAATTACTTTTCTCAGTGCTGCAGATATGGCCCAATCACCGCGTGACATTAAGGAATTATTTTAAATAGAAGTTCCGTGAGTTGATTTCTATTTCTATTTCAGTTTGGAATCCTTAGCATTTAAATTATGTAAATTTCAAATAAATACAATTAAACAAAAAAAGTTTAAATCAGATCGTCGGACGTCAGGCGCCCTGCCGTCCACCAGTATTCACACAAGTCCCACCTCCTGTGACAGGATGATCCAATAGGAGCATCTCAACTGCTGCCTCTGATTGGACAGACAATGAGACATTCGCAAGAAGTACCAATCATAGCAAACAATGATCAAATTGAGGGCGGGACTTAAAGGAATACGGCGAGTGAGATCAGATGGTCGTGTTTTCCACATACTAGCACGGATGGAGCTGCTGCACAGCGAGGAAACTTTTTCCTGTGGGGCGGCGATCCCAACGGATGAAATACGCTCTTTTTCTCAGACTTGTGCGCTGTGAGCGAAGACAAAATACAAGATCATTTCATTTATATTTAGCGAACAGAGCTTTATAGTAAGACTTAACACAGGACAAAAAGCTGAACATTATAGAGTCCTTTAAATTATTGCACAAACTTTGGTCAATGTAACATCGTCTCGGACAAAAAGTGGATAAACATTTTTCTACATTTAGGCAAAAAAAAGGTAAGAACATTTTAATATTAATAACTGTGAATGAAAATATAGTAGTTATAGCCTAGTTTGAGGTCCGTCCATCATGCGCATTCAGCATCACAACCTTAAATATTTACAGTGTAACTTACAGCTGAAGTCTTAAATTTGATCTAAAGTTTTATCAGCGGATTATGACTTGTATTGTAAATTCGTTGTTATTTAACTAAAAACAGTATTTAAACAGCACGTCTTTAGTATTCTGTATACAAAAGCAGCATCATATCAATTAACATTAACACAACACGCGAGTTTACATTATGATCTCAGGTTTTAATACTGTAGTACTTCCATGGTGTCAATTTAGTACTCGTAGGTACTTTATATGTGAATTCAGTGGGTTGTTAACCAGTATACCTACATATATGTGGTTATATTATTCATCTATTTTTGTTGTTTTCAGCTTTTTGCCGCATAATTGTGTTTGATTATTTGATGTCTGCATCAGAACATTAATATTTATAGGACTTTTTCATCTTGTTTATTTGACAATATTATTTCTGGACCAAATCTACCTATAATCTAGCTAATTAAACATGAAATACCCTTTAAATGTGTCAAAAAAAATCATTACAATGTAAATTGAAAGTTTAATGGTTCAATCATCATGTGGTTATTTGTCTTTTATATTGACCGCACGATACTCATTCAGTTTCTTTAGTGCACTTTTTATGTTTCCCTCAAGTATGCAAATGCTTCACAGCGTGTAACAACTTTATTGAAAGTGGTACGATGAGAGATTATTAATAAACCACTTAGTCACGTTGACACTTCATCTAGTACCCCGTAACTCAGTTTTTGGCTGGTCCTTCAAAGCTAGCCTGCTGATCACAAGCATGGCAAAAGAACAAAGGCAGTATTATATCCAGCTAAACGTGCCATCCAGATGTGAGCGATTCTGCCAGTCTCGGCGTCCTAGCTGGGGGTGCGGAGGTTTTTTTGGATGGATGGTCGTGAGGGTCGATGGATATTCTCAAGTTTATTAAAGCACAGTCTCAGCTGAGACTCAACAAACTCTTGCTGGTTTGTAGTAAAATACCACAGTAGGTGGAGGACTCTTCTTGCCATCTAACGTCCTTAGAGAAACCTGGCATGGTTTATTCCCTTCGAAAGCTTTGTTTTCCTGTTACCTTCCATGAAAGCACCTCATTGTTTTGACTCTTACAGGCTAAATGTGCCAAACTACATGAAGGAATCAAGCATAGCGAAGTACATTTTAGGACACTCAAGGGATTTAGGAGCAAGATTTGGAGATTTCACTGTGAATTCACTCACTTTCTACCAAACCCTCAGGTTATTGTTTTACTGGGTTGGGTAAAAAAGGTTTGTTTTTCTTCCTCCGTCGTCCCAGATGGGAGATTCGGTGAGGACACCGTTCTCCTCTGTGTTTGGCAGATGGGAGGTCTTTCAAGGTTCAGTTTGATGGTGTTGTTTCTCTACTTTGCATTTATTTTGCACCTTCATTTTCCCTAAGGAAGCAACAAGATTCAAAACACGAGGTTTTAAATACAGTACGTATCCATACTCTGTTGTAGCTCATATAAGAGAAAACCAGGAAAAAGCTATACCTTTAGTATCAAAATATGTAGTTAAAAATAACTTTTCTTAGCCATATAACTTATGTAAAATGACCATAACTTCATGTGTTTGATTAGAGAGAGCGAGAGGGAACTAGAAACGTCTTATCTCCTTCAGTGGCCAGCTGTGTGGAATGTGTAACCTCACTCTTATCAGTTTCCATGGTGTCAAATCAAGGCCCAAGTCTTCGGATAACCACATGCATGCCTTCCATCCTCCACAATGGCTTAGTCACTTGCTAATCTGTTTTGTAACTTGACTATACAGTATTAGACGCTTAAAGGGATAGTTCACCCACAAATAAGAAAAGTCTGTAATTATTTACTCACCTCATGTCATTCCAACCCCGTATGACTTTCATTCGTCTCTGCCACATAACGGAATATATTTTGAAGAATTTTTCAGCTGTTTATGTACATATTATGAAAGTCAGTTGGACCCAAAAACCTCCAAGCTTCAATAAGGGCTCATTCTTATTGTAATATAAGAGTAGTTAATAATAGAGTAGTTTGAAGCAACATGATCACTTTATTTGAAGAACGAGTCAAAATGTGAGGCTTAAATCACTCGCACATCAAATCAAAACATTGATCAACCTCATACCTAAATGTCTTCTCTGGTCACGTACGTTGAGGTTTGACATTCACTTTTGATCTGTTCAATCATATTAAGTGATCGTGTAACTTCAGAACAATTAGAGTATCAAGTCTGGATTCATTTCATACTACTTTTATGTCCTTTTGGACCTTGAAAGTTTTTATCTATCTATCTCTATCTATCTATCTCCCATCTATCCATCCATCCATTCCTTTCTCGTGCCATCCATTCATCCATCCCTTTCTCATGCCATTCATCCTACTCTTTGTCCATCCATAGGGCTGGGGCGGTTACCGCGTTACCGCAATACCGCGGTCACGTGACTCCAACCGCGGGTCTGAGCTCGTCACCGTCATCACCGCAAAAAAAAAAAAATTGGCCTGCACATGTGTGCACGTTGTGTCTAATGACATGGATTATGTCTAATGATATTGTGTCTTACATGGATTCAAGGTTTTCTAAACAAAACTTAAAGGGGGTCGCACACCGGACGAGAAGCGCAGCGGCACATCGCGCAGCGCCATGTCTTTAAAATTCGAACACAATATTCTCTATGAGTGTACACACACCGGCAGCGCCATTCGGCGTCTGTCCGCGGCGCCCAGCTACGGCTCAAGACCTGTTCAAAATCCTGCCGCGCCACAGAGCGCCATTTAGCTACATAGTTTTATATTAAATTTACATTTATTTGTCTCAAATCGTCATTAATTGATATACTGGCTTCACCCTGTGCTGCAATATACATTTAGTTTTACATTCATTTACAGAAATTAGCTCCTTGAATGAAAATTGCTGATGTTATCGTATTTCATATTTAACGGCTCTGATTTTCAGGTGATATTCTCAATTCATTCAGTTAACGGACGCTCTGAGGTAAAGTGTGCAGACGGCAGACTTAGCAACGATTGTATTTAATTGTACAGTACAATCATAACATAGTACATACATTATCTTAATTCCATAATGTCCTTAAACATAACAATATTGCTGGCCATAAAGTGAGAAAGTACGCGTCCGGTGTGCGATACCTCGAGTTGTCCTAGACGCGGCGCTTCTCGTCCGGTGTGTGACCCCCTTTATCATCAAAAGATGGAGCAAAAATCGACATTTCGGGAGTTGAGGAGCGCAATGTTCCATGACAAATAATAACATTCCATTCGTATTAGAGATGCGCGGATGGGCTATTATTTCATTCGCAACCGCATCACAAAACTCATCATCTGTCCGCCATCCACCCTCACCAACGTTTTTTTATCAATTTTCGAAACCGCATCCGCGGCGCTGACTGTTTTAAGGTCTATGGGCGATGCGACGCGCTAAAGAACGCACCGGCGCTTCCACGTCCTCCTGATTATATGTTTAAAGCGGTTTACCGCCATACCGCGGGAAAATCTTGCTTTTCAACCGCGGTTAGAAAAAATCCATACCGCCCCAGCCCTATCCATCCATCTATCCATCCATCTCGTTCTCATGCCATCCATCCTTCTAACTCTCCAAACACTAATCTTTCTCATTTTATCCATCCATTCCTTTCTCGTGCCATCCACTTTTCCATCCATCCAGATATCCTTTTCTCATGCCATCCATCCATTCCTTTCTCATGCCATTCTTCTCTTTCTCCATCTATCTATCCATCCATCCATTCATCCATCTTTCTCATGCCATCCGTCCTTCTCTTTCTCAATCCACCCATCCATCTCTTTTCCAGCCATCCAGCCATCCCTTTCTCATGCCATCCATCCATCTCTTTCTCCATCCACCCATCCATCTCTTTCTCCATCCTCCCATCATTCTCTTTCTCCATCCACCCATCCATCTCTTTCTCCATCCACCCATCCATCTCTTTCTCCATCCACCCATCCATCCCCTTTTCATGCCATCCATCCTTCTCTTTCTCCATCCATCCATCCCTGTCGATATTCCTCAGAGTGTTTTCACTCTTGGAACGGTTTCAGCCGAGGCCTGCAACTAATTATGGGAGAGTGCATAAATTGCTAGTAATTACATGTAGCATGGCAGCTAATGCAAGTACAAGCAGAATAAAAGGTTAATCCAAAATAGCTCAGCAATAGTAGTGACACACTATCATTCCTCAAGAATTTAGATCATTCTATCTGGTTTTGGATAGACACTAATGCTGGAGCTTGAATCTTGTATCTTTTTTTTTTAATTTAAACCTTTCCTTTAGGGTTTAGCTCAATTGATTCTTAACAATCAAAAGTAAGGTTTCATAACACATATGTAAAGTTAACTTCCCATATGAAGGAACATTTGGAGGGTATATTTCTATGTTAGCCTTTATGCAGTTGAAGAAGAAAATGTGAGCTCCCGTACAAAATATCTAATCCTAAATTTCATTTTGGATTACAAGTTTGTTCAAATCACTAACACATAAGATCTATAATATGTTCTGCTTTTCTTAGCACGCCCCTCCAATTATTCTCTACATCATGGACAAAGCTGAAGAGAAAAATGCTTGCCAAATGCTTTTAATAAGCAGGTTGAAATGAAGTGTGTTGTTTATATTTACACACAGAATTGGACAAGGATTATGGTTAAATTGGCAGGAAAACATCGGGTATCTTACTTCAGTGATTCCCTAGGGAAAATGTGAATGCCTGAATCATAAATGCCTGAAAGTATGAGCAATGATAATAGGATATTACTCAGTTGAGTTAATTTGAGATGTGCAGTTCAGTAGTTAGCCTTAAAGACCCTACAAAATCACTGCCAGTAGAATTTATACCTGTTTTCTGTCTACAAACAGCCTTTCCTTCAGCTTTTCCTTCACTCCATACTAATAGTCTGAAAGCAACTACAGTATAGATCAAATAAATAGACATAAGTAGTTTATTAATGTGATATCCTGAGATGTTCACAATTCTTTGTCCTATTTAACACTATAAATATATGCTGTTTTGGCACTGTATCAGTCAAACTCAGTTTAGTCTTCATGTGGGATGATGTCATCATGATGAAGTCAGAGTTGGATCTAGCAGTGCCGTCACCAAATGGACAGTCGTTTACTCAAGTGCTTCATTATGACATTCACAAATGGTGCTTGATTGACTTCTGCGGGGCTCGTTTTAGACTAAGTGATCACTTGTGCTCAGCATGATGTGCAGATGTTTGAACGGAGTGCTGGTGGTGGGGTCGGCAATCAAATTTAACACAGTCTATTCCTGATTAAGATCGGTGACCTGAACAAAACCCTTCAAAGTGCCCAGTGTAGCTCCAGTACTTCTCAGTTTCCACACTTGACGTAGACATATGCTTGTGCTTTCATGACATCCCCTAGAATGAATAGCAGAGGTTGTGTTATAAATAATCATAATTTGTCACTTTTAACAGACAAACTTTACATTTACAGTTTTATTTTTATGTCTGTTAAAAGATGTGGAATATCTGAATGCTTCATTGGACGACTGTGGCTCTTTTAGTCTTACCAAGCTCTGTTTCAGGTTCTTGGCTTGTATTGTGAAAAAGACAAAAAATACTATGTTCTTGTGATCTCATTTATTGTTACTGAGATGTCATTGTTATGGAGGTCAATTTTTAAATGACACACATTTTGATATCACATCTATCACATCGGTTCCCTTGAGATTTTGGCTAATTAAGTCAAACATATATGCAGCAGACGTGAAGTCATCCGTTAACTGGGCTTCCTTGCCTCAGTGGTCGCTCCTGGAAAAATGTCAAAAGAACAGCGGGCTGCAGGCCACTTTTGCATTAGCAGGAAATGAACACAAAATAGCCCCTCAATGCATCTGACTATTGGCTGCAGGACTCATCTATTGTCTTGGACGCTAAAGGATAGTAAAAATGAAGGACAAAGTACTTATCTGCTCACCGAAGGGCAAAATGGAAAGATAATTATATGCAGCAGCATGCAACAAATCTCGCATCTTTGACATTTGTTGAGTATCTCTCTCCTAAATAGTGATGAAGAATTCCAAGTGGGACATTTTTGTATAAATTTATGGCCCAATTTAAAATGTGATTTGAATGTCCTCGCATTTGGCAGCCTGGATTCTGAACTACGCCAAGCCCTGAATAAATCAAAAATTAGAAATTTGGCAAGAGCCCCATGGCTCCAGTTGTAATAAACCGTATTTTTTCCATTTTGGCTCAGACAGAAGCATATGTCTCACATATGTCTCTTCACTAAACCAGAGACATTAAATGTACTGCCTCTTTTACTTCAGAAGGCACTTTTTTGTTGGGTAGTGTTAGTGCATGTATTTGTGAATGTATAATATTGGCTTGATAATTTTACTGCAAAGTAATACAAGATTATTATATCTTGTATGTAAATGATCGGGTTACTGTTGCAGAAATGGTAGAGCATGGCTATATTAAGGTCATAGGTTTGATTCCTAGGAAACACGTAGTGATCAAATGTATAGGCTACTGATGATAAAAACTAAGCCTTTTTGGATAAAATCAGTTTTATTTTTTAATCTCAAGCTAAATTAATGAATTACGTGTTCAAGTTATCCGAACCTTTAAAAAAAAAAGTCTATTTCATTGTCAGGTTTGGTCGTAGTAAAAGCAAGACAATAGAGATTCAGAGAAACAAACAGTTCCTTAATTCTAAATCCATTAGATAACACGTTGGAGAAACTCAGGAGATGCATAACAAAACTTGTTCAATATAGAAGTGACTGAACACTGAACAAAGATAACTAAGGGCTTAAATACACAAAGAAACAAGGATTGGGACACAGGGAAACAGGACCAGAACTAAAACAAAACACAATGGTCTCATTTATCAATTTAAATGTACAGAAATCACCTTACGGCAAGGTTCACATGTGATTCATGAAACATTCATATGCTGCCAATCCCATTGTACGAATGATCGTACGTTAATAAATGTCATATCAGGTTATGAAGCCTCACCCCTAGAGTTTACGACGTGGAGAAACATAACCCTGCCAAGAAGAGGAAGTAATCTCATGAAAAAGAAATGTATCTTACTGAAAAAACACCTGTTAACCTCGTAATTGCAAACCATTAAATTAATTTATTTTATTATATTTAAAATATTTTAATCATTCTTTTTTTAATTCTCTTTCTCGCCCTGAATATAGCTGGGTTAGCTGGCATGGCGTTAAACTATAAACAAACAAACAAGCAATTTAGATTATTCAATTACAAAGAATCTTCAGCTTAAGACTTAAAGGGGTAGTTCACCCGAAAATGAAAATTCTGTCAGTATTTACTCACCCTTTTGTTGTTTCAACCCCGTAAGACGTTCGTTCATCTTCGGAACACGAATTAAGATATTTTTGATGAAATCTGAGAGCTGGATCATTCCTCTATACTAGTCCATAGGCTTCTTCAGGGATTGAAACTTGTCAGCCCAGAAAAGTTATTAAAGACATAGTTAAAATAGTCCAAGTGACTACAGTGGCTCAATCTTAAGTTTATCAAGCGACGAGAATACTTTTTGTGCGCAAAAAAAACAAAAATAATGACTTTTTCTCAACTATTCATGTCCTTCTCTGTGGGCCTCGAGTTAGTTCACTAGTGTAAAAGCGTAGAGCTTCTGTTGTTGTACGTCACACGCATCACACACATGACCAGTGTCGGCCAATAGTGAGCCTAGGGCTGCACAATCAATCGAATTTCTAATCGGGATTACGATTACGTAATCGTTCAAAGCCGCGATTACAAAAGAAAGTCCACTCTGCCTGTGTGTTTTTAGAGCATAATTATGTTATGAGAGGCGAATCACGACTACTTCAGAAAACCCAGCACAATATGACATACCAGGCAGTGACGTAAGTGTACGCTGAAATAAAAAGTCTTTCACCTCAGAAAAACGGACTTTAATGTCCTGTCAGCCGTTATACTGTGCTCGTAGCGCGCACTCTTCAATTATAGCGCAAATGCGCCGGCGCGCGCTGTGTATCGCTTCACTGTATATCGCTTCACTGTATAAAGTGCAAAAGAAACTACGTGCATGCAACGTCGTTACAATGCAAATTATTAAGTCACGAAATAAAAGTAAAATACCAATAAATCACGTGTTAGCTGAGAAGGATTTGCATGCAGGTATGATTTTCATTCTATTCACCAGGAGCTGTTTCATTAACAGTTCTTGTTAGTATTGTGTATTTACCATGGTAACTGTCCTTTCAAAAATGCCACTTTGTTTTCACTTTGTGTTATTTTTTATATTATTAAATGACTGTGGTGGCTCATATCAACATTGTATTAACAAAAACTAGTTTGGGACTGCTATTTAATTGCTTTAGCATAGTCCTAATGTTTTTCTAGTCTTTACTATGAGTCATTCTTACAATGTATGTGTATGTTAAGTAAAGGGGAACAGTACTTGTGTGTGTTAACAATTTTTGTGTAAACATGTATTATAATATGCCTATATATATGCAATGTAAATTGTGATAATCGTAATTAATAATCGCAATTACAATTTCAAGGGAATAATCGGCAATTATGATTTTTGTCATAATCGTGCAGCTCTAAGTGAGCCTACGTGTGACGTAGCTCTACAGAATCGCACTACGTTAACTGACTAGAAGCCCAAAGAGAAGGAAATGAATAGTTGAAATAAAGTCGTTATTTTTGTTTGTTTTTGCGCACAAAAAGTATTCTCGTCGCTTGATAAACTTAAGATTGAGCCACTGTAGTCACTTGGACTATTTTAACGATGTCTTTAATAACTTTTCGGGGCTGGCAAGTTTCAATCCCTGATGAAGCCTATGGAGGAGTGATCCAGCTCTCAGATTTCATCAAAAATATATTACTTTGTGTTATGAAAATGAACGAAGGTCTTGCTTGGGTTGGAACAACATGAGGGTGAGTAAATACTGACAGAATTTTCATTTTTGGGTGAACTACCCCTTTAAGTGTGTGTGCTTGTGTGCAAAAAATAATTGTGTGTGCTTGCAGATTTTATTAGCGGAGGACGGGTGTAGTATTTCATTCAGAGAGGTGCTCTGTCTTGAAACTGTGGTTTTTGGCTACTGCATGCTTCACTTTTTTCAACGCAGTGCCCCATAGAGTCTGTAAATCGTCCCTGTCCCTCCTCTGGAGCCAAACTCAAAGCTTTATAAACATAATGAACGAATGAAAAAAAAACAGGTTTGTATTGATTTTAGAACTTCTTCAAAGAAATAGGGAGAGCGAAATACATAATGGTTTGAAAGTAGACTGTTTAATCTTGTAATTTTGGCATGTTAACAAAAAAGTGGCTTAAAATGTATTACAGCTTTTTAAAAATATTAATAAGGGGAGTTAAAAAACAAAGCAGCAGCTTTTTAAACAAATAGACTAAATGCAAAGTATTTCTGCACCTAGTTGCATCAAATGAAACATAGCTGGTGAATTTGATTCGATTTTTATATTTTTCCCATTCTAATAGCCTAAATAAAACTGTTATAGTGTTCATTTTTTTAAAAAATAAATATTTAATCACAAGCTACTGTTTCTGTAAGTGACCTTGGTTTATAGCAAGTAGTGGTGTAGTAGTTCTTTATAGTACTGGTTCTGTAGTAGTGGTTGTTGTTGTGGCGAGGGACTGAACAGAGGGCAGTGTTTGTGTAACACGAGAGGGAAAACCTTAATTTGTGTTTAAAAGCGATATTTGTTCCACTGTCATCGGGCTGAACCGATTCCTCTTTTTTTTTGTATAATCTCTCCAGCTTTGACACCATGAAATAACAGTAATAACAGTAATTAGGCTAATGGCATGACAGAGAAATCAGCCTACAAACACACACCTAGAGAAGTATTAAAAAACTCCCAAACGGGTGAAGCCCTTCTCTTTCTAGCTGGCTCCATGTCTACTATTGTAGTGTAGTTCGCGAACTATAGCAAACCGAACACTCCAACTCACTGTAGCCGACCACTGACAACCCTCGAGTTCGAGAGGGGGTTTGACACCTCTTATAGTCGAAGCGTCCCAGCAAAAGTGAACCCCTTCACAAGCCACTGCGCTCAGATGAGACTTCGAATGACACCGGTGACAAAAGCTTCGAAGCTTCGGTAGGCGTAACAGCACCACTGTATTGTCTTTGCTTAAATGAAGCCTTGTTGATTCTTGCCTTCTTGACTGCATTTTTGGGGTTTTTTAAATCACAGGTTTTGTAATTTATATCCTCTGCTCCTCATCCCTTGCCTGCACTGGGATTGTGTCTCAATTTATTTTTCATTTGGAGACAAAAGTGAGCTAATATATTATATTCTAGTTGTGTTATTGCACTATTGGTGTGTCCTCTCAATTTACTCTTTTGATTCCACTTTCTGATTTGTGAAGCTTGATTTATGTTGAACGACTTTGGATATTCCTCGAACTGTTTGCCTTGTCTTATTAACAGCACTGCTTCAATAAATCTGCAAATGGATCTCACGCCAGTCCCAGATGTGAAACGTTTTCTTTGCTAAGAAAATAAACTGAATATTCTCTGCAAAGCTGAAGATCTGCTCAGGCGTGCATGTTTGCCAATCCATCGTCCTCAAATTGTACCTGTTCGCAGAAGTGGGAGGAACATAATGTCAGGTCCAGCTGGTCTCACTGTATCCAGCGGGACGTCCACACTGCGGCCAACTGTTTTTCCATGTTATCCTCCTCCTCCTTTTCGCACCCTCGGCACACCTCCACAAAAAGCGCGGATTCATGGCCAATTCATTTCTTGGAAAATATGCTATTTTAAGAACGTGTGAGTTGTTGTTGTTTCAAAAAGACTGAATCATTTTGTAGACAGCAGTCCCTTGTTTTTTTAGTTTTTTTAAAAGAAGAGCTGACGAAAACTAGTCCAAAATCTGAGGAAGGAAATGTGTCCATCTGGAAGCACAGAGGTCTCCTGCTAACAGCACAGTCGTTTCCTTTTTACAAAGGTTTCCTGATTAGGAAAGGCTCTCTTTATAAAACTCGTCTTTGTTCCTAGCCAGATGCTTTTCAGATTTGTAAAGTTAATGGATATTTTAGTAAACAAAAAAGGTTAGAAAATTGTGTAAGTTCTTTTAATGCCTTTCTAACCACAAATGACACTTTGATACTTCATTAAAAGTAAACATTCAGTTGAGAACAGAAAGTACTGAACTCTTGTTGGGAATCAATCGTAAAAGAAAATAAAGCAGCAAAAGAATAGTGTTAAAGTGGTAGTTCACCCAAAAATGATTGTTTTGTCATCATTTACTTACCACCGTGTCGTTCCAAACCCCTCTGACTTTCTTTTGCTGTTAAGTTAAAAGAAATTACACTATATAAGTATATGTGTTGTGTTTTTCAAGTACTCTGGTGCCTTACAAAAGATTTGTGTGATGAACAGACTTGCTAAATGAAACACCAGTCAACATGATGTCTGACTTGAAGAAGCCATATTGTGCCCTTTTATAAAGTCTTGATTTTGTTTTTTGGGTCAAGCATAGGTTTTCATGCTTGAATGTTAAAAAGAAAACATACTTTTTCACACATTTTACACTCTCTTCCCAGTCTGTCAGTAACGCTTTTAGTTCTTGTCACTTCTCTCAATGAAGCCCCTTCTTCCGAAAAGCACAATGCGGTCTGATTGGTCAGCTGGATCAGTGTGTTGTGATTGGTCAAGTTTTTCGAGTGTGTTTTGGGAAATGTCACCCCCTTGACCATAACCAAAAGTTTCAACACACTACTAACGCAACTCAACCAAGCCTCACCTCTATGTTTGTATATGCCTTGGGTGGGAATTATTTATGAGGAATATTGTGATGCGTTTGTTCTCAGAAAAAAACTGAAGATTACAATGGAGGCGTTTCAGGGAGTTCAGAAACAGTGTGCACTGATATAGAAAATAACTCCCTTTGGAGTGACTTTGTGCTTTGTAACTTTTCAGATCTTTTTGCAGACAACAACATTACACACTAAAGAAAGTTGAAAATGTAAAAAAAAAAGCATAATAGAGCCTGTTTAAAAATGAACAAATTTCATCCTCACACACCCAGAACCATTCACTGCTATCCCAATTTTAGAATGTTCTCCTCTGATATAAAGTCCCTTTTTACTTTCTTTTAGAAAATATCAAAACCTTTGTACTCAAAAGCTTCAAAAACATATCTCATCCTTGAGTCTGTTGTAAGGAACCTTTCATTTTTCATGACAAAATGTTATATTGTGTTGATTTGTGTAATTCTTATAAACTTGCTGTTAATATCTGTATACTTTTATTTGCAAAAAATAAATGTAAAAAGCCTATAGACTAAACATGTAATATGCATTTGGATGACGTCATCGTTTTCACAGATTCACATTTTTGTAGTTTACACGGAGATAAGGGTGTCAAGTTTGCGTTTCAGGCCACCCAAAATGCATAAAAAGTGTTCCGTTTTTAGTTGAAAATGGTGTCGAGTAATTGGCCCCTAAGGCAGTGAGATATGTACATATCTTACCAGGTGTTTCCTAACCCTTGTTGTTCGTTTGCAGAGTTGCCGTGAGGGGCTGACAGCACCAGCGCTGGACCCTTGGAGCAGAACGGAATGACCTCACCGACCGGCAGCCCCAGACCCTGCAGAGTTTGACCCGGGATGGAGCTGAAGGTGTGGGTCGATGGAGTTCAGCGCGTGGTCTGTGGGGTCACAGAGACCACAACCTGCCAGGAAGTGGTCATTGCTCTGGCTCAAGCCATTGGTAAGGAGCCTCAATTGCTTCTTTAATATAATCTTTCATGTTTTAAGAAGTTGTATGGAACATTCAAATCCTCACCTTTATTTATATAGCACTTTTTACTATACAGATTGTTTCAAAGCAGCTTTTACAGTGATAAACAGGAAAATAATCATCATTGATGCAAACAAAATTCAAATCTGCTCTAATCTCAAAAAAAAAAGACAACAGTATCATTGATTGAAAACTTTCATCATTTATTCACCCTCATTGTATGGCTTAACAAACTGGACATTATCAAACTTGAACACTTAATGTTTTATGAAACAAATAATAAAACTGATTTAACCTAATTGATATTCATGATTGGAAACATAAGCCTGGTTTCATTACAGATTTCCACAAAACCTTTGTGATATTTTCCAAATGTCGATAAAAAACTATTGACTGAAATGACAGCATTTCCATTAACCGATGTTATGCGTTTCTTTTTCTTCTCACGATAAGTCATTCCAAAAAATAATGGCAACGTACTAGCCATATTTTTTAATCAATGAAGACGTAGGCGTGTTATCGAAGCAAGGAAAGCCCCTTATACTTGGGAGCGGCCACATATGAGGTGTTTCTGGGTGTTTCTCCCTCCTATCTGCTTCGAGGTCTTGATAAATTGTGGCATTTCTTTGTTGTTTAGAAATCCAATATTCCCGTAATTCTTTTGTCTTTAATGAGTTTAATAAAGAACTCTGTCTCGTTTTCTGTCCAAACATACCGCGTCATCTTTAAAGAATGATTGACTTTTACGTATGCCAAATGACCTGTAAATGCGGAAAAACTGTTTCCATTGTAGTTTTGTGAAACATTCCTTTTTCAAATTGCTTAAACACCTCATGCAAGCGTAAATACTTTGCGATATATGGGAGTTTTTTTCCAAAATTGACATGTTTCCACTGGGTGTATTTTCAATTCGCAATTTCAATTTGCTCAATTTGAAGAGTAATGGTAATGCAGCTATAGTTATAAGTAGTATTTAACTAAATATTTATTTTGCAACAAATAAGTACACTTGAAAGTCTGCGCACTTCTGCTAAGCAGACGTCTACCTGACAGTCAAAAGCGGCCTTACGTCACTGAAGGGCTTAGAGTGCCAATTGGGACAAGCCTTCAAACGAATAGTTCAATTAAATGAATCTTCTGAAAAAAACTGATTCACCAAAATAAGGCTTCCCAACACAATATGACATTAAAAGAGTGATAAAGAATTCTGTCATGCTACTGCTATTTGTTGAAAAAATAGGTCTTTACTGGAAAAGAGCTTTTACTACCAAAAAAACTACTCCCCAAAAGTGGAATGGAAGACTATATTGCTGACACAGATGCCATAAATTCTCAGTGATGCTGAAACCATCTGGCATCCAGGTTGATTGAGTAATCATCATCCATTTTATAATTGAAAAGAAGATTAAGTATAGGAGAGTTTGTATTGGCTTGAGACTAGTCGAACAGCTTGTCTGAAGACATCTGGCATATTTTAAGGAGTTTAAGGAGAGGCACAAATGCTGATTTCAGTTAATTGCATCACCAGTGGGACCCAAAGCAATTTGTTTTTGATATAAACCTGTCTTTTCGACGTCACCGTTTGATTCTATTTTCAGCTGCACTCAGACTGGTATAATCTAAGGGCCCCCTCTTGTATTAGTGTGAAACGCGCTGGTGCAACCAAAGTGCCCGCCGACATGGAAAATCTGACTCATTCTACTGAAAGAAAAAACTCTCAAGAACACCTCGATTCTTTCACAGTTTCGGTAATAATGTATTTATGTTTTTTTACAGAGGGTAAATAGTACAAAAATTCATTGCTCACTATTTCAAACACAGTATATATTCAAATAAAGTGCTCTAACCATATTAAGATAAATTATTTGGTTGTTTTGCCAAGTAGCAAATTATATGGTAGTGGAGCAGAGACGTGCAGAGTTCAGAGGCTCAAATGTAAAAAGGGGGAATCTATTACTATAATTATATATTTTTACGTAATTCCACGTCACCGTTTTGTCTGTTCTTGACCTGACAGCCTACGTTTCTCATAATAGGCCTGTAGATGGCACCTAGACTTAATTTAACCAACTAGGATAGCTTCATCAAATAGTAAATCATTATTCAGCACATAATATGAGGAATTTTCCAGCTTTTGAGCTATACGTTACTGTTTTGTACTATAACAACACTGACACCACTAGATAATAAAATAAGTCATTAGTCAGCGCAACAAATGACTGAGTGCAACTTTCATGGTTCGTATCTTAGTCTTACTCAGCAATGCAAACTCTATTCTTTTTTTATAGGTCGCACAGGACGCTACACACTGATTGAAAAATGGAGGGACACCGAGCGGCATCTTGTTCCTCACGAAAGTCCGGTGGCCTCTCTGAACACGTGGGGGCAGTATGCCGGTGACGTGCAGTTTATCCTACACCGCACGGGCCCCTCTCTCAACGAGTACCCCCCAACTGAAGGTCTGAGTCTTCGGGGCCCAGAGCGAGGCTTGCATCGGCAGAGCCTTCCACTGATGGCGAAGCTCAGAGCTCCAGGTGACCGTTCCCTCCGTCGGCGCGAGCCACGGCGCAAATCTCTGACCTTCACCGGCGTGCCCCGCAGTCTGAGGGACATCCTGAGTGGAGGCAGGCTCGGCGACAGTAGTGCCAAACAACGAGAGGTTTTAGTGAGAAGTGCCCACAATTCGCCGTCAATGTCCCCTCGCTTATCAGGCAACCGGATGGAGGATCTTACCCAACTGGTGAGGCTGCAAAGGGAGACTCTTTCCATTCTAGACAGCAGGATGGATGCATACGAGGGAGAGCTTCGGATGTTGACTGAGAAAAGAGTTGGACTACAGGATGATGAACTGTATGTGAAGATGACAGAGGAGGTTTCAAGGTTGGAAAAGCAGGTGCGAAGGAACAAGGTAGAGATCGAGGAAGAGGAATTCTGGGCAACTGAGCTCCAGATTGAGCGGGAGAGCGAGAGGCAGCTGCAGGAACGAATCCAGGAGTTGAGTAGTCGGCTGCGCAGCTGTGAGGGGGATCTGGATCAGCGGCTGGTGTCTCTGCAGGGTGTACAGGCAGGGATAGAGGCTCAAAGGCAGCGTAAGGAGACCAGAGAGACTCAGCAGGCCAGTGAAGGGGAAGTGAAGGCTAGACTTCAGAGAGTGAAAGCAGAACTCAAGGCTCAGGCTCAACACACGGCCCAGCTTGAAAACAGCTCAAGAGCTGTGGACCGCTCACTCGCTGAGTCGTGCAAGAGAATGCAGGTACGTCAAGGTTAGCTCAAAAATGTAGTTAATCCATATGACATTTTCGAAATGAAGAAATGGCAATCAATGGTCTTGTGCTTCTGATTTCTGCTATAAAGACAAGCATTGCTTTTCATTAATGTACGTTGCATTCTGGCTGCAAGGAAGTCTACCATACCCGGATTAAACCATTTTCGATTTCCGTTCAGCTTAGTGGTAGTTGTTCAGCTGGGGCAGGATCCCCCAGAAGTATGCAATTTTAATTCAGACATCTTTGCCCAGAGATTTACCTCAATTTGCAGTCTGGCTGAGTCGACGCTAGCTGCCTAATGTCAGATTTTGCCGATTTTTTAGCTCAAGACTATGAATCCATCCAATCGGAGGATACCAAACAATTTTAGAACACATTTTTTTTAATTTATCATGCGTCTCCTAACAATGAAATGCATGTTTCTGTGTGAGTTTGTTGTGTTCGGAATGACCTGAAAGTCTGAAAGTGTGTGAATCTCATCTCGTTTAGTGTATTAGAGAGTTTGTTATTAGTTTAGTTTTTCTCTGTAACCATTTACAAAGTTGGCAACTGTATGATGCTTTATATTTTAAAATCTCGGTTTTAAAAGTCAGGTGATGTATTTTAGCCTTAAAGGGTTAGTTCAGTGAAAAATATAAATTCAATCATAATTTACTCACCCTCATGTTGTTCAAACCCGTAAGACTTTCATTCATCTTTGGAACACAAATGAAGCTATTTTTATGAAAACTGAGATATTTCTGTCCCTCCATTGACAGCTACGCAACTACCACTTTGATTGCTCAAAAAGTTCATAAAGAGTTTGTAAAACTAAGTAATCATATGAATTGAGCTACTTTGTCCAAATTTTCTGAAGAGAAACGATCGCTTTATATAATGAACAGATTGAATTTAGGCTTTTATTCCCATATAAACATTCAACAACTCACACATCAGTTGTAGTAAACGGAAGCTGTGAGAACCAATGAGGTTCATTCTAGTGTTACGCAGCACGTTTGAGTTTCAGCAAGAAACCAATGAGGTTTGTTCTCGTTACGCAGCACGTTTGAGCTTCTGCGAGATGTTTGTTCTCGCGCGTCAAGCACGTTCAGTTGGCCTTCTGTTTATGTTCGCTGTTTATATGTGAATAAATTTCTAAAATGAATCTTTTCATCTTATAAGCGATCGTATCTCTGCAGAAAAGTTTGACTAAATCGCTCAACTCATATATATTATTTCTACGATCTCTTTATGAACTTTTTAAACAGTTAAAGTAGTAGTTGCGTAGCTGTCAATGGAGGGACAGAAATCTCTTAGATTTCATAAAGAATATCTTCATTTGTGTTCTGAAGATGAACAAAATCCTTATGGGTTTGGAACGACATGAGGGTGAGTAAATGATGACAGAATTTTCAATTTTGGGTGAAATAACCCTTTCAACGTGTTGACAATGGTGTTTAATAGCATTATCTGAAGGCTCCACAAGAACGTGCAAAGTCTTTCATTAGCAATTAGCCTGAGCTGTGATGTCAAAGGCAGCAGGGAGCATTTCTACTTAACACTTTTAAGAGCCATCCAAAAAAAAAAAAATTCTGCATCTACCAGCAGGGACTTACTGGACCAGTCTAACCAGCCGAACCTTGACTTATTAGTGTCCCCCATCAATAAATGGTGAACTAGACTAGCACCAATCTGGCATTAACTAGCATAGAAATTCATGCTGCTCTTATCAGCAGGATTCTGTCTAAAACTATGATTGCTGTAAATACAAAAATGACGCATGTGTTTGGATTCTTGAGCTAATCTTGTGGAAGTACATTCATGGAGAATTGTTACTAGCCAGTTGCTATTGCATTGCTGCAGGCTGATTGCCAGTTGCAACGCTACACAAACATTTCATTAGTACCCTCTCCCTTTCTCTTTCCACCAGGAGAGTCACTATGAGCTGGAGCAGCTGACTAAAGAGTTGAGGCAGGTAAACCTACAGCAGTTTATTCAACAAACAGGCACCAAAGTCACGGTTCTGCCCGTGGAGCCTGGCGATGAGGACTCTAGCAACACAAGAGATGATAAAGGTATCAGTTTTACTGACAACATATCCAAAGCCCCATATCAGAACCAAATAGTCTGCGGTTCAGATTTGCTCCATGCAGAATGGATACTGTTTGCTTTCAGCATGAATGACAACAAGACCTCAACCATAATGAGTAATGAGTGCGTTTTAGAAAGTGTCATTAATAGCAAGACCACATCTGGTTTCAATTTAGTGCAGTGCCAAAACTGCAGGCCCTTGTAGTATCTGCTTTTTAAAAAGCAAAAAAAAAAAAAGGGTTTTGTGGGTAGGACAGCTAAATGTTTTTTTTCCTGTAAACCGTATAAGGTTGAGGGCGATTGAAAAGCACTGCTGAGAGCTGTGCTGTGACAGATTATAGTTGCAATGATTGACTCAACAGTCCTACCTCTGTCATTTACTCTGTCTAGTACAAAAAAATCTGTTATTTCTTTTTAACTTTACTGACGTCAATCCTGGACTGGGAAAAAAAGCATTATAGTTGCAAGCTTTCTGTTTGTAGATGTCACTAAGTTCAAAGTGATTTCTTTTTGTTTTGTTTATATTACTAATCCAAAGTGCCACCTTGTGGATGGAGTTGGTATTTTAAGTGTTATTTCTGAAGTCATGGCCAAACAGTTTACAGCAATGGTGCCCAATCCTATTCCTGTTGAGTTACCTTTCTGCAAAGTTCAGCTCTAACCCTGATCGAACACAACTGAACCAGCCAATTAAGATCTCCAGGGTTTGAAAAATCACAGCTGAAATCCACCCTTCTGATGGGATCAGGATAATCCTGTTTTTTTGTTGTTGGATCAAATAGATCCCAAACCGAGTTCGAAGTTTTGAAAAACCCAAAGGGCAGGTTTGATCCAGATCAAATGTAAGTTCGGATTACATGCTCTGATCTTAGTTTGGAATCCCTCTTTTGCTTTTGAAAAACCCATTTCCAAGATTTGATCCAAACCCTGATCCGAAATCCCACTGGATTAATTTTTAAAACCTGGGCCCAGGAGAACTTGATAAATACAGTTGGATCTGAACGCAGATAGGTAGATCTCCAGGAACATGCTTGACACCATTGGTTTACACTATCCAAAGGCTTGGCTACATAGGAATTAAATATTAGCCTGCATACTACTTTTTGCTATCTGATCAAATGATGAGTCATTTGTCACACTGGAAATGCATCAAGTGCATTGCATTGTGAAATACACTCAGTGTGCCCTGCTGTATTTGCATATTTCATGTACTCAGAAAAGTGGCATACTATGCATTGTATATAAAGCAGAAATAGTAGTGTGATATTCATAACAAGCAACTGTTCTTGTAATAAAGAAAAGTTGTATGCAAATATCTGTTTTTTCAGTTAAGAGTCCATTCTTCAAATTTCCCCATTGACCTTGATTATACCTAATATTCTTAAGACCCCTGTTAGTGAAATGAGATATTAGACAAAGTTCTTTAATAATATGTAATTTAATAGTTTTCTTTCATTTCCCAGACTTCGCTGCATTAACTGGCTCGCTGAAACGACCGGGTTTATCTTATCCTTTGGTTGGCAGCATCCGTGGACTACATAGTCCAATCTCCTCAGGTTTGAATCCTGAAGGCATCTACGTTTGAGCACCATAAATCACTTCAGATTTTTAAAAAGCTCTCCCTATATGTTTTCGGCTGAATTCTTTTATTCTTAGCTACAGCAGACATTCTCAGCATAAATGAGAACCAGTGGTAAAACACCTTCAAGTAGTTTTTCAATACTTGATCACAAAGAACTGTATACCATTTCAAAAGTATTCTGATCATTGCAGAGTCTACTATTTGAAAGTGGTACCTGTAGCCCTCACACAAAAACTACCAGATGAAGGATGAATTACTTTGGAAGCTTAAATATATTTTTGTATTATTATTTTAGCCTCTGAAAATGTTTGTATGAATGTGCAACTTTCGCAATTGTGTTTACTTTTAAGTAGTAGAGATCAACCTGTGATTTCAAACCTGTGATATTTACGTTTATTGTTTTTTTTTACATGTCATACTGTGGTTGATTTTTATGTTTATCAATCTGTAAGTGTTTTACTATGTTGAGCCAAAGAACAATCACCTATGTTAGTTGCAATGTTACTGCATGACTTGAAAATATCATACTCCTTGCTTTACTTTAACCAATGTCATTTTTGTCAATATATGCATAAAATGTTACTGATATTGACAATTACACAAGTATTATTGCTTGAAATGTACTTTTACTCTTAAAGGGATAGTTCACCCAAAATGAAAATTCTCAGCCTAGTGTCGTTCCAAACTTGTATGACTTTCTGTCTTCTGTCGGACACGAAAGGAGACATTTAAAAAATATATATCAGTGTTTTGAGACTTCATTTTGAGTCAACTATCCCTTTAATATTATTACATATATTTTACATAATTTGTTTCAGCCAAAAAATGAAATCACAGCTATTTAGCTGACTGTAGTGCCTTACTGAAATCTAACCGAAGCCATGTTAGGATCAAGTTCAATGATGGTGCAAGCATGTTAACTATTAGATTTTGGTATTTTCAGTGTGTATGTGTGTATATATATACATATATAAAATCCGTTAAGATGTTTAATGCTCAAATTTGCTTACATGTTGTCTTGTACTTATGGCTGCATTTGGTTTCAGTTGGGGGTATCTAAACTTGTTTTAAATTGTTTCCTACAGTATGTGGAGTTTGCTAATTGTCAACCATTTACTATATATATTTTTTTGTAAACCGTTCATATAAACCCCTGAACATCTATATATAGCGATGTGAATAACTATTAAAGCCAAATCACCTCGTATGAATGCTCCTTATTTTACAACATAATCCTTTTGAGTAATAAATACAAAGTCAAGTGTAACAGCAAGAGAACAGAATTGGCACCTGATTAAAATAGAAAGGAAAGCCACACTTGTGTGTCCAGCCTAGTGCTACTGACTCTCAGGAATGGGAGGAAAAGTCGTGAAGGCCACCGTCCAACAGTATGTGAGGTTTAACTACAGCCAAAATGGGGCTGCAAGGAGCTCCAGCAAGACAAAACGCCTCGTCCGCATCCAGACCCCATTCACGAAGAGTTTTTAGGGCAGTGGCACAGATGTTTCGAGAGCCCCACACGGTTAAGACACATGTGCAGAGAGGGCTGTTCTCATGCCCGAACCTTCTCCTCATCTGACCAATCAGAACGGCAAACTCCTTCATGCAGATCTGATAACATAAGACTAGGTTAATAAGACTAATGGTCCTAAATTAAAAAAACAACAACATAGTATTAGAGCAAAAAATATGACATTAAGTTGTGGAAATACAAATATTACACAATTTGCCTTTGCTGCTTTGAAGGTCTCTATTTGGGTTTCACTGAATCCAAAATCTGAAAGACTACCAAGTGTATCCTCAGAGAAACCGATAACGTCACCAGAGAAAATGACTTTCAGCCTATTGAGGACGTGATGATCAGCCTGATCATACAGCAAAGCAGCTGGAATTCCTAAACTCAACACAATGTGCAAACATTAATGTGTTTTAATGACGTTTTAAAAAATCCTGCAATAACTTTAAAAATAATTAGTTAAATATTCATGCATCTCGAGATGATCTACCAGTATGTATAGCATTATAGACAGCATCCCTGTCAGTAGAGACGAACAGCTTTACTTTGTTTGATTGAAGAGTATGTATGAGTTCTTCCTTTTTGCAAAAGTAAAATTTGCCTATTTCTAGACCTGGTGATAGAAAAAAAGCAAAGAAATATAACCACATAGCAATAAGCATATATTTGAACAAAAAATGCACATGAATAGGGCGTAAAAAAATAATAAAATAATAATAATATATATATATATATATATATTAAAAGTATTAACAGCACAAATACCATGTTTTTATTTTTATTATTATTATTATGAGACATCTTAGATATTTCGATTAATTACGTGACACAAGAATAGCATGAAAATGTGATAATTTTAAACATTATCACTTGCCAAGAAAAAATTATTCTTAGCCCAAATTTCTTTTAATTATGTTTCACACGTTACAAAAATAGACAATATCTATAAAATAACAATTAATAAAAAGCCAAAACTGTTAAAAAAAAAAAATCTGTAACAGGATTGCAAATAGTCCCCAAGGTGACAAAATTTGCGTTTGCAAGGAAAACCTTTGCGCTCCCTCATAAAAAGTTGTGTTTGCTCACAGAACTTTTGTGTTGTTTGCAAGAGAACGCAGTTTCTCGACGGGGAAGAACGCAAACATGTTGCAAGGGAATGGAAAGTGTCTCGGGGGAATGCACACATTTTGCGAGCGAATTTTTTTCGGGGAACGCAGATTTTGCGAGCGAACAGTTTCTCAATTCTCAGAGGAAAGCACAATATTTGCGAGGATGCAAAAGCATTGACAAATTTTTTTCTCTCCCATCTCATATTTTTTCTTCCCAATGTCCCTTTAGGGCCTCTGTACAAATAGCAAGGCTGAATCATATTAAATATTACACGTTTTTAGGTGCACCTAAAATTAGGAAATAAGATTATTTTTTATAAGTAAGTGTCATATTAAAATTGCCTTGCCAGAGTGAACTTACCATAATGCTTTACACTCTCAACTATCTTCATTTTTAATTCTTCTGAACACTCCTTTGCAATGAGGATCACTTCAAAAAGCAAAGATTCAGTCTTGTTCTGGTCCACAAGTCTCTCATTCACGGTTTGCACAGCCTGTAAACAGTAAACATTTCAAAATCATGATACATCTTATCTGAATATGGCCATGTACAGTATCAAATAATAACTGTATTTCTACCTTAATAAACGTGAATGCTCTGCCTTTGGGTAGTGCATCTGTGTTTGTAGACGTTGAGAGTTTGTCCAAGTCAAATAGGTCATTATATTGCAGCGCAATCATAAGAGGACCTGTGCAAATCTGTAGAAACAGAGTAGATTAAATCATGAATGAGTGTAAATCAAGCGCATTATGAAGTTACGTCGATTACTGCAGCTCTCACTAGCGGACAGTGTAGTAACTTGTGACTTTACCTTGTTATCCTCCATTCCCGTCAAAACATCCGTCCTTCGCCTACATTAACAGATGCGGAAGTGGAGAAAATCTTACGACCGTAACGTCAACAAAAACAAAACAAACCTGCGCCTAGTTTAGCATTACACGGACACTTATAAAATACGTTTGAAATGGCGTAATTAAAAAGTGAAACGAGAGTCGTCTACACGTCCTTCCCGCCAGCTGCACGCAGCTGCTTGTTCTATAGTGAACTTTCACTGTGATAATGTCACCCGCCGCCGCCTCGCGCTGCGGAGCGGCACAACATCAGTCTCATCAGCTTTGCTTGATTAATATACCCATAATTAAAAAGCTGCATCTTATCACGCTGTCATATAAACAGTCATGATACCGATTTGGCAAGAGCAGAAACTTGCTTTATTTCGAAAGTATAACTAACGTTAGCCTTTCCGTAAGTGAGTCAAATGTTGATTCAGTAACCACACCTATATGATGCGGTAGGCCTGGAAGCGGGTTTCCGCGCCACGGATTAATAAACAAAATTATAAAATAACTGCGACTTTAATTTCTCGCAATTCTGACTTTATAACTCGCAATTGCTTCCACACGGTATCATCGATATGTCCCTTTTTTTATTTAGACAAGGTGGCAACCCTACCCTTATGCCATTCCAGAAGTATCCCAGCTAACACAGAACGTTGTATATGTATGACTTTCTTCAGATAAACAAAGATTTTTAGGAAATAATCTCAACGTAAGTCTAGGATATCATTTGAATTATTTAACACTGTTAATTAAAGTTGGCATGAAATGAAATGTAGGCTATTATTTTGGTTCAAACACAAAAAAACAAGGCCTATTGGAAACCAAATGTACATTACCGAACAAAGATTTCAACAAATAAGTTTAAAATAATAAATAAATACACTTTCCAAAGTGTACGGTTACCATAATATTTAAACAGTAGTGTGGCAGGACTGGTTTCTGTTGTAATTTCCAGTCATATATTTCTGTTTTCTTGCATACAGTGTATTTCTTCTTCTTCTTCTTCAGAAGAGAAGTATTTCAGGAGCAAGAAAGAAGCTGTTTAGCACTTAAACAACGGATATTTAGATCTTCCTTAAGATTTGAATATTTTATATTTGACTTTATGTATATTTGACTTCCTCCACCAGTCTTCACATAAGGTGTGCAGCTTGTTGTGTTAGGGCATATGCAGAAACAGTTTTGTGTATTATTGAGGTGTGGCGCAGGTGCCTAACATTTCTCTCCGTACTGAAGGAACACTTCGAGGAGAGCTGTCTAAGTGGCCTGGCCTCTGTTTCCAGCTAGTTTTGCATTCCAGCACAAGACAATGAATTAATTGTTTAATACCACAGAACCGAAGAATTGGAACCGAGAGTCGAGTGTGAAAAAGGCAAGTTCAGTTATTGTGTATTTCATCATATTTTCTTGATAAGTTTCAGCTGGGTCTAACAAGTTCTAGTTAAATGTTGAGTATAGGCCTGTGTTCAGAAGTATTGGAATATATCAGTAAGTCAGACTGAAGTCTGTAAATAAAAGAACAAATGTATTTCTTATAACACTGGAGGACATTTAGCAAAATTAGGACAAAACTTTTTTTTAAACAAGGTAAAATGTGATACATGCTCACCAAAAAGAGAGGACTTATAATATAATATAATATAATATAATATAATATAATATAATATAGTTTGATAAGTTTTGTGTTGGTGTGGGTTTCTGGTGAATTGGAGACACTAAATTGTCAGTAAGTGTAAATATTTGACCCTTACAGAAAAACCAGATGAATTGCATGTTTCACACGTGATCTCATGGGTTTCACATGGAAATTTATATAGGATTCACACAAAAATGTTCCAAAAGCACACAATTCCCGTGTGCAAAACACGTTTCACATGTGACCGACATATTTCACATGTGCTTTTAACATGTTTTTACAAATGTTTTCACATGTACATGTTGTCACATGTTTTTTTTTTTTTTTTTTTTTTTTTTGCAAATTCATGTGGATTTGAATTCAAGGGTACTGTGATGGACGTCCTGCCTATGGACTGAGACGGGATAGGCAATACATTGGTTTGGAAACTGAATCTTTATGTTTTAAACTAAAACCAAGAAGTCAATAACCAAACTGAACTAATAGTGCAAAAGTGTCACTATATTGCCCCGTTTTACAATAACCTTAGATTTAATGTCATAAATGAATGCTCTTAATGCTCACTTTGTAGCTATTGTGTGCCACTTTCAATTATATAGTTTTCAGACATAGTTTTCAGTGAATTTTGTTATTGTTCTGTACAATTGATCCCTGTACGGGACAAGCGGTTTGGAAAAAGGGTGGATAATACCATATAATACAGCTGCCCTTCTTTCCCCTTTCTTGTCTTTTTGTGAAATGTAATTTTGTACTGACTATCTTTACCCCTATATTTTCTCCCTTTTCATATTTTGCCCCTCCTTATTTTGTAGTCTCTCTCTCTTTTTCATATTTTAATCACTGTTATAATTTTTTTTAAAATTTCATTAAAGTTATAGGTAGCTGCTCTTCAAAGAAAAAGTCCCAATCAAGTTGGATATTGAATATAGTGAATCGTATGAATAGCCGAAGACTAAACTGAGATTACACGACCACATGATTAAAGCCTCAATAGTTGTTTCTTTTGATCAGTAAAAGTGCTCATTCTAATGGCTCTTTCCTGAACTGGTCCAGCTTCAGTGGGCAGTGACTTCCTTCCCCTCTCCGTGGCTGGACCCCTCATTCACACGGTTTAGGAATGTGTTCATACCATTCAGGATATTAATCTTTACGTTTTATATGACAACCGAGGAGTCAAGACCCGAACTGAACTCAGTCTACAACAGTGAGTGTCACTGTAAGGCTCTTTTTTATATTGTGGTTCACGGTTTGTAGCAATTGTGTGCCACTATAATTATACCTGTAGATTAGTTTTGTTCATGTCATTTTCCGATATTGTGTATTTTGTTGCATCAGTATTTACTTATATTTCTTTGATGGTATGATAAGAATCTCGAAACTGGGACTCGTACTACTTTATTACTTTGCTGTGGTATTGCAACAGACTTGATTGTGAAAATGTTAAAATAAGACAGCAAGTGTTTTGATTGTATTCTCAATGCAGTATTATTATGTGTTCAAGCACGAAGTGCTGAAAACCTATTGTAATCGCTATTTGAAAAAAAAAAATTCCCCTAAAACGCATCATGCAGCCCAAACCGTAAGGCCTAGAGACTTGAAACTCGGCCAGATGGTAGGCCACACTTTTGGGGAGAACCTATCAGAGTATGACACCGATTGGCTCATAGGTGGCGCTACAGCAACCAAAAGTACTAAATTGCTCATAACTCATAGACCGTTGGTCCAAGCCTCAAGCTTTTTACACCACTGCGATTCTTAGCTCAAGACGGACAAGATGTATATCTCCGATTTCGATTGAAAAAAGTTATGTCTGATTTTGTCCAAAACCTACTTTTGCGAACTAGTCCCTGGTTTTTCGCATGATCGGAACCAAAACAGTCTAGGCCTATTCTCTGGACTCTCTAGATCAATAATTATCGGAAAAAAATTGAAATTTTGCATTTGGGTGGCTGTAACAGGGTCATTTAGAAAAGGGGCGTGGCAAAATACAGTCAAAAGCTTATAAATCATAAATAAAAACTCAGAACTTCACAAAAATTGATGAGCATATGTGTCATAACATGGTGAAGAACTATGCAAAGTTTCATACAGATCGGACCATAGGTGGCGCTATAACTGTTAAAAAGCTTCAAAACCATGTATTTCCTATGGTAAATTGCCTGTATTAGCTGTACATCGTCTTTTCCATCTACGGTCATATAATGTTCAAAACCATCATAAATCATTCTAGAATGTGGCATATCATGGTATATGATATAGAGGCTAGAGCAGGGTAAATCGTGGTGAATCATACTAGAACTTGGTATATCATGGTAAACTATGGTAAATCATGCCAGATTCATGGTAAATCATACTGGAACATGGTAAATCGTGAAAAATCACACTAAAGTTTGGTATATCATGGTAAATCATGCTGAAACAAGGTTCATTCCATCTATGATGTCAGTTGTTAAATGCTTGCTAAATAAAACTTAATGTCTTTTGATGCTTTTGAGCTTAACTGCCTTAACTGCATGAACACCGCTAAATGCTGCTTGCAGCTTTAATTTCATTTTTATTACTGTTTCACTGAAAAAGAATGTTATCTGTACACTTTATGTACACCCAGTTTTAATGGGCGGCTGTCAACTGGTTGTTTAACTTTGGTGGTGACAAAACACTTTTTGTCAGGCAACTGAGAGTTGAATGAGTTACTATATATATGTGTACACACACACACACACACACACGCACGCACGCACGCACGCACACGCACACACACACACGCACGCACGCACGCACGCGCGCGCGCGCACGCACGCACGCACGCACACACACACACACACACACACACACACACACACACACACACACACACACACACACACACACACACACACACACACACACACACACACAGTATACTAACATCTTATGGTAGACCATTTGTGTTGTGACTGGATATTTTATTTTATTAAAAGGAATAGTTCACTCCAAACGTAAAATTCTGTCATTATTAACTCCTTTACATCCTCATATTGATTCTTACCTTTAGAGTTTATTCTCTCTTTTTGGTGGAACACAACAGGAGAATAGGAGCAGAATGTTGACAGCTATCATATGGCTTCAAAAGACAGGGCCTCTTTTATGTTTTGTATTTTTCCATTTAATTTCATTTTAATTTTATATTTCCTATGGGTTTGGAATGATATACATACAGAATTTCCATTTCTGGGTGAACTATCCCTGTCATTGTCAGTCAACTATTCTTTTCAGGATGACTAAAATGTTGCAATACCGCTCTAACCAGTAGGGGGCGTCACAAAACAAAGCTACTAACTCAAACCATAACTTTTTTAAAAACTCTTGCCAGCAACCCACTTTCTTTTCTATGTGCATTTCCAGTGATCCACCGGTTTCATCCATTTCACCATGACACCAAGACCGCCATTAAAACCAACTAAAACACTTCATGCCAACACCACAACAGCTGCTCCGGGGTTCCTGCCCTCTTTACTGGACAGGATTCCTTGTGAGTATATCATATGAATGCTCTTTTCAGCACCTGCTCCACGGGCCCCTATCTAATTCCACGCTCTGTGCACATTTCTTGCTTCTCAATTTTCACTTGCTACAAGTTTAACTTCCCCTGAGTCTCCTGGCCGTGGTCTCCCCTCATCCTTCAGATGTGTTTCATGGTGCTATACTGGACCGCTGCTTTGCTACCGTGATGAAAGATGGAATATTGTTGTTTTTGTCACAACAGTGCCAAGATGGGCCATCTATGCTATATTCGCCGCCATCCTCCTGCTGATTCTTATCTGCATGATATGCTGCTGTGTAAAATGCTGCTGCAAAGGGAAAAAGAAGCGGAAGAAGAAGCTGGAACAGAAGATTAGTATGAAAGGGATCTCAGGAACTACAACCGCAGCACTGGTGAGAGATGGACCGCCCATGCTTGTGGATGCTGGATAATTTTTTCTTTTAGTCAGCAATAAGTTTAAATGGAGCAAAATCTTAGAGAAGAGATATCAACATGTCACACACTCTACTCAGTTTTTCTAAGAAATCAAAGTTGTTTAAAGTCAAAGTAAATTAAAAAGTTAAATAGTTCTCCTCAAATACTTCCATGCTTTTAACATTAAGTTTATTACCTGTAATCTTACAGTATATCAACATTTGTGATTTTAAAGGGTGGTATGTAATTTCTGTGGCAAGATGGCAAAGAAAATACAATTGTTGTTAAACAGGTTTCCTCAAACACTCCCATCATCTGCTATTGGTTGAAAAACCATAGTCCCGCCTCCAAACTCGTGCCATTGGCTGACACTGTTGCTATGTGAGGTTAATCAAAAGGTCAATAATAATGCAGCATAATACCTTGGAACACTATCTGTTAGCATTCCCATTCATGCCAAAGGGATTACTTCACCTTTAAGTGGAAAATCAGAGACAAAGTTGATACTTAACTCTTTCCCTGCCAGTTTAGAAAAAAAAAAGTTGCCAGCCACCGCCAGCATTTTTGATCACTTTCAGAAAACTTTCTTGGCCCCCAGATTGAATATTTTGTTGTATGAATGTCTGAACATGCAATATATAAAAAAAAGACGAAAGAAAAGAGAGAAACAACAGTTTTTTTTTAGCTTCATGCTTTCTTTGTTCTCTCTCAAAAGATGTGTAATAGTGCCCCCTACTATATAACAGTCAAAACATGGATTGCTTGAAATTTCTGTCAATGGCGGGAAAGAGTTTGTCATAACGGAAAAATACCATCAATGGCGGGTAAAGAGTTAACTGAAACATATCTGAGAGCAATAAAATATTCCTCTGGGTGGCATTCACTAAGGGGATTGTGGATGTACTGACAGGTCCAGCTTGAGACTGAGGATGTGGAGTATGGATCAGACCAACAGAGGGGAAAACTGCAGTATTCACTGGAGTTCAATGCATCCATTTCAGAGGTAAATGCATCACTTTCACTGATTTTACAGCGGTGCCCTCAACTGGCAGGAAGTATGAACTAATTAACTTTCATTCACCGAGTTCAGGGGTGTCCAAACCTGTTCCTGGAGGGCCACTGTCCCGCAGAGTACCTAAACTCTCCTGCCTGGAAGTTTCTAGTATGTCTAGTTCGACCTTGATTAGCCGGTTCAGGTGTGTTTAATTGGGGCTAAACTCTGCAGGACAGTGGCCCTCCAGGAGCAGGACTGGACACCCCTGACCTAGGCTGAATCTGAATTTGCCCCCTAAACCCTCAATCACTGTTCCCTACATTAGTTCACTAATACAGTTTGAAAAAGTGAATGAAAATGAGTGAGCGAATTCGGACAGCCGTTGAGCGCACATCGGTTGTACACTCGCTATTGCGGTGCAATGTGGGATCGAATGAGTGCACTCAAAGTCCACTATGCTTTCGGACATCACTTCAAATGGCTGTCCCTTCAAATAATGCCATATTTGAGGGTATAGTATATGGGGCGATTTCAGATTCAGCCCTAGTTCATACATCTGTCCATTCCAAAATGCAAATATCTTTTAAGGAAATAATCAGAAGTATGCACAATGCACAAACAGAAATAGCTATGTCTAAAATAGTATAAAGCAGTAGTAGAAAGTATGATATTTACATTGATGTTCTGTCATAATAACCCGAAGGACACTTAAATCTTCACTGAATCTATGAAAGTGCGTAGTGACCAAAGGTATTAAACCAAATCAAAACTACCTTGTTTTAAGTCACCATTATTTGTCTTAATTTGTATTGCTCTGCTTACACAAGACACTCTATCAATTAACTTAAAGATACTTTCCAGTCCAACTCTTAATTTAAAACTTGTTTAGCAAAAAAAAAAAAAAAAAATACATACATAGACAGGCCTGTTAATTGTATTTACTGTAAAGTCTGATTAAACCAGAGGTTGCGACCAACTTTACTTCAGTATTGTGACGTATTTCTGAGTGAAACAGAATATTGAATTATGAATATTAAAGGATGGGGCTACAGGAACGTACACCATTCCAGTGAGGAATAAATTCACAGATTTTGACTAAAGATTACTAAAACAAACATTTATTTGTGTGGATTATTTGCATGGATGAATTGTTCACCACAAGACTTGGCCACTAACAATGTAAATAGGGTTTTGAATTCGTGTGGACTTTAAGAATAAGCATTTAGATAAAACTGTTTTTAAGATCATAAACCTATATGCTGTACCACATTTCTCATCAGCTGACCGTAGGAATAAAAGAAGCTGCCGCTTTGAAAGCGATGGATTCAGGAGGGACATCTGACCCTTATGTGAAAATCTACATCCTTCCCAACAAGTCCAAAACATTTGAGACGAAAGTCTTCAGGAAAACCCTTAACCCTGTGTTCAATGAAAATTTCAAATATCAGGTAAACCATGAGGCATGAATCATTCACGTCATATATTCATGTGGTGGAAAACTGTTATCAGAATTCTGTTATCAGCTCGAACAATGACCTGATGCTTGCTCAAGCTCATTAAAATTTAGTTGTCAACTCTTTCCCCGCCAGTTTTTTTGAAAAAAGTTGCCAGACACTTTTTGCTTGAATATCTGAATATGCAATATATCAAAAGAAAGAACAGAGCCTTCGCTTTTAAACAAAAAGCCTGTTTATTCTAGCTTCATGTTTTTTTTATATCAACATTTGAATGTGGGTAAGTTTCTTAAAAAAAGCTACATTTTGAGCAAAAAGCTGATAAAAACGTGTTTTTATCAACAACTTCATCCAGATCAGATTCAGAATGATGATCAAAGCATAGATGGATGAGATCAAGTCCATCAACATCCCCAATGCTTCACAGTCGTAAACTTTTCCTGGGTCCACATTTCATTCAGTAACATTAGGCAGTTTTGATTTATATGCTGTTAAATGGTGATGATCGTGTTATTTTACATATGCTATCGCTTGTTTCTGCTTCTTCTTCACCTGTATTTTGATCAGGAGATTCTGTACTCTTTCAGAAAAAATGTCATAGCGCCCCCTACCGTATAACAGTGAAAACAGAGAGAGCCGGAAATTTCCGTCAATGACGAGTTACATTTACAGCCTAGTTAGAGTAACTAAACACTGATATGTTGTTTTCACCACTTTTATTTTAGATCCCTCAGAAGGAGCTGATTGAGTCGATATTGGTGATGCAAGTCTATGACTTTAACAAATTCTCCAAACATGACATCATTGGTGAGATCAGACTGAATCTGTCCACAGTGGACTGGAATCATGTGATCGAGGAGTGGAGGGATCTGAGCAAAGCTTCCAAACATGAGGTTCAGTTCAGTACTTCAATCCACGTCAAGTTCAATGTCATTTTTAATGTGGCTAGTTCACATCCATTATATTCATATGAAGTGCAAAGTGTCATCCTCTACTAACAGGTTTATAAGTTGGGGGTCCCAGAGAGTTGTTTTTCCCCTTCTCTTTCTATTCCTTTGGTATGACTTACACTGAATATGGAAAGAAACAAATCTTTTGACAATGACTACAGCAGATGGATTTTGTTTCCATTACGTCACCATAGAACATCATGTAAAATTACAGCTAGTCCCCCTGGAACAACCTTATGTTAAGTGTCCTACTCAATGGCGTAATGATGATAGCTTATGCGTCAACACTTGTCCAGACCAAATGATTGGTTGGGTCAGGAAAACCTGTAAGTCTACGATCTGACCCCATGCAAGTCAATAGGTTTAGAGCTAAGAGCATTCTCTATGCATAACATGCCTGCTAACTGCATCTTTCATCTTGTGCCCATGTAATAGCAAGAGCATCTGGGAGAGATCTGCTTTTCTCTTCGTTATGTCCCGACTAGTAGTAAACTCACTGTGATCATACTAGAAGCCAAGAACCTGAAGAAGATGGACCAGGGAGGCTCTTCAGGTGAGACACTCACATACTAGAATGTCCTACATCCTCAAAAGTCTTGTCTGCAATCACTCCTGGAAAACAGACTTTGGAAAACCATGCCTCTACCTACATTTTTGAGTGGCTCCTTCTATGAAACTATGTTATGACCTCAAAACACTTTTACCATATTGCATGATTTGTAAACTTATACATTTTCAGGTCTGCATCACATAATGTGTATGTATGGGTTTCTGATTTAGTAAACTTGTTCGGTAGCTCACCTAGTACCGGATTGCACTTATAAAGGAGCTCAAAGTCTTGTAGAAGCAAACTAAATGTCATGGTTGCTTCAGCAAACCTATGCATTTTATCTATGCATTTGCTTTTGTTAACATTATCGGTTCGGGTTAAGTGTAGGTGGTAAGTTATTTTCAAACGCAATATAACATCTTTAAGCACTTCTCACTGGACATTTCATTTCTGAACCGCTGCGATACGTACAACAACCAATGTAATAAAACATTGCCAAATTCACGTTCATTTGTTTCTGATAAACCTGAACACTCTTTTTCCAGCACTTACAAGACAATGAAGGTGCCATTTTTTCGAACAGTAGGTTGAAAAAGTGTCATATCCTCAAGTTTTTTAGCCATTGCATTCTTTCAGAGAGGGCTGTAACCACCATAGGCATTAAAGGGGAAAGTCCCCCACAAATAATTGGAAATGGCCAAATTGTCCCCCATAATATTTTTTTATATTTCTTAATGCTGTTAGGATGGCAGACAGTTCAAAAATGTATATTAGGCTGGTCTGCCTCAGCGGTCTAACAGCGCTCGGCAATGACTACGTTTACAAGCAGCCAATATTCGGGTTATGGTCGGGTTAAGGTCACTATTCGGGTTTCTGAAACATTAGGAATAACCCGTTTTAGCGTCTGGACTTACGGACAACCTTAAGACGCAATATGCGTCATTTCCGATTCTTCTTCGTGTATCCAAAGACAACAACAACAGCAGCAGCACGCGGATAATGAATAGTTCGGGGCAGATAGCGATCGCCTTTGTTTGCGCTTTGGTGCTGGTACTGACCTCGCTCCAAATGTATGCTGTGCTGCGTCTCGCCATGTTTACTTCCGGTATACTGCACCCGGGTTTTTGTATGCGCCGAGAAGTTCCTCTACTAGAAAAGACCAAGATTCCTTGCGAATAGAACATGCGCAGAACACAAATCACTATTGGGATATGCCGATACGCGTTTACATGACCAAAAATTCGGGTTAGAAAAGGGGTACCCCAGGGATCATATCCGGGTTTTTAAAATCTGGGATATGAGCATATTCGGGTTTTTGCCGGTGTTTACATGGCCGTGCGCGAAAGGGTATTGCTAATATTCCGGTTTTGAACGGGTTATTGGCTGCATGTAAACGTAGTCAGTGTCAAAATGATGGCCAATCAGATCAAGAAGGCGGGGCTTAATGTTCACTGAAGATGAAAGTGAATTCCAACCCGACGCTTTTAGTTTTTACAGTGAAAAAGTGCGTGCATGGTTAGATATAAGTAGCTAAACATTTAATATTTGACAACTGTTTTACGATGGATATTAACGACCCACAGTAACTTATGGTGATGCAAATTACTCAACCTTTTTAATGTAATTCCGTCATTTAAATTATATCATTCATAACTGATTGTGATGAGACAATCAGAGACAATGAGACAACGTTTTTTTTTTAAATGTTATTCACAACAATATATGTTATAATTAGGCCTAGAACGTCTTTTACCATTCTTGTTTCCTCTTTATTCCATTAAATCCCCTTTAAACCATTTTTCAATATAGAGTAGGTTTAGCATAGAAATTGATTAATAGTTCTGTTTTTTTTTGTTCTGTAGACCCTTATGTGAAAGTTCAATTGGTTCTAGATAAGAAGAAGTGGAAGAAGAGGAAAACATCAGTGAAAAAGCGAACATTGAATCCATACTTTAATGAATCTTTCACTTTCGAAGTGTCGTTTGAACAGATTCAGGTGAGTAATACCTAGAGACTGCTTGCTTAGATGAATCAAGAGTCTAAAATCTGGATCCATTGTACAGATCTTCAGGACTCAATGTACGGACCCCTAAAGGGACATACAGATGGGGGGGGGGGATTTTATTTCATTGCGTTTGCATTCGCTGGTAAACCTTTGAGTTCCACAGAGGAACTTTGCGTTTGCTCGCAAAACTTCTTGCATTCTTTGCAAGCTTTGTTTTTCAGAGGAAGGCAAAACGTTTGCAAGCAAATGTAAAGTTTTTTGAAAAGTTTTGAAAGTGAATGCAAAGCATTGAAAATTTTTCCCCATCTCATATATTTTCCATTTTCATGTCCTTTTAGGAGCTTAGTACCATTGTGATGTTCGTCCTCAAATATTTGGCGAGTTTTCTACTGAGGTGAAAAAAAAAACCTCAGTTTGAATTGCTTCGGTTTGATTCATTTCTGTGAATAAAACACAACAACTAAGGTTGTAATATCACAAAATCATCCCTACATTATGATTCCAACCACGTCAAACACTTCATTTCAAGACGATTTTATTCACTCATTTTTCCTCATACAGAAAGTCCAGCTGGTCATCTCAGTGTGGGATCATGACAAAATGAGCAGAAATGATGCGATTGGCAAGATCTATCTGGGCTGTGATGCTACAGGAAACCAGCTGCGTCACTGGGCGGATATGCTGTCCAACCCACGCAAACCTGTGGCTCAATGGCACACATTACTCTCTGCTGAACAGGTGGACACAACGCTGGCCTTGAAGCACACGTTAAAGATCCCATTTACAAACAAAAACTTTTGAGAAAACTCTACTAATATGACACAATGTTCACAACCAGAAGTTGTTTCCATTCCTTTATGCTTTTTATGCCCAGACTAAGGACCAATAAGAAAAAAATCTTATTTTTGAATGATTCGCCAATTAATTTGTGTCCCTGCACATAAGTTCCTGCTATCTATTATATATATATATCTCCTTTTTTGTAGTTATATTGCTGCTGTATTTCAAGTAAGTCTTAACATAAATGTATTTGTATGAATAAAACCCTAATTGAGATCAAAGCCCTGCAAAGCCCTTATCATGTTTTAAAGTGTGGGATAAAAAAATTATACATACAGTCAAGAGCATAAGTTTGATTTTGACATGGGTGATTTTTATGTTCTCATCAATTTCATGATCTCAAAGCCTTTATTTGTAGATTTTGTTGCCAACCCACTCATAACTCATAACATAATTTTGATTATGTAAACCAACACAACAACATTACAATTTAGCTTTCTGTACTTTACACTGGAATATCTAACAAGCATGCATTCACAACTGAGAGAAAAACGTTATTCAGGGACTGAAATGAAAGTTTTAAGTCTACATTGACTTCAGTGAATCAATTCTGTAATGTTATAGCTGTGTATGTAGAGCACTTAAAGGCAGGGTGTTTTTCAGGTGGTGAGAGTCATGAAATTTGGCATGAAATGGAAGTTGAGAGTCTTTTCTTCCCTATTGGGACTTATACTCGAGTGCAACGTCTTCTCAACAAAACAAAATGTAGGGCGGGACTTGAATTCGTCAAACAGAAATTTATTAATTGGTTGTGCTTTGCTGTTGGTGGATCTCATGTGAGTGACAAGTTGTTCCTCCCTCACGACATGAGAGAAGAGATGTCGCTGCAAGTGGGATTAAAGTTATTTTGATGAGAGATTATGAGGACACATGAATAAAAAAATGTGCACAGATAAATAATTTCTTATAAAACACTGCAATTTTCCATAAATTTTTTTATTTAAATATACAGCTCAGGAAAAAGATTAGGAGACCATTGCAAAATTATCAGTTTCTCTGTTTTTACTATTTATAGGTAGGTGTTTGGGTAAAATTAACATTTTTGTTTTATTCTATAAACTACTGACAACATTTTTCCCAAATTCCAAAAAAAAATCTATTGTCATTTAGAGCATTTATTTGCAGAAAAAGACAACTGGTCAAAATAACAAAAAAGATGCAGTGTTGTCAGTCCTCGCATAATGGAAAGAAAATAAGTTTATTTACATATTTATTTTTAAACACAATACTATTGTTTTAACTTAGGAAGAGTTCAGAAATCAGCATTTGGTGGAAGAACCCTGATTTTCAATCACAGCTTTCATGCATCTTGGCATGCTCTCCACCAGTCTTTCACATTGATGTTGGGTGACTTTATGCCTGGTGCAAAAATTCAAGCAGCTCGGCCATCCATCCATCTTCCTCTTGATCACATTCCAGAGGTTTTCAATGGGGTTCAGGTCTGGAGATTGGGCTGGCCATGACAGGGTCTTGATCTGGTGGTCCTCCATCCACACCTTGATTGACCTGGCTGTGTGGCATGGAGCATTGTGCTGCTGGGAAAACCAATCCTCAGAGTTTGGGCAACATTGTCAGAGCAGAAGGAAGCAAGTGTTCTCCTAGGACAATCTTGTACGTGGCTTGATTCATGCGTCCTTCACAAAGACAAATCTGCCCGATTCCAGCCTTGCATGACTTCAGCCCTGCCCCTATAGGAGCCTGTTTCGAACCGTCCTCACTGCACTTCACCCCAGCTGCCGTTTGCCTTTCTTTTTGTAGGTCACTTGATGTCATTCTCCGGTTGTTGAGTGACATTCGAATGAGTTGGCGGTCAGTGGAGAATCGTTTTCGCCCTCTGCCGGTCTGTAGCTTTGTTGTCCCCAATGTCTGTTGCTTGACCTTGTTCTTATGAACATTTTTTAAAAATTCTTATGATTTTTTTCTAATGAATTTTTTTATTTTAAGGATGGAAGCAACCCGACGCTCACTGTATCCCTCTGCCAGTAAAGCGATATTTGAACCCTTCTTTTCCTCACTCAAAACTTTCCTTTTCAACTCTTTTGGCATGGTCAATAGTTATTTTTTGAGTCCAAATACTTTTGATGTACTACTAGTACTGTTTTTGCCATCCAGCTGCAAGAGGATAGTGATGACCACAGCAGTGGTTTTTATTCTTTTCCTCATTAAATAAGATTTGGTTCAGGTGATCACCTAATCAGCAGCATTCAGTAGAATTAGGTGTGCCTGTGTTGGAATTCAACAGACACTGGAATGGAATGGCTGCCATGCATGTAGAGATGCTGATTTAAGAAACATTTGGAGTGGTCTCTTAATTTTTTCCAGAGCTGCATATATCTAGATTACTTTAAAAATGAATGTCCATTGATGAGTCTGAAAGAAAATCTGACGGGTGTAGGCTACTGTTGATATACAAAACAGATAAACCGCACTCTCTTATTTCAAAGTTGTTTCATTCAGTTTAACAACATTAAGTTGTTAAACTTTATCATTCAACTGAACTGTGCACGTGTGTTTTGAACACTTACCTTATTCGTACTCTGTCCATGCATTAAATGCACATTCGAGAGCAGGTTTCAAACATATTTACTTTAACTTCTCAGGTAATGTCAATGGAAAGACCCACAACAATGGTTACATATAAATGTATTTTAATCGTTTGATCAAACTTACTGCTAGAGAAGATTCAGTAGTCGCTGGCTATTGGTAGGGATAGTCCCTAGTGTCCCTGTTAAATTCTACACCTTTGCACTCAGTGCTGAGGTTTAGAAAACAGACGCGATACAGTTGTTTCAGGTTTGCCGTGTTCACACACACGCACATACATGTTGATTTCTCTTGTGAATACAGTAAGCACAAGATAAGGGTGTGAGTATCAGGCTGTCAGCACACTTGTGGGCCAATTACAGCATTTTAATGAGGTTTCTTCCTTTGAGCAACTTTACAGAATGCAAAAGGCTGGAGAATTCATTAGTTGCTTTTGCACAGTCACGTTTTAAACACTCAGGTACATTTTAAAATGCATAATTCAGAATTCATTGTTTTATCTCATCAACAAGTACATTGGAAGATGGTAGAGATAATTTTTTACCTTTTTCATATGTCCATAATATGTTGTATTTTGTATTTTAAATCTCTATCTGAATGAAACTGAAAAAATAAAATAAATCAAATGTTACATGAATAAAAATGTAAAGAAATTCAGAAGAAAATAATTGTGAGCCCATTATGTGTTGTTGTGCAGTTGCTAAGTTGTTCTGAATTGCTGTTAGATGTTTTTTTTACTGGCCTAGGTCAAAAAACAGTAATAATATTCTGGTCCCTGGGTATTGTATTATAAATATAAAAACTGTTATTTATTTTAAAATAAAGGGCTTATTATCTATAGTTATCGATTTATTTAAAGTCTATTTAAATTGATCAAAAGCGACAGTAAACACATTTATAATGTTACAAAGGATTTCTGTTTCAAAAAACTTTTTAACTTTCTATTTTTCAAAGAATCTTAAAAAAAGTTTCCACAAAAATATGAAGCAGCAAAAACTGTTTTCAACATTGATAATAATCAGAAATGTGATTTGAGCAGCAAATCTGCATGATTTCTGAAGGATCGTGTGACATTGAAGACTGGGGTAATGATGCTGAAAATCCAGCTTCAGCATTCAATTAAAATATATTTAAATTGAAAACAGCTATTTTAAATTGTAATAATATTTCACATTATTACTGTATTTACTGTTTTGATCAAATAAATGCAATCTGATTTGGGAACAATTTCCTTTATCGAGACCATTTCCCTTAACCATCACAAAGGAAACCACACAGCAGGTTTATGATCAGCAGAGATGGTAAACACTGTTGACATGACCTTTGGAGTCTTTACTTCTAGAGATCATAGTGCAGCTTTGGTCTCTGATCAAAGGATTATTCCTACTACAATTTACCATGCTGATCAGAATATAGCCACCTGCAAATCCAGCAATTGCCAGGATTAAAGGAATTGAGATAATGGTAGAAATGTAATCAGATTGCTTTTTTTAAAGTAATGAGTAAAGTAAAGATTACTTTTAAATGTACAACAAAATATCTGAGTTACTTTTTCAAATAATTAAAGCAAGTTACCGGTACTTTGCTTTCCCATTTATTGCCTGACACCTTTAATTGATGATCTTTACAACGGACCTGAATCAACACTGAACTGACTGTAAAGCTGCTTTGAAGAAATCTGTATTGTATAAAGAGCTATACTGTATAAATAAAGGTGACTTGACTTGACTGTCCCCATGTTAAGGGAAATCGGGAATAAGTGCAGAGGCAATGTGTGTGAATATGATGTTATTGTAGTTCTAGACTAGATGTGAGCAGGCTCACCTCACTTGCACAAAAACAGATTCAATATTCCTCAAAATGAATAAAAAGAGTGAAATGCAAATTGCAGAAAATGCTAAATATTACCCAAACGTGCAATAATTAATATTTGAAAGAATACAGATATACTTAATGTATTTAATCTCACTTCATTAAGCAATGGCTTTGTTTCTGACCTTCAATGACACAATTCATTCATACCAATACGCAAAAATTTAATTACTTAAGATAAACATCATGTTTGTGTTTCATTTAGTGAGGAATGTGGAGATCCCCTCGGTGGAGCACGTAGTTGCTATGCAATTGTGTCCAAAGAGCGCTGCCGCCTGGCGGTGTAATTCGCATCTCTCATCCTGTAAGTTCTCGTCCGATCTCACGTTCAAGGCTTGCATCTGCATGCCATGGCTCTCCTGCAGGTGTACCAGGCCAAGGAGTTGCACGAGGATAGTTCTGATCCAGAGCTTGATGCAGGAGCTGCGCACACTTTTGTCGCATGTACTGTAGGCGAGGTTCGTCGCTGTGCTCCCTGGGTCAGATGATGTCCACGTTGGTGATCGTTTACTCTCTTGAGTAGGTACTTATTTTGAGTGAGGAATTTATTAATGATCACTAAAAAGTATGTTCTATTATAGTATGAGTGTGTGTAGTATAAATGTAATCTGTACGTACTACAAATGCCAAGTTTTCATTATCATGTAACCTACCAGTGTCAGTTTAATCGCTTCACTGTCATTTACAAATCCTCTTGGGATAATCTCGCCGGAAGTAGTAGGTCATCCGGGTGCTTTTTGCTGTACGGGTTTACTGTGAATTCGGACATATTTCTTTTGTCTCATACTGTTTTTTGCCCACTATTTAGTAGAGAAGTATACCATTTCAGATGTAGCCATAGTAATATGAGGGCTTCGAAAGCCTTTAAAAGGTAACTCAACCCCTGGTCAGAGCCTGTCTCCAACCACTGGCAATATTTGAAAAATGCTGGAAAAGTGGGCAGGGCCCAGCGGAGGGGGGGCGTGCACTTGAGGCCCACGTCTCTCTGTAGGCAAGGGCGTGGTGATCTGATGCCTGCTTACGTCACACAGTACCACAACATCCGATAGGAAAATTCTGCCTCCTTACCGTGATGGAGGGGTTTGAGTGCCTGAATGATCCTAGGGGCTATGTTGTCTGGGGCTATATGCCCCTGGTAGGGTCTCCCAAGGCAAACAGGTCCTAGGTGACGGGTCAGACTAAGAGCGGTTAAAAAAAAACACCCTTATGACAGAAATGCAAACGAGGACCGTGACGTTGCATAAGAGCGCCTGGTGGCCGGGCCTTCCCCCATGGGGCCCGGCCGGGCCCATCCCGAAGAAGCGACGTGGGGCCGCCCTCCCGTGGGCTCACCACCAGCAGGAGGGGCCATAAGGGGCTGGTGCAGATTGGATCGGGCGACAGTCGAAGGCGAGGTTCCTGACGACCTGATCACTGGACACGGAAACTGGCTTTAGGGATGTGGAACGTCACCTCGCTGGCGGGGAAGGAGCCTGAGATTGTGCGTGAGGTTGAGAGGTAGCAACTAGAGATAGTCAGGATCACCTCCACGCACAGCTTGGGCTTTGGAACCACACTCCTTGAGAGAGGATGGCCTCTCTACCACTCTGGAGTTGCCCATAGTGAGAGGCGGCGTGCTGGTGTGGGTTTGCTTATAGCCCCCCAGCTCAGCCACCATGTGTTGGAGTTCACCAAAACGAGAGTGTCGATTCCCTGCGCCTTCGGGTCGGGGATAGGTCTCTCACTGTCGTTTGTGCCTACGGGCCGAATGCCAGTGCAGAGTACCCCGCCCTCTTGGGGTCTCTGGGAGGGGTGCTGGAAAGTGCGAAAGTGGAAAGCGACAGTGACACCTGGAGGGGTGTGATTGGGAGGAACGGATGGCGGGGGAAGAAGCTGGACAGACTTGGCAGACCCAAACGTACTGTGAGGGTCTGTTGGGAACGTTTGGCCGAGCCCCCTGTCAGAGAGATCTTCAACTTCCACCTCTGGCGGAGCTTCGACCAGATCCCGAGGGAGTCGAAGTGGTGAGTCCGAGTGGTGAGTGGTGAGTCCGAGTGGTGAGTCCGAGTGGTGATATTGAGTCCGAGTGGACCATGTTCTCCACCTCCATTGTCGACGTGGCCGCTCAGAGCTGTGGCCGTAAGGTCTCTGGTGCCTGTCGAGGCGGCAATCCCCGAACCCGGTGGTGGACACCGGAAGTAAGGGATGCCGTCAAGCTGAAGAAGGAGTCCTATCGGGCCTGGCTGGCTTGTGGGACTCCTGAGGCAGCTGACGGATACCGGCAGGCCAAGCGGACTGCAGCAAGGGTGGTTGTGGAGGCAAAAAATCGGGCCTGGGAGGAGTTCGGTGAGGCCATGGAGAAGGACTACCGGTTGGCCTCGAAGAGATTTTGGCAAACCGTCCGGCGCCTCAGGGGAGTGAAGTAGTGCCCTACCAACGCTGTTTACAGTGGAGGTGGGCAGGTGTTGACCTCTACTGAGGATGTCGTCGGACGGTGAAAGGAATACTTCAAGGATCTCCTCAATCCCACCGACACGTCTTCCATTGAGGAAGCAGACGCTGAGGGCTCAGAGGTGGAATCGTCCATCACCCTGGCTGAAGTCACTGAGGCAGTCAAGAAGCTCCTCGGTGGCAAGGCTCCGGGGGTGGATGAGATCCGCCCTGAGTACCTCAAGTCTCTGGATGTTGTGGAGCTGTCCTGGCTGACATGCCTTTGCAACATCACATGGCGGTTGGGGACAGTACCTTTGGACTGGCAGACCGGGGTGGTGGTCCCTCTTTTTAAGAAGGGGGACTGCAGGGCGTGTTCCAACTATAGGGGGATCACACTTCTCAGCCTCCCCGGGAAAGTCTATGCCAGGGTACCGGAGAGGAGAATTCGGCCGATAGTCGAACCTCTGATTCAGGAGGAACAGTGTGGTTTTCGTCCCGGTCGTGGAACACTGGACCAGCTCTATACCCTCTCCAGAGTGCTGGAGGGTTCATGGGTGTTTGCCCAACCAATCCACATGTGTTTTGTGGATTTGGAGAAGGCATTCGACTGTGTCCCTCGCGGCATCCTGTGGAGGTGCTCTGGGAGTATAGGGTCCGGGGCCCTTTGCTAAGGGCTGGAGCTTGGCAGGAGCTTGGTTCCTATTGCCGGCAGTAAGTCAGACTTGTTCCCGGTGCATGTTGGACTCAAGTGGAGGAGTTCAAGTATCTTGGGGTTTTGTTCACGAGTGAGGGAAGGATGGAACAGGAGATTGACAGACAGATCGGTGCAGCTTCTGCAGTAATGGGATGGATGTACCGGTCTGTCGTGGTGAAGAAGGAGCTGAGCTGCAAGGGGAAGCTCTCGATTTACCGGTCAGTCTACGTTCCTACTCTCACCCATGGTCATGACCTGTGGGTCATGACCGAAAGGGCAAGATCCCGGATACAGGCGGCCGAAATGAGTTTTCTCCGCAGGGTGGCTGGGCGATCCCTTAGAGATAGGGTGAGGAGCTCGGTCACTCGGGAGGAGCTCTGAGTAGAGCAGCTGCTCCTCCACATCAAGAGGGGCCAGCTGAGGTGGCTCGGGCATCTGTTCCGGATGCCTCCTGGACCCCTTCCCGGGAAGGTGTTCCGGGCGCGTCCCACCAGAAAGAGACCCCGGGGAAGACCTAGGACACGCTGGAGGGAATATGTCTCCCGGCTGGCCTGGGAACGCCTCAGTGTCCCCCAGGAAAAGTTGGAGGAAGTATCTGGGGAGAGGGAAGTCTGGGCATCTCTGCTTAGACTCCTGCCCTCGCGACCCGGTCCAGTTAAGCGGAAGAAGATGGATGGATGGTAGTTATTTTAGGGTTTAGTTACCCTTTAATTTAACTTTCTTCTCCTGCATCCTATTCTTCTGCAGTATAGAATGGCAGCACAGCTGAAAGGTTTATTTGAGCTGCGCCCTCTACTGTACAGGTGTGAATTTGCATTTCCTTCAATAATATAATGAAAAATGTAAAAAGAATTATTATAAAAAAATATAATAATTAAGTAACGCAATTTGTTACTTTTTTAGACTGTGACGAAATATTCTAATGCATTACTTTTAAAAGTAACTTTCACAACACTAATATTTCCTACATTATCAAAAATACAGTAAAACAGTTATATTGTGAAATATTATTATACATTGAATTTTCAGCATCATAACTTTAGTCTTCAGTGTGACATGACTCTTCAGAAAACGTTTTAATATGCTGATTTGGTGCTCAAGAAACATTTCTTATAATTATCAATAATGTTTTGCTGCTTAATATTTTTGTTGAAACTGTAATCATTTTCCACTGTCACGTTTTATTACTTTTTTGGTTTAGGCTGAAAAAATATATAACTGTGATAAATCCAGTTTTGCTTCAGATTCTTTTAAAGTAAAAATTGCAAAATCCATTTGTGTAGGTTTTTAAATTAAACAGTAATTAAATAATTAAAGCGTTCTTAACAACGCTTTTATTTTCAATCTAATTTTATGAAATTTAATGCAATTTAATTAATTGCTCAGAATTGTTTATGTGTGTGCTTTTGATCATAACCAGATTGGGTTATGTAACAACTGACAACTGACACTGCATAGTATACTGTCCTCTTAATTTAAAACGCGGCCATACATGGTCCAGATATGAATGATTCAGTCCTAAGTGCCTTTATAAAACACATCTTCCCATTTGCATGTCTTGCGTCTCTAATTGAAATCTTGTCTTTTGTGCTCAGGAGACCACACCTCTGAAACAGGTGGGAATAATACAGTGAGTGTTTGTGCAAGACCGGACTTGAGCAGATGAGAGAACCAGGTCTTAAGTAATTCAGATCTTCTATGCAACTGAATGGAGGAAGAACACAGACCGACCCTTTGTTATGCAAATAAAGTGTTATTCCGCATTTGATCCTGCATTTATGAGGGTCTGTTACCAAGCTGTCTCATTGCTACATTTGTTGAAGATTGAAAATCCATTTTGGCAGCATAGTCAATGCACTTTTTACTGACTTTGTTTATTGACATTTATCTCTCAAATTACAAAAGGGTACTAGATAATTTCTGTTTGAAACGATAGTTCGTAGTTGGAATGGACTGAACCTTTAAGGAGGTGTGTGTGACATCATGCTTTGGAGGGGTATCCTGTATACTTGAAGCAACCAGAAGCTGTTCAGTTAAACTGTGAGGCCAGAGAAAGCGTCTCACAAGTGATCGCGCTCTGATGATCCCGAGCACAGATAACAAGCTGTTTCAGCCTTCTCACACGAGCATCTGCTGTAGCAGCAAAACAAGGTGAGAGATTTGATTTGATGTATATTGGAATTGAAATAGATTCAAGAGGTTGTGTTACTTTTGTACAGTGCTTTGCAAATGCAATTGGACAATGGGTCAATAACAGAAAAAAGCATCTTGGTACTACATGGTACTGTGGTTATAGCCTACTATTGCATAACTTACTATTGTGTTTCCCAATCCTTTTTCCTGGAGGCACACCAACAGTACACATTTTTAAACTCAATCAAACACTCTGATTCAACTCATCAGTTCATTAGAGACTCCAAAGCCATGTTCAGACTGCCAAAAAAAAAGACCGATTTTTTTTTTTTTTTTTTTTGCATATACAGATTTTATCCAAGTGGGTTTTTGAAAGGCTGGACAGCAAAAACAACAAGAACAAAAAAACAAAATTGTTCATATCCAATTGGAATCCAATTATATTAAAATTTATATTAAAATTTATATTAAAATGTCAAAACATGACATAAAATGCATTTTTTTTAATAAATCTGTTTTGAGCTACATTCATATCTCACTTTCTCACATCACGTAAAATGTTTCGGACATGTCAGATGTTAGGAAACATGCTGAAAGTCTCTGTAGAAACAAGGTTTTGTTGTTGCAAGTGACAGTCGAGCAGAAAATTACAATAGCCTAATGAAGGCATGTTTTGTGCCAACGCAACATTATTGCCATAGAAACCAATGTAGATAAACTACATTTATCAAAGAGCGAAAACCAAAGAGCGACATGGGATACACAAATCGAACTGAACAGTTTTGATACGTGCACGGCTCTATGATCAGTAAATGCTGCTACATCTGAAAGCATTGTGAGTCGCTTAGAACATGCATTTTCTGCAGTCCATGCAGTCGCTTAGAGGCAATTCGGTCGGTGGCTAAAAAGGATCGAACTTGAGACCCAACACTCCTCTCCTCCACAGTCATAGGCCCCCTAATCCTGATTGGCTACACGTTTGTTGTTGTGTCTAGTTGTGTCGGTCCGAACAACTTTCAAACAGCGTTTTTCAAATAAAGCTTACCCCACCTTTAACTCGACTCTCAATGATTACATTGAGAACCTGAAACAGATGGGTCATAAAAAGGCATCCACCCGCAACAAGATAACTTTTGTGTAATTCTCCCATTCTGACAATCCTAGGTAAAGTCATGATTATCTTGATGGTTCTACAAATTATTTTATCAGATTATCCTGTCGTGAGAGGTGCGTTGAGAGTGATCGGAAGAATGTCAGGGCCACACTGATCTCAAATGTTGACTTTTAACGATCAGAAATCACGACAATCGCGCACGCGCTCTGTAGAATGTCGTCTAGCCTGTCATCTATGAAGGTATTTGGTGCAAATCAACTGAATGACTGTGACTGAAATTTTTAGTTGTAAAGAATAGCCAAACATGTGTATAAGTAAATTTGAGGTCACAGAGAGAATTTTTTTTAAGAGTTGCAAACTTGTAGACTTTTTTTTCTCTTCCTCAAACACAACACAACAGTTACCTCGGCTTTTGATACAGTTGATCATAAAATTCTCTTATCCCGACTAGAATGTTTTGTGGGCATCCAGGGAACTGTCCTCAGTTGGTTTAAATCATATTTAACGAATTGAAGTTTCTCTGTTAGACTGGGTAATTTTTCTTCCTCGCCTGCTCAACTCTCCTGTGGAGTGCCGCAGGGTTCAATTCTCGCACCCATTCTTTTTTCCTTGTATACTTCCTCTGGGCTCCATTTTCAGAAAGAATGGTGTATAATGTCACTGCTATGCAGATGATACCCAAATTTATTTACCTCTGAAACGCAACAAACATGCTGCTCTGAAATCTATATTTTGCATGCCTAGATGAAGTGAAAATGTGGTTTTCTCAAAATGTCTTATTTCTGAATGAATCTAAAACCGAGGTTATAGTCTTTGGCCCCCATGAAAACTTTATGAGCAGTTACATTGACCTGGATTACCTTGCTCCTTTTACTTCATCCTGCATTAAGAACTGTTTTCTGGGATCAGAATCACAAATTTGAAAAACAAATAAATGCAGTGATTAGTTCTTGTTTCTTCCAGCTACGTCTTCTCCCTAAGATTAAATCATCTCTCTCTCTGAGAAGACCTTAGATATTACTATCCATGCGCTCATTAAATCTCGTTTGGATTATTGCAACTCTATTTACTTTGACATGTCCAAATACTCAATTTTGAAATCGCTGCATTGGCTTCCTGTGCATTTTAGAATTGAGTTTAAAATTCTTCTCTTTGTTTTTAAATCCTTAAATAATCTGGCACCAAGCTATTTGTTTGAGCTACTCTGTTCATACAATCCCACACAAAATCTGAGGTTTGATGATTAGAGACTTTTATCTGTCCCCAGATAACGATTAAAGCATAGAAACTTTGCTATTGCCGGCTATTTTACATCAGATCGACACAGTCTTTAACTGTTTTTAAATCTTCTCTTAAAACCTACTTTTTTTCTTTAGCTTTTAATTTATAGTGAGCTTCTGTAATGAATGTGTGGTTTGCCCTTGTCTCTTTATCTTGTGTTTTGTTCGTGACACTTTGGTCCGCCATTTTTGCTGTTTCTAAATGTGCTCTATAAATAAATAAAAAACTGGAAACTTATGACAATTCCACGTCTCTGCCTGCCTTCCTTGCTCCTACCTTGTACAAACATTTTTACTTTGTATGAATTCACACTGTCACACTCTCTTTATATTTGCTAATTTAAAGGCTGAAAAAAATATCGAACCTTTTCATTGTTACTGTCCAGACAGCAGCATTTTACACAAACTGAGCTTTTTGACAACATTCCCCATTTGTAGGATATGTTGTCAGAATGGAAACTGCTATAAACACGCTTTTTTAATGTATTATATATATATATATATATATATATATATATATATATATATATATATATATATATATAATTTTAAGCTAAATTGAATTTAAATTAAAATCTCTTCAAGCTTGTCTAGTGGGTCTACCCACTTTTCCCAACCACATATCAACTACATTTCCCATAATGCGTAGCATGTCGCTTACGTGACGTCACTGCCCACGTGAGCTTCATTCAGCTGAGCGCTGCAAAGATGAATGGCTGGGGTTTGTTTAAAACAATCTTATGTTTAATATATTTTCTGCTTTCAAACGTTATACATGTCTTTTATGTCTGTCTTATGTTTGTTACTGTCTTCTGTTTTGAGTCGATAGCATGTTCGGATACAGCACATCCATCCGGATGAAGCGGTATACAACTGATGAGACATAAACGCTCATTTGATTTAACGCAGTGAGGATTTTACCCGAGCCGTTCACTGTGTGTTTATATAATAATGCCTGTGTTCGGCAGCCTTTGATCGTGAAACCACAGCATATATTTCTGTAACAGACTGTCCTGGAATGCTTGAGTGCGGGGGTGTCTGTCTGTCCCCTTCACTGCAGGCGCACATCTGACCAGCATATGCATGTCTCACACTGCAAATATCACTTATGATGAGAAATAAACGTGATTGTTCATGTTGTTTACAGGGGGTGGAAGATGGAAACGTTGGAAAAATGGAGCAGAGACATCATGGCACCTCATCAGCTGGATAAGAAAAATCATTCCAAACAAAATGGTGAGATTTGCTTCAAACCTACCTTTTTGAATTTGAGATGAATTGCCTTCCTAAAAATTATTTACTTTTAATAAATATGGTAACATTCACGTCAAAATCCACATTTTTACATTGAAGAGGCTGCAGTTGCCAGTAATTCACTGTGTTTATATATATATAAGCTGCTTCTATGTAAATATGTGGATTTTAGCGTATATGTAAATATTGCAAGGTTTTAGGCATTACAGTAGCAACCATATATATATATATATATATATATAGTATATAATTAACGAGCATAATATAAAAATATGTTTCTTGGACTACTAGAAACAGTGTACCTTAAAATATACAAATGATCACCATAGTAGTAAAAAAAAAGTAAACCAGCATGGAATTACAGTTGATTTTACACTGTGTTCCAAATTATTATGCAAGCGATATATTAGTAGGATTTCTGTATAACAAACAGTCAGATTTTAGTTTTTCAAAGAAAGTGTTTGCTTGTTTAATCTCCATATCTTTTTAGATAACTGGTATCAAGAGAGGTGTGTTAAATAGTTCGGTCTTAGGTAAATGGAAACCCTACTTAAAGAGGTTGTTCCACATTATTAAGCAAGTCACAGTTCTCATGCAATATGGGGAGGAAGAAAGATCTTTCTGAGGACGAAAAGCATGAAATGGTGCAATGTTATGCAAAAGACATGAAAACAACTAGTACTGTGTGAAAACTAAATGTAGATTATCTAACTCTCGTAAGATTTGAGTAATTTACAGCACAAGAGAACTCGCACAGATAAAGGCTTATTAAGGAAAGTTTCTATAAAAAAAAACATTAATTGTATTAACTGTTGAGCAGCAGGTATTTGAAGCTACTGGTGTCTCAAGAACCTCTCCATGCAAGCTGGCAGATTTGCGTTAAGTTGCATTTCAGCCACCTCTAACCAAAGCTCACAAAGAGAAACATTACGCTATTTAACGTAACAGTATTTTACTGTATACCTCACCTAAATGTATTGTCTTGATAGTTTTTTCCCGCTGTAAATGATTGATAATTTATTTACTTACTGAAAATGTTCACAGTGCAAAGACACTGATGATGTGACATCAAAAACATTTTTTCTTTGCATTTTTTGTACATACTTTTTTTATTATGGTGTCTGAATAAAGACTTGCGCTTTTGTTGAGCTATGATTTTAACTGTTTGGGCCTACACATTTGGGAAATGTGAGTGAATACATCTCAGTGTTTGGTTCGGTCTTTGACATTGCTTTTTACTTGTCCTGTTAAATCTACTATAATGTTTTACTTGCATATGGTAAGGTAACTTAAAATGAACAGGTTTTACTGTAGCATCTTACATTTATTTTCTATTAACTTTTTTAACTGTGTAAGTGTGTATCTTTATATTTCGACAATCTAAGATGTTCATGTCCATGAAAAACCTGAAATAACAGGGAATGGAAGAGGCCTGGATTTGATATATAATTAATAACTTTAGAATTATTACAAAAGTTATGAACATTTCAGATTTAAGTATTTAATTAACTAGTACTGTCTATAATATTCAAAGATATTCATTGGTCAGAAGGTGTGGGAAACCAGTACAGTGTATTTCGATGTTAATTTTGTATTTTAAGACTCTGAATTATTATGTTTCAAATCATTTAAGTTTAAAAGTTTTCATTTTTGTAAATTTTTGTTTGTGATTTGTTGGTCGATTCCACTTTTCAAAAATAAATAAATACGTATGTCTTTTGTTTATGCTACAGCCGTGAACCATGATTTGTTATTTTCTAGAGACCATTTGATTAGAATTAAGTTTTTATACACCCCGAATGCAAACATGGACTAAAACCACACGACTCCAAATTTGATTTCATAGGATCTTTGCTTTTCTTCACCCTACTGGTGATTTGTTTCTGGTTCAGACAACATTAGTATTTTATTCTGTTTTATCCAGGCATGATTGCAAAAAATCTACTGAACTCTCTCAAGATTCGCAATCGTTTGCAGCTCCAGCCCATTTCTCGTTCAGCTTGTGCCACTGGTAAGTACTAAAGTTTGTGTTCATGTGTTTGGATTTCTCAGGACATCATTTCTGTATTGTGCTGCTTACATTCATATACTGGATGTCACTGTCTATGAAATAAGTATTTCTGTTAAATATCTTATTGGTATGTTCTCCATTGGTATTCCGTCCATATGGCAATAAAATCTTAACAAATGTGATTTAGTATAATGAGAGTAAATTGAAATAAATTTTATTGCAAATAAAAAGCTTACGAAATAACAAGGAATTTCATATTGAGAATCTGGGGCACCAATTGTATATGCTTGTAAATGCCTAATTTCTTTAAAACAAGAACCCATTGCATGGAACTGTTTAATTTGACAATGGTTGTTTTGCTAATGTGCACATACTTAAAATTTAGTCTCAGCTGGCTAAATTTTAAAACCTAAACTGCTTTTTAGCATTGTGTCGTGTAAACAAACATACACAGTCAATTGGCGGAACAATGACACGATGGAATGGCTGTCTGAAGTGAGATATGTGGGAGTATTAATGCATGAGTCGTGTTGTCCTGTATCAAACTCTCAGCTCCATTAATGAGTGTCCTCATTGAATCACACGCTCACTGACAGACAGGTGCCTTATAGGGTGTAACTTAAAGGGTTAGTTCACACGAAAATGAAAATTCTGTCATCATTTACTCACCCTCGTGTTTCGACTTTCGTTCATCTTTGGAACACAAATTAATTTGTGATCTCCATTGTCAGCTACACAACTACCACGTTGATGCTTCAAAAAGTTCATAAAGAGATCATAAAACTAATAAATATGAATTGAGTGGTTTAGTCAATTTTCTGAAGAGACATGATCACTTTATATGATGAATAGATTGAATCTAGGCTTTTATGCACATTGATCAGCGAACATAAACAAAAGCTCAATTGAACCTGCTTGACGGGCGAGAATTAACCTCTTGAACAAATCCAAACGTGCTGCGTAATACGAGAATGAACCTCATTGGAAAATTTGGACTGAACCACCCAATCAATAAGCTTGAGCACTTTAGGGCATGGTTGAAGTGGGACTCGGCCATTACATTAGTGGCTGGTTTCACAGACCAAGCTTAAACCTACACATTCATTATTTTGTTGAAGTTAAAAAAATCTGTTGCTGTTCATTGATCTCAATTACTCTGTGTATCGAAGGCTCCTGTCCAGACCTGATGAATAGGAACGAGCAGCCCGACTCCCGGCCGCTAACCATGGCCTTGACGCCCCAGCTACCGCCCAGGACCCATCGGCCCCTATGTCTCTCAGTGTCTTCCGACAGCAATGGACGCTTTAAAGCTCTGGAGACCCAGGAATGGAAGAACAACCTCAAAGCTCAGGTAGGTGGAAGTACTTTCGAGTCAGCTGCTCGTAACTCGTTGCAAAGAAGTATGTTCAGTTTAACCCCTTCTTAATGGTGTGACTTTTTTTTGTCAGATGGAGCAGGCCCATAGTGCTGGAGCAGCCAGCAGCACAGGCTCCCTGGAAAGAGCATCTCTCTTTTGCGCTTCTGGCTCCACCACCACCAGCTCTGGTCTCTCCAGTCCAGTGGAGCACCTCACCAAGAGCAAGTCCTCTAGTCGCTTTTCACTCTTCTCCCCTCCTTGGAACAGCAGCTCTGAGTCTGACTCTAACCCCCCTTCCCGCTCCGGATCCAAGAAAATGCGCAACTACAGTCGCAGAGCAGTTCCCGGCAGTGGCAAGACGGGCCCAGAGATTCCAGAACCCAAGCAGAGCGTCTCTGAACACTTCCAGTACTCAGATCCGGTTATATCCAAGGTTACAGACTACATTTACGTGGGCAACCTGAATGCGGCTTATAGCGGACGTACGTTGTGTCGAAATAACATCGATAGCATCATCGACATGAGCAGCCTGCCTGGGGAGACTTGTTTGAGAGTCATTCCTTGCACTTGTTCAAGGGGTGTCAAGCATAGTTGGTCTCGGCTCAAAGTGGACATGAGCGACCTTCCGGACACCGTCCAAGAAGGCCTCGCCCTCAAGCACCGCTGCTTCGAGGACATCAATGAGTGCATTGATGCCTCCACGGAGAAGAGGAAGCGAGTGTTGGTGCATTGTCGTGATGGTTTTTCCCTCGCCCCCACTTGCATTATTCAGTACCTCATGGTCAAACAAAATATGAGGCTTATTGCCGCCTATGAGCTGCTCAGAGCCAAACACCCCATCAACATTCGCGAGTCCCATCAGAACGTTCTGGTAAGTCTCGAAAGAGCACTGCGACCGGGCGGGAACACGGACCCAGAGTGCTTTAAACAGGCCATCTCCCGCAAAGTGGCTTGGACCTGATAGAGAACCTTGGGGAACCTCAGTTTTATTTGAACTTTTTGTAGTTTGTGCTTTTACTTTGTATATTATTTCCTCTGTTAACAGTGAAAGGCAGCATTTTGGTGTGTTAACTGAGCTGGATGTCATGGTGTGAGTGCTAACTGTGAAAATTACTTAAGTTGTTCAGTGGCCATTTTAGAGAAAATTTGAGTCATTCGTTTTAAAAACATGCTTTGTGCAGCTGCTAAACAATTGGATTTGTTTGGGAATATATCTCTTATTTATTCTTCTTCACATGGGTACATAACCATGCTGTGCAGGTTTATGCTGAGGAAGACATTTAGTGGGAACTCGGGACATGAAACGATGTCATATATGACTGCAAACGCCACTACTGAGGCTGAAATGTCAAACTGGAGTACTATCAACTAAACATCTCAAACACTTTCTTAACAGATTGAGGACTAAACATGATTAGTCATCGTATCTGGCAGTAAAAAGCACAACCTTTGTTATCCTCCTTATTCATTTGAAAATTGGTTGATATTTCTCTGCGTTTATCCAGGGTTGAAAGATACACAGTAAGAGTAGTCCTCTATGAGGAGTAATTTCATTTACTTCTTTTATTAAATGTGTAATTTTCAACATGTTTGATCAAATATGAATTTCAGTGCTTGGAAAAAATGTGAATTATGTAATTGAATCTGGCCCACTTTGTACCTTTTATGGAGTGTTGGTATTTGGAAAGTGAATTGAAGTGAGTTGTGGAGCAATGCTCAGTTGCAAAGGCTTGATATTGCACTAACCACAAGGAAATGCACAAGTTTGCTGACACATGGCTTAGTTTGATTTAATGTTACGCAGTGAATATAGATTGAAATATTTTTATGTTAATGCTTCTCTATAATGATTGTTGTTCATGGTTTCTATTGAATTTTTATATTTTGCCATTTAGAAAAATGCAACAACCCTAGCACATGTATGTCACAGAGACATATTGGACACGATTTCATTTAGAGAATAAGATTATTTTATGTTCCCTGATATAAATTAAACACAATTTAAATTGAAAGTGAACATTCCGATGCAACAAATCTTGATATCTCTATTTATAATCATTGTAGCTAACTATGCTCGCAGTGCAACACAAGGTGCTCACTGTGTCAACAGTTTTGTTGATTAGAATGGAAGCAATCTAGGTTTTCGCTTTGTGTGGCCGCTTGCTTCCAGTGCAGACTGGACATTTTTTGCAACATTTATTGTTTCATATGTAAGTGAATCTGCTGGGTATTAAAAAAAATGTTTTTGTGATATCTGTACACAAATGTGTTTAATGTGTCTTGATGACATACGTCTGCTTCCTGGGAAAACATCTCTCAAATATATGACATGGCTTATGCTTGTCAGCAGTGATTATTATATTTTGATATTTAGTGCTCAATTTGGTGAAGAAAGACCCTCCTCAGTTTTGGTGCCTTTTGTTTGAACTTGTCCCAGTGTGATTATTGTGACATTCACACGCGCACACTGTATGCACTCATCAGGCATAGACAAATATGTTGTCTTTATGCTTTGAAATGTTCAGGAAATGCTCCATGTCGGTGTAATTTTGTGATGTATGGCAGAGATCAGTTCCATCTGAATAAGCTAAAGTTTTCATTGCAGTGCTCACAGTGAATAGTGTCTGTACTTCAATCAGTGTGGTGGTGACATGAATCAGTGTGTTCATTACCTTCTTCTACGGGCCAGCTTCTAACATTAGCAAAGCTGTATTTAGATTAAAATGGAACTGTTGCTTTATTCTTATTCAATAGCCTATTTAAATATTTTTTTCTTTTGGATGGCTGATCTCACCCTGTATAAAGGTCTAACAATATGAATTCTCAGGTTAACTTTATTGGCCTAGAAGACATTCTCAATGCGTTAGAAACCAGAATAATGTGAGGCAATGTATTTTCTGTATCACGTTTTTGAAGAAAATGCATTGGTACTTGTTGATATTAAAGAGAATCTAATGCACTGACTTTCTTGTCATATGTGATTTGTTCGAGTAGGATACAAGCCATGTGAATCCTGGGTATTTTTTTTTTTTTTTTACACTATCATGTAATTTTGATTCTTTACTAAGTTTAGTCGAAGTGTTGCTAATGTTATACAACATACAAGCTATGGAATTGTTTGATTGTTTTATTAAAACAGATTTAAACTTTTGTCTTTTAAAAAAAATATACATAACAGAAGGCTGTCATTAAAACTTGGAAACCTTTTAACATACCTTTAACATTTATTTTTAATACTTTGCAAATGTCTTCTATAATTTACCTTTGTTCTAGACCCAGACTTTTGAGCTCCAATTATGAAAATTCATCAATATATTATACATGTATTACACAAATATATTACATTATTAAAGCTATATTTGAACAAAGAGTGATCTAATCATAAACTATTTCAATATGTATTGCGTGGAAAAGAATTTAGGTAAAAGAAATGACTTATTTCCCTTGTATATACATATATACCAAATCCCAAATACCCTTTCCCAACCACAACTCTCAACATCACCAAGTATACCAAACACCATCATACATCCCAACAACCCATATCGGTACATATATCATGTGTCACCACATGGTCCATTTTCCAGCAGAGTTGATCTCCAACCTTGATAAAACTTACCCACCTATAGCTTTCTAGTAATCCTGAAGCGCTTGATTAGCTTATACAGATGTGTTTGATTAGGGTTGAATCCTGAAAAAATCTGCAGAACGTCAAGGGCCAGAATTGAGAACCCCTGCCCCACAATATCCCAACAGCACTATATACACCCAGTCATCTCATTTATAATACAATTCCTCCAAATATATCAAATGTCGCTACGTACAGTATACGCAATACACCAACATATTTCCAATACCACTCATACCCAATTACACCATACCAAATACCAGCACATTTACCCAATGCCAACACATATATCCCATACCCCCTTATATACATGGTACCACAAACATATATACTCATTACTGCCATATATACTTATATATATATTCAGTACACCCACATATCTCCAATAACACAAATACAATACCACCCTCCCTCCCTCCCCACATACACCCAATATCACATTATATAACCAATATTCTAACATAATACACCCAAATACTGTATACGCAGTGCCACAAATATACCCATTACCACCACATATGTCCACATATACCCAAACCCCCCACATATACTCAATACCATCACACACAGTGGGCTCCACAAATATTGGCACCCTTGGTAAATATGAGCAAAACTTACTATGAAAATTAGTTTTTGCCATTTCTCCTCTTTGTCTTTTATTCAAAATATTCACAAAAATCCAACCTTTAAAAATTTCTAACCTTTATTTAAAGTTAATTTAAATTGATTGAAGTTCATTTACACAAAATATAAATGTGGAATAAATTAAATAAAGTTTTCTCCAAAATATATGTGCCAAAATGGCACCCCTATACATTATAATGAGTAAAACTCTAACTGAACTATATTTCCATTCATATGGTATGATTTTAAGTTCACCTTATTGATCAGGAACACAAGTGATAAGTCCTGACTTCCTGTTCCACTGGGATGTAAATATGAAGTGGAATTCATATACTCTTCGATCACCATGGGAAAGACCTGAGAATACAGTGATGATGTAATGAGGTGGGAAAAAGGTTGTTGAGCTGCACAAATCACAAAAGGGCTATAAGATAAGTTTAATTGTTGGAATACTCATTTCCACTATCTGGGCGATAATTAAATTGAAATTAACAATCTACCTGGAAGAAGATGTGTGTCTACATTGGTCCCACACACTCTGAGGAGGATGGTTTGAATTTCCAAACAAACTGTAAGGATCAAAGTTGAAACAAAACAAACAAACAAAAAAGTTTTTTTTGGCAGCAAACACTTAATATGGGTTTGGTTCATACGGGGATAAAAATATCTGCTGTATCTTTAATGCTGTGGGCCTAATTTTCTGCCAGAGGTCCTGGACATCTTGTTCAGATACACGGCATCATGGATTTGATCAAATACCAACAGATAAAAAATCAAAACCTCACAGTCTGTGCTAGAAATCTTGTGACGGGCCATGTTTGGATCTTCCAACAAACATTAAAATCAAAACAAAAATGGGTCACTGAGCACAAAACCAAGCATCTGCAATGGCCATCCCAGTCCCCAGACCTGAACCCTATAGAAAATGAGTGGGCTGAACTGAAGAGAAGAAGCGCCAAAATGGATCTGGGAATCTGAAGGATCTGGAGAGATTCTGTATGTAGGAATGGTCTCTGATCTCCTGTCAGGTGTTCTTCAAACTCATCAGGCATTGAAGAAGAATAAGAGATGTTATCTTGGAAAAAGGAGGTTGCAAAAAGTATTTAATAAAAGGTGGCAAATAATTGTTCCCAACGTGTTTTGGAGAAAAACATTTATTTCATATTGTGATTTTCCCCCCACTTGCAATTTTTTTACTTCAATGAAAGATTAGATTTTTGGTAATTTTTTTTAATGAAATATCAGAAGGATTAACAATGCAGATTTTTTTTTTTACAGCCATCTTTGATCATATTTACCAAGGGGGCAAATAATTCTGACCAGCACTGTACATAATTCCTTCAAATATACCCAACACACCCATATGAACCCATTACCACAAATATCTAATATCCAAAGCCCCTATGTATACCAAATACCACCTCATATACCCAATACTCCCACATATACTAAATACCACAACTATACTGAATGTACCAATTGCTCCACATATACCCAATACCACCTCATATACCCAATTCCCCCACATATATCAATAAATCCACATATACCCAACAACACAAACATAATACCAAAAATATATAAATACTCCAATACATAATGACAAATATGTCACCCCAAATATATTGAATATTGCCACATTTACCTAATAAACTCTCATTTAACCGATATCACCACAAATACCCCAAACTCATATATATTTTCAATACACCAGCAAATACCCAATACCCTCACATATACCGTCCGCAAACCACCACATAAACCCAATTAACCACATATACCCAGCATGCCTAAATATACACAATAATGAACTTGCATATACTGTAACCAATAACACAAATACACCCAATTTACCCACATATAGACAATACACAATTCCCCCACATTTACACAATGCCACAACATATACCCAATATAACAACATACAGTATACCCAGTACCACAAATAGACATACCCATTCACGACATACGTATACCAAACATTCACTATATACTCACCTATACCCAATAACACAGATATACCAAATACCACATACGTTATACAATAGACCTACTCCCATATATACTCAATATTACAATATATAGTCACATACACCCAATACCGCAAAAACAGTTGTAATCGAAATTATTCAACCCCTATTGCAAATCAGGTTTATTGCCAAAATTTACAGACATTCAGCTGTTTGCAATGAACAAATAAAACAAAAGTAATTGAAAAAGCTCAACACAACAAATGTTTTAAGTGCTTTCCCCAAATTCAACTGAAAATGCAACTTTTAATGACTTATGCATTCTCAAAATTATTCAACCCCCTGAAGAGAATCCCTCACAACAGCTCAAATTTGCAAAATAGGTGTTGTCTCAAGCACACCTGATGCAACTAATCGAGGGCTTCATTGGGTGCACCAGGTGTGTTTGAGCTAGAATACATGAAATATCGAAACTGGCTAGGTTCGTTGAGTGTCACGTTTGACTGCATGTTAGTAATATGGATAAGTCAAAAGAATGGTACAAAAAGTTAAGAGAAGATATTGCCCTGTAACAGTTCTGATAAGCTGTTCCATTTCTTTTGCTGTAATTCTTCTCCCTACCTCAAGGGGGATCTAGGGAGGTTTCTAAAGCAAGGGTTATCCTTTTAAGAGACAAAAGTCAGGGTGTAGTAGGTTCTGGTATGGCTTTGAGTGTTTGCTCAACTTAGCTTGATGCATGAAACCCTATTATGAGGAACATCTTTGGTTCTAAAGCTCAGTGTAAGTTGTATATATATATATATTTATTGTAATTCTATATTTGTTATCTGTGTCAATTGCATATTTTGATTTGTGTTTTGCATATTTGTTCAGATGGTTCTCTATGGGCCTCATTCATCATAAAATAAGAACTTTTCATCTGGACTATGTTTTGAACTTGTTCTGCACCTTTGTGGATTACCTGGACTGGGGCCTTATGGTTTAATGGCATGGTTTTTGTTGGATTTCTAACCCTATATTGAACTGATTGAAACATTGCAAAATACTCACCTCTTACTACTTTGGAGTGTTGAGAAATTGATTTTATATCTGCCTGGACTCAGACATGTTGTAGTGGACTGAAAGGCTCTAACATAATGAAGTTGGGAATTTTCTTTATTTTGGACGTAATGTTTTGCTGACATTGTTGCTATACATACATATATACATATATATATATATATATATATATATATATGTGTGTGTGTATGTGTGTATATATGTTGTTTAGGTGTTTATTATCAAATCTTAAATACACTTAGCTCTGCTCTTGGATGAATGGATCCCCTTCTTTTATATATGTGACCAAAATAAGAATGTTGAATACAAATGGCGCCGGAACAGGGACCTCCTGGAAAAAAAAAAAAAAAAAAAAATATATATATATATATATATATATATATATATATATATATATATATATATATATATATATATATATATATATATATATATATATATATATATATATATATATATATTTTTTTTTTTTTTGATGAGCAAGGAATGTTATCTGATTGATATTTGCAATTGTGAGAGTTTGCAACTTGTTTGTAATCATTGTTAATTTTCATTTGTTTCAGTTTAAAATTATGGATGCATCTCAGGCCGAGGCTGATGTGGGTATGGACCCAGACTTCACTGCTGAATCTTTCACAACTCGCAGAGAACCAATTCAAGAACTAAAACGGTCCCTTAGTAGTTTGTACTCGGACTCTGAAGAGGAGGCAGTGGTACAGGAGCAGGCTGCAGTACATGAGGAGGATGTTGATTTGAATGATTTGCCATCACCTCCACCGGCAGAGGGGGAGAACGAAAGTCTTGGGAGTCTAACCATTGCAACCAAGTTAAGTCAGTTAAGCATGAGAATAGACAAGATGGAGAAAGACAATGTAGAGTGTATTAAAAGAGTGGAGCAAGACATTCAAAATCACCTTCAGCTACATGAACACTGTCTTACAACTCTAGAGGAACAAGTTCGAGAGATAACCAAACAGACAACAACTCAAGCACAGGTGGTTCATCAGTATCTGCGAAAGCTTGAGGAAGAGCTTTTCGATATAATTAAAAGGCGGTGTAACCATTTGAAGCAAGTTCTGGAATAATAGATGCAAGATGTGGGTAAGGCCATGATGGATAGCTTTAATAGAAGGGTTAATCAGCTCAAGTCTTCGATTTTTTTCTGCCCAAGACTCTGTTTCTACTACTATAGCCTCGCAAGCCTTCACAACTTCATTCCCAGTTGATCAGGCAATATCTCCATCTCACCCAATTCCTTATAAGGCAGCTGTCAAGCTAGAATTCCTCGTATTTGGATGCATGGAAGGTGAAGATCCAATAACTTACCTAGAAAGGTGTGCCGAGTACTTAGCAGTGTGACCTATGAGTCATGGTGAGATACTGGCAATACTTCCATCCGTATTCAATTCAATTCACATTTATTTGTATAGCGCTTTTTATCAATACACATAATTTGTATAAAGTTTCACAGAAAGTACATGAGACCATATTACAGTTTAGAGTGATCTGTTATCAGAGGTAACTGTCTAAGTTACATATACTTAGAAATATAGAAATGTCAGAAATGTACATATACAAAATCACAGTTAGCTATTCTTAATTTGGTGAATTTAAACAATGTAACAATTTAATGCAGAAACAATGAACTCATTGAAGTAATGAATACTTGTTTGTTAACAAATGATTATGCCATTTAGAAAAATGTAGCATCGGTGCATGTTGATTCAGAGTTTGCGTCATCTAAAGTCTTTGCAGGAGTTGGCGCCATCTCTTAGTAGGTGTTGGGCATCTGAAGTATTCGTAATTCAGCCAGCAGCCATATCACCCTGTAGCCCAAGACTGGTTGCCCAGTGAAGCTAATCAGGGCTGAGCCTTGTTAGTACATGGATGGGAGACCTCCTGGAAAAACCAGGTTGCTGTTGGAAGATGTGTTAGTGAGGCCAGCAGGGGGTGCTCACCCTGTGGTCTGTGTGGGTCCTCCAAATGCCCCAGTATAGTGATGGGGACATTATACTTTTACAAGCACCGTCCTTCGGATGAGACATTAAACCGAGGCCCTGAATCTCTGTGGTCATTAAAAATCCCATTGCCCATTGGCCTCTGTCCATCATGGCCTCCTAATCATCCCCATATATACTCATTGGCATCCTCACTCTGTCTGTGGTGGTTGAGGAGATTCCCCACTTCTGTGTAAAGCGATTGAGTGCAGAGAAAAGCGTTATATAAATGTGATGAATTAATTAATTATGATAATAGGCTGGATCCAAACTGGAGCTGACATACTCTCTAGTTACTTCAGGATGGGCATCCTGAGTTAAAACAGAGAAGCAAATAAAATAATTAGCATAGCTGCAGTTCATAACATTAAGCAAGAATAATCATGTGGATTTGATCTGATATAACTGTATAAGGTTAGGAGATGCATTATATGAATGCTAGGCAAAAGAGATGTGTCTTTAATCTAGATTTAAACTGGGAGAGTGAGTCTGAGTCCTGGACATTATCAGGAAGGCCATCCCAGAGTTTAGGTGCCTAATGTGAAAACGCCCTCCTTCAGTGGAATTAAATATTCTAGGTACTACCAGAAGCCCAGAGTTTTGTGACCTTAAAGAGCTTGATGGATTTTAGGGCGATAGAAGATCAGTTAAATACACAGGAGCTAAACCATTTAGGGCTTTATAGGCCAGTAGCAATACTTTGTAATTGATACTGAACTTAATAGGTAACCAGTGTAGAGATAATAAAATTGGTGTTATATGATCATATTTTCTTGACCTAGCAAGAACTCTAGTATCTGCATTTTGGACTAATTGTAGCTTGTTTATTGAGGATGCAGGACAACCAGCTAGGAATGCATTACAGTAGTCTAGACGTCCTGAATGCATTAACTAACTTTTCTGCATTAGAAAAAGATAGCGTGTTCCGGAGCTTAAAGATGTTTTTGATGTGGAAAAAGGCCTTTGTAACATATGAAATACATTTAACAAATTAAAGTTTTTGTAACACATGAAATGTGTTTTTCTAAAGATAAGTTGCTGTCTAATGTAACGCCCAGGTCTTTAACTGTAGAGGATACATTTTCAGTTCATCCTTCCAAATGCAAATTGTATTCTAAGAGATTCTGTGTACAGGCTTTTGATCCAATAAGTAATACCTCAGTCTTAGCTGAATTTAATAGAAGAAAATTGCAAAAAAAACTTTAATACACCGTCAACTTAGATAATTAAGAGAAATCATCTGCTCATGATGAAATATATAACTGAGTATCATCGGCATAAAAGTGGAAATTAATTCCATGTTTTCTTATAATATTACCAAGTGGCAGCATATATATTGAAAATAACAGAGGGCCTAACACAGATCCTTGCGGCATTCCATAATTTACTGTCGTATAATCTTTGATTTTTCCTCATTTAAGTAGACAAAATGGCAACGGTCTGATAGATACGATATGAACCACCTTAATGCCTGTCCCTGAATACCAGTGTAATTTTGTAATCGATCTAAGAGTATTTTGTTATCTATAGTGTCGAATGCAGCAATATAGCGATATAGTCTTGGTCAGAAGCTAGAAATCCGTCATTTGTAATTTTAATGAGTGCAGTTTATGTGTTATGATTGGGCATAAATCCAGACAACTGAAAATGTTCAAACAATCATTATTTTGCAAAAAAAGCCTAATATAGTTGTGCCGTACGATGGAATCACCAATGATCACAGCGTTGCGATCCGTCTCGCGAAGAGGGGAGAAGTGGTTCCGAGTGGAGATCTCAAAGACTATACTTCATTCTTCAGTTACTCTTCCAATAGAGCACGATCCACAAGGTGCTGAACTGTCCACGACTAGCTCAATATCTCCTTTCTGCAGTCCTCTTTTTGCAGTAAACCATCTCTGTCGTTCCTTTAGTAATGGTAAGTACTCTTGCGACCACCTCTTCCAAAACAAGTCTGCTAAATATTGTACTTGATTCCACCGATGTCTGTTGTATACATCTGACCTTTGAAACAATCCCGGTGGCAATGTAGGGATAGATTTTAACAGAAGAATGTAATTTGGTGTCAAAGGTTCCAGATCATGATGGTCATCAGACAATGTGGTGATGGGATGACTGTTCAAAATTGCTTCAATCTCACAAAATAGTGTTTGTAGTCCTTCATCATCGAGGGTGTGTTGTTGTAAAAAAGAGCATTAGATCTGCCTCACCATTTGAATGTGCCTCTCCCATACTCCCCCATGATGTGAGGCTGTTGGAGGATTAAAAGTCCACTGAATTCCTTTCTGTTGAATTGCCATCTGGATTCTGCTTTGGTTCCATTCTGAAAGTGAATTATGTAACTCTTTTTGCACCCACCAGGTTAGTCCCGTTATCAGATCGAATATGCATTTCTTGGCCCCTTCTGGCTATGAATCTTCTTAAAGCGTCAATGCAGGAATCTGTGGTCAGTGAGTGAGCAATTTCTTGGTTAACTACTCTGCTTGTCATCCAAGTGAAAATAACCCCATATCTTTTTACCTGACTCCAACATCTTTTTGTCTAGGTCCAAGGTAGTCAACGCCAACATTGCTAAAAGGTGTAAGATCAGCTTGTAGTCTTTCCTTTGGTAAATCTGCCATCTTTTGCACTCCAATCTTTCCTCATACATGCTGGCACACCGCTTGCACACAACGCATTTAGACCGAACTTTGCGTGCTGCAGAATTGGCATTTATAAACCAATATTTCTTTCTCAGGTGTGAGAGAACATGGTTTCTGCCAGCATGTCCGAGCTGTTCGTGTATGTGTTGAAGGATAAGTGTGGAGATGTGAAGATCTTTTAAAAGTATTATTGGTCGCTTGGTTTCCTCAGGTATTGCAGACTTGTCCAACCTTCCTCCAACCCTCAAAACTCCACCATCCATCACAGGATCTAGCTTGTACAGGTTGCGGGGCGCGAGGGGTGTGAGATGCAAAGCTTGCACGCCAATGTGCATTGGCTCGGTTTATCAATACTCGAAGATGACAGGCTCCCTAAGCGTGATCCCAATCAGTACGGTACATCCGACTCACGATGAACATGACCGAACTGAAGGGGAACTGTAATCCTTGAATTGCCAATATTCTGAGAAGCACAGCCACTACCTTTGATGAGCTGGTACGTGTCGGAGCTTTAGTGGAGAGAGACATGGCAGGGGAAAGAGCCTACTGGAAGCAACGCAATGCTGAGCAAGCAACCAGAAAATGAGGATCAGACAGATCAAGTAAAGGCAAAGCATTAACATGCCAGCATTAACATTCACTGTGCATTCACTTCCAGGCAACTTGAAGGTCTCTTATTGAAGTGGCCCACTGTCTGTACCGATGACCAAGGACAAACCTACGTTATAAAACATCAGATTGTAACATGATTTCATCCCAGTACGGAAAAGACCATACCCTGTACCAATCAACAAACAAAAGTTAATTAATGACAAAATCGAGTCGATGTTGAACAAGGGCATACTACGACCATCTACTTCACCATGGGCAGCTCCTATAGTCTTAGTGTCAAAGAAAGATGGGAGTGTTAGTTTCTGTGTAGATTATCGGTCCTTAAATGCCAAAACCCCATTAGACGGATTACCAATGCCTCAAATACAGGACATCTTGGAGTCGGTGTGTGGAGCCTCAGTATTTAGCACCTTAGATCTTAGGAGTGGATACTGGCAAGTTATGATGGATGACTGCAGCATCCAGAAGACTGCTTTCATTAGTTCATTCATCTTCCCTTTGGTCTGAAGAATGCGCGAGCTACCTTGTATACCCTGTATTCCAAAGACATCCAACAACATTTCAAAGATCTTAAGGCAATGTTCTGTGAAATGGAAGCAGGTGGCTCGACACTAAACCTTAAAAACTGTAACCTCTGTAAAAGATCATTGTCCTTTTGGGGCATGTAATTTCTGAAGAAGGGATCAAAACAGAGGGGACCAAGTTGGAACCCGTGAAGAACTTTCCCATGCCAAGGAACTTAAAGGCAGTTCAGCGCTTTCGCTGCCTTGCTGGATGGTATCATTCTCGTTTTTCAGAGCTCGCTGCTCCTTTACATGCTCTCAAGTGGAAGAATGCGCCAATTATTTGCAGTCCAATGGGCTGATGAGTGCCAAAATGCCTTTGAGAAAGTGAAGGATGCTTTGCAAAAGGCCTCAGTTCTTGTGCCACCAGAACCTAGCAGATCCTTTAAAGTACAGTCTGATGCAAGCAACATTGGTTTGGGGGCTGTTTTGACCCAAGAATCAGACCACGGTGAATGTGTCATTACTTCACGGAGGGGAGCAATCGTACTCTGATTTGAAAAAGGAATGCCTTGCGGTGGTATGGGGGGTGGAAAAGTGGCAGAAGCATTTGGAAGGAAGACTAATTCTCATAGATCATGCAGCTCTTGTCTTGATATTTAACCATCCTGGACTTACTTCAAAACTCATGAGGTGGGCCATCTGACATCGCATGCGGTTTCCATGCCAGAACTTCAAGACATACACCACTACTGACCAAAAGTACAAGTAAATGCTAAAAATCATATAAATAAGCCACCGAAGTTTTGGGATTCTGTTCTGTGGACCAATGAAACAAAACTGAAACTTTTCGGCCCTATGAAACGAGTTATGTCTGGAGAAAGAAGAATGAAGCATATGCTGAAAAGAACAAAATGTGGAAGGCAAGATGGATTAATTTTTGTATATCAAGAAATCCTAGGAGAAAACGTCATGCCAACAGTGAGGAATCTGGAGCTTGCACGTCATTGGACCTTCCAACAGGACAATTATCCCAAGCATACCTCAAATTCCGCTAAGGCTTTTTTGCATAAGAAGTCTGAAAGATTCTACAGTGACCATCACAGTTACCTGACTTGAACCCCATAGAAAATCTGTGGTGGCATTTGAAGAAGGCGGTTGCATCACGCAGTCGCAGACCCAAGAATATTACTTAACTTGAGGCCATTGCTCATGAGATTTGGCTAATATTCCTCAGAAACGCTGCCAGAAGCTGGTGTCTGGTCCCCTTTCGAAACGCTGCCAGAAGCTGGTGTCTGGTTCCCTTTCGAAAGGGAACTTGCACTGCGTCGAACGACGCAAGGGGGGAACGCCTCAGGCATGACAGGTGTCTGAAATCACAATCAAATCACAGCAATCACATTGACTGGCGAAAGGCTGTGAATCATTAGCGTGAATGATTAACGTGCGACCTGGAAGTATAAAAGGGCGCCTTGCAAGCATGATAATCACCTTTTTCCTCTTCAGGGACTGTTTGTCTGTATCGCAAAGGAGGATTTACGGTGAGAAAATTGTAAACATTTTCTAAATGAAACGCACAGAGAAGACTGACCGTTTTCTGAAGTGTGCAGACCCGTGCCCAAGGTTTTTGACACTGGGTGACACACACGAACTGTGTGTTTTCTGCTTGGGTGAAGAGCATAGACGGGAGGTTCTTAAGGGAGCTTCGTGTGCAAACTGTGAGTGTTTTTCTTTAAAAATACTCTACTCTCATCTGGCCCTCTTCTTGAGGGAAGAGGGCTCAGCATCTGCACCTCATGGTTCAGGTCCCGCTCATGCTGAGGCAGAGTGGCGACTTGTATCATGGGGTTCCCCGATGGAGCTGTCCGATCGTCTAGAGAGGGGTTTAAACCTCTCAGACGATTCGACGGCTGACGAGGGTGATCTGTAGTTGGATGACGAAGATTATTCTCCTACTGTTCCCGCAGATAATGCTCTTCAGGACGGGCAGAGCTGGTGGATGTTATGGAGCGCTGCAGCTGCCTTGGCGGCGTGCTAGGGGAGAAACCGCTCGCGGCCCGGCTTGACGATTGGTTTCTCCCCAGCCAAAGGCCACCAGCTCAGGTGAGCCTTCCATTCTTCCCAGGGGTGGAAAGTCCAGGGGTTAGAAAGTAAAATTCCTGCCATAAGTTTATTCCACCCATGAACTCAGCCAGCTGATCTCACTAATTAGTTCTACCTACTGGCTGAAAAACTGCTAATTAGCAAATCCAGGTGATCGGAACAAACTACTGAGGAGGACTTTTACTTTCTAAACCTGGACTTTCCACCTCTGCTCCTTCCTGATCTTCACACAGAGATCGAGAGGGCATGGAAGAGCCCATACTCTTCCCGTATTCGCCAATATCAGCGGGGTAGTTTCGCTGATGTTAAGAGTATCACAGAGTATGGATATGTGTCGATGCAGCCCATTGACGAGATGTTTGCAGCCCATTGACGAGATGTTTGCAAACTATCTTGTGTCTGGGCAGGCGTCGACACTGAGACCTCCAACCCTGCCATCCAAACCGCTAAAGACAACAGCGCGTTTGAATGGCAGAGCATACAAGGCAGCAGGTCAGGCCGGTGCTGCTCTGCACACCATGGCGGTACTACAGGCGTACCAGGCAGACCTGCTTTGGGATCTCGTTCAGGGGGCAGGGATGTCCCCTGAGGCGGTCATTGAGCTGCGCCGAACCACGGATTTTTCTCTCCGGGCCACCAAACAAACTACTGCCACGATCGGTCGGTCAATGGCGGCGATGATGGCCACGGAGAGACATCTGTCGTTAAACCTGGCCGACATCGGGGAGAAAGGCCTTTCTCCTCGATTTGCCGGTTTCACCCTCTGAACTCTTCGGCACCTCCGTGGAGGCGGTGGTTGGGAAGTTCAGGGAGGCGAAGGTCCGCTCAGCTGCTTTTAGGACCTGCATACCGCTGAGATCCGGGTCCAAGCCCAGGCAGGCGGGAGGGCCTGGCCCTTCATGGTCCGAGGACCGTAGACAGGGCCGGAGAGCCAGTGTCTACTCTTGTGCGCCCCCTCCATGGAAGAGCAGGGTGCAGAAGAGGCGTGACTCCTGAAAGAAGAGGGATCTGAGGGAGGTTATCCAGCACAAGTGCACACTTTTTATATAAAAAAATAATAATGATATTTTTTTTCGTAAGGCTGTGGCTCCTCTGAGCCCTAAGGTAGATCTATGCTTTTAGGCTGGCCCTCACCAGGGCTGCCTCTGTAGCTGGCCTAGGCGACGCTTGGGATAGTGGAGACGTTCTGCTGAAGCATTTCTGCCTCTGGCCATTCACTGTGTGAGTTTGGTTTCCTTCCTCCGTAGATTACAACCTCCTCCCATATTAGGGATTTGTTCGGCCAAGGCCCTCCCCTTTCTCTGCATTCAGGGGTGTTAAGAGTAATGCAGACTGGTAGTTGAGACATGATTGTTAAAGATGTAGGGTTAGGCCTCCAGTAAGGCCTCCCCATTACTAAAAGTTGGGTCTTTCGGGCAGGGCTAGGCCATCTTTCGCTCCGCGAGATTGTTTGTTGCCAGACCCCGCCATTCAGAGCTAGCATATGGATTTGGGCCTCCAGAGTTGGCTCCACTCAGCTTGCTGAGCTACTGCTCAAATGATGGGTTGAAGGTGGTTGGCTTGCAAAGGAGCCCCACTCACCTAGGATGGGCACAGGAGAATCCCTGTCACCCCTAAAGCCACTGGCAGGCCCGCACCCTGTTAAAATGATCAGGGGCAGATGGTCTTACTCCCCCGTTGACTCAGGGTAGTTCTGAGTACTCCATTTTCAGCACTGTTTCAATCTACCTCACACCACGATGGCTCGGGCTGAGCGGAGAGTCTAAACCTCCTTTTATTCTGGGTTTTAGAATTATGCTCCCTTGTAGCCATAGCATTGCCATGAGCTGACGCCCATGCATATAGATGGTAGGCCCCCAAATCCGGGGCATCCACTATGCAGAGTGGCGTATGTTGTACTCCCTGCTTTAAGGGTTTTTGCTTTATTGCTGAGTACCCTGCCTTTGGCAATGTGATTAGGTACCAAGGATACTGCAGCAGTAGTAGTAGTAGTAGTAGTAGTAGTAGTTTTTATTGTCACTTCGTCACAAGTACCAGCGAAATTGGCCATCAACCTGTCCATACAAACATACAATATGACAACAGGGGTAGACAGGACAGGAAGACAGGGAATTGAGGAAAAATATAGCATGACATGAGGAGAGGTGCCGAAACAGATAAGATTGGGATTGTTTGGTCTTGGGGCGAGTAGCCGCATTCCAATTTACACAGGCTATTCTCCTGGTCCATTTTGGTCTCTGAAATCCAATCCAAATCCAAATCCTGTCCAATCAGTAGAAGCCTGTTATCATGGTTCCGAATAGGTAGATAACTTCAACATCCTCCACGGAAAGAGCCGCCAGACACACGACCCGCCACCTCTCCCACACGTTCATCGTGTTGCCAGCTGCGAACGTTCCGGCAGGGTAGTTAGGTTCCCCCGAACCCAAGCTTCTCGTCGAGAAGATGGTGTCAATTGCGTTGAGAGACCAGTTGATCAAATCCATGTTTTCTTAGTTTTGGAGAGCAGTGCTGAGAGAGTCTCTCCAAGTACAAGACAGTGGACTAGACGTGACCAGAGGAGCAAAGCAGGGGAGGTAAGGGGAGGGAGAGGGAGAGAAAACGCGACCGCCTTCGTTGAGAGCAAAAGAGAAAAGGTGCTGTTAAACAACTTTTCTGCCAACGAAGGCTGCATGGTTATGTAGTAGGCCTCAGCAGGCCTCCTTGATCGGGTATCCACCAAGAGGGCTCTTTAGGCCATTTTACCTCGGTGGTTAGCCTTAGTAGTTCAGGCAGTAGACTCACTGATGGGTAGTAGGCCTTACTGGTGAGGCCTCCTCGGAAGTGGGTCCCAACATTGTGGGACATACCTGCGACCACTTAGCTAGCCTTATTAGGCCTCATGTGGGGGGGCCCAATAGTTATGCTGGTGTAGTATGGTTCCCAACAGTGTATGTTGTAGCAGAATAGACTTGCTATCAGCTAGTAGGCCCGACCAGGCCTACCTGATAGGTGAGTCCCCAGCAGCAGTTGGCCTTACCAGGCCCCACCATGTAGCTCAGTCCCCGACCTCTCTGGTCCGTGGTAGTTAGTCTCCTTCATAAAAAGACTTTCAGGAGGCTGGCTTAAACAAGCCGCTCCGAGACTGGACCCCAGGACTAGCTGGCCTTAGCAGGCCACCCTGGGACTTTCACCCGATTCAGGGCTCATAGCATTGAGTTGTTTAGATTGCTATCAGGTAGTAGGCCTCTTCAGGCCTCCCTGAAAGTGGGCTCCCACATATTGTGGTTGTCAGGTAGCAGGCCTCATCAGGCCTCCCTGAAGTTAAGCCCCCACTTTTTGTGGTTGTCAGGTAGTAGGCTTTACCAGGCCTCCCTGAACTTGATTTCCCACATACAGTGGTTATCAGGTGGCCCCACTAGGCCTCCCTGAAGTTGAATTCCCACATATGGTGGCTATCAGGTAGTAGGCCTCACCATGCCTCCATGAAGGCAAAGCCCCAAGGACAGACAACTGGACAGCCAGCCTGGTTGCTATCGGGTAGTAGGCCTCACCAGACCTCCCTGAAGGCAAAACCCTAAGGACAGGCAACTGGACAGCTAGCCTGGCTTACTATCGGGTAGTAGGCCTCACCAGGCCTCCCTGAAGGTGAGTTCCCACAGAATGTGGTTATCAGGTAGTAGCTCTCACCAGGCCTCCCTGAAGGTGAGTTCCCCACATGCTGTGGTTATCAGGGTATAGGCCCTACCAGGTCTCCCTGAATGGGAATGGTCAGGTAGTAGGCCTCACGAGGCCTCCATGAAGGCAGGTTCCCACAGATTGTGGGCATCAGGTAGTAGGCCTCACCAGGCCTCCCTGAAGGTGAGTTCCCCACATACTGTGGTTATCAGGTAGTAGGCCTCACCAGGCCTCCCTGAAGGTGAGTTCCCCACATACTGTGGTTATCAGGTTGTAGGCCTCACCAGGCCTCCCTGTGAACGGTTTCTTAGTGGTGCTGGGTTTAGGAAGCTAGTGGCCTCTTGCTGTCAGTTTCAGCTAGCCTTAGTAGGCTGATGCTGAAGGCGAGCTTGCGCCCTGGCTTGCTAAAGTGTTGATTCTCTGCCACTGGTTCCCTCCCGGAACCTTTTTCCGGCCTACAGCCTGGTATGCCTACCAGGCGGACCTTGTGCTCCCCTCACCGAGGGTCACTATGAGTATGCGGCCTCCTGAGTCTGGTCAGACGTTCGAAGGCCTCTTGTGAGGCCTCCCAGTTAGATCAATCCATAGGCCTTCTTAGGCCTCCTCAGTGCTTTTAAACACAAACACTGGGTAGATGCGTGGATCGAGCAGAGTAAACTCCCCTCGCTAGCAAGGGTTCGAAGCACTATGCGGAGTCATGCTCTCCGGGATACCCCGTCTCTGAGATCCGGGCCGAGTGGTTCACTGCCAGCTTCACAGTCCCTCGGGTTGGATGCCTTACCTAAGGGCAAGTGTCCAGAGGCTCTGTCTTCGGACAGACAGGAAGTGGCCAGACTGAATCGTCTATGTAAGTGACACCAGTCCTGGTGGCCGTCGGGTGGTAGTGTGGCAAGGGGCCGTCCTGCTGGCAGTTCGGGTGGTATGTCCCTGAATAGTGACTGGCTGGGGTTCCTATGGGTTCCCTAGCCAGATACCCTAGAAGGGACCCCTTCTAATAGGAAGTTGTGGTCCTAGGCCCTTGAGCAGGCCCAGTTAGGCCTTTCATTAAACTGTTTATGGAGGTTTTCCTGTGGAACATATAGCTTTGGCTATGACCGTAGGGAATGTTTTCACTGACAGCCCAGTGTGACCTGAGGGTGAGTGGTTCAAGCGTTTAATTTAACTGCTGGTTCTGACAGTTGTAACTGCCTGTGGGCATGCAATCCCCTTAGCATGGCGGCGTGGGTATATCGTTCCCCTAGCGTCGTTCGACGCAGTGTGAGTTCCCTTTCGAAAGGGAACATCTCAGGTTACGACTGTAACCTATGTTCCCTGAGAACAGGGAACGAGACACTGCATCTCCTTGCCATGCCTCGGGGCCTGCCTGCCAAACAGTCCCTTCAGACGAAAGGTGATTATCATGTTTGCAAGGCGCCCTTTTATACTTCCAGGTCGCACGTTAATCATTCACGCTAATGATTCACGGGCTGTCGCCGGTCAATGTGATTGCCGTAATTCGAACAGAAAAAAACAACAAAAACACTGAACAGGTGTTGGCTCATTTACTTGAGTATCCTAATGATACCTGTGGCAAATCAATGGCTAAAATAATTAAATAAACATAACACATTTATTGCATAGATGAACACATCTATTGCATAGATGAACAATTATATTCTAAGCTTAACATTATTCAACTCTGGAGTAATTGCTCAAATTGTGTATTAATAAAGAATGAATTAGAGAACACTAATATGCTACCCATCAAAAGTTTGAAATTAAGTTTTTAAAATGTTTTTAAAATTAAAAGTCTCTAATGCCCACAAAACTGCATTCATTTGACAAAAATAAAATCAGTAATATTGTGAAATATTATTGCAATTTAAAAGAACAGTTAATATCCACTTTAAGTAAGAGATATGTTTTAACATTAAAGTGCCATAAAGCTTAATTTGTTATTAAATTAGGATTAAGTTATTCAAGTATACTAAAATAATTGTATTGATCATTCAGGTAATATTAGAGGTATAGTTATGAAAGAGTTAATAGTGAAATTATATCAATTGTAATGTTATGTTATCAAAGGAGAATTTTCTCTTTTCAGTTGAGACGTTACTAATTTAACAATTTCTTTAAATAACGGATTATACATTTTTTTATCTTCATTCCAGCACCCATAAGAATAATAAAAATATATAGAAAATCATTATTTTTCCTTAATTTGCACATTTTCGGTGCTTAACATGCTCTTTGACAGCTGTGCCAATTACACCACTATATTTGAGTGTCTTGGGTGGGACAGTCCCAGGTACCCATCAGCACCAGAGCAGCTGTTTGAATACATAAGTAGAATCTGCTACTCCTCATGTTTTCAAAGGCTGATCTACTGAAAAAAAAAAAAAAAAGTTTCGTCTTTCATGCCTGGCTTTGCTCAGAGAGACAAGAAAGAGATCAAATCGCAGTATTTCTTTCGGTGAATTTGTCCGACTGGGGCAAATTTCGAAAAAAAAAATCGTTTCTGGGGCACCATTCCTGTTGCTTGAAAAGTTTGATATGATATTGTATTTATTTAAAATATTAAACAAATATGTAATACAATAGTCTTTATTTTTTGCAAATGCATTTTTTTATTAAGCAAAGTGTTAATGAACACCTCACTGGATTAATGAACACTGTGTGGGCTTCAGTTTGTTAGATTAAAAATAAATTGTACAATCTAAAGAGGGGTTATTTATATGGACGGGGTTCGGGTGGAGATGAGGGATTTGATATTGTGTTTCAGGTGTGTGTGTTCTATTGGTTCTCTGAATGGTTCTACTACCATAAAAAGAGAGAAGGGATTTCCTTGGTCATAGGGGAATACAATATATACTTATGATGCCCACTCCCTGCAGAGACCCAGTTCTTCCTCCATTCTTCTGGCTGCGTGTGCCTCAGCTCATTGGTGAGATGCTGTTTTCTCTGCTTTGTCCTTTGATTATCCTAATGTTAATGTTGTAATAGCATCTGGGTGAATCTTGGCCAATTGCACTGTATACATTTTTGGCGTTGACAGATAATTTAATATTTTAACCAAATTTTGCTATTTGTGATGCATTTGAAAGGTGTTTTTGCGGCTTATTATAATTTTTTTGTAAGCATAATTTGAAATAAGTAGTTTGTGCATGATATAATTTTTCAGAACCTTTAAGAAACGTTTGTTCAGTCTTGGATTGATTTGTTGGGAAATCAATTATCTGGTTTTATTTTGTCTTATTTGTCAGGGGACATTAAATCTGTATTCTTGTTGGGTAGATGAAAGATAATGTGTTGATTTGAGATTTAGAAACTCGATTCGTTTTGGCTGTTAGGACTAGAGGGTGATATGCTAATGTTTATCTTGCTGTCAAGACCGAACCTTAAAATAAATCAATATCACTTCAGTTGGCGTGTCTAAAATGAACCTCAGGGATCTCTTTGGTGCTTTAGACAATGATGCTATGGCTTAAATCTGGGGCATTAGCATTGTTCAAATGTAAAGGACTTTACTACATATTTACTCACATTATCACAATGGTACTCATTGTCATACTTTTGAGCTGGCATTGCAATTTGCATTCTAAAAGTAATCCTGACATAGAGGAAGAATAGACAGTTGATAATTGCTCTGTTTTTAACTAATTATTATATACTTTTTTTATCAGGGATATTTATGTTGTGAATATAACATTAAGTTTACATTTATAGTCAATAGACACTTATTTACTTTCAAGTCCTCTCTCAAGACTCATTTATTTCCTTTGGCGTTTAATATATCTTGATTTGCTGTTTTATGATTTTACCTTCGTATGTTACACCTATTTTACAGCTTGCATTTTTCCCCCCCTCTCTTCTTTGTGCTTTATTTTCTTTTTGTACAGCACTTTGGTCAACTTTGGTTGTTTTTAAATTGTGCTTTATAAATAAACATTGTATTGTATTGTATTGTATTGCAAATGATAATATAATATAATATAATATAATATAATATAATATAATATAATATAATATGCTATAATATGTGAGTTAGTAAATGACAGAATTTTCATCCAATTGAAAAAAAAGTCATTTATTTAATTGGAAATAAATTCTGATCATTTGGTCATACATTTAAGTTAAGCTCAGCCTTTAAAAAAATGGAAATTAAAACCACGAGAAAGGGGTTTACGTGGAAAAAGTTGATGTCATGATTTGAGTCATTATGTTAGATCAGTTGCAGATGATTGGGAGGGAAGGAATGGAGGTTGGGTCAAGATTTTGATTATCACCCAGAAACAGGCTTAGCACAGAAGATCTCAGGAGATGGAAAACTTATACCTTCTGCCCAAAAATAGCAGATGATTCACTTTGGACCAGAAGACTCCTTCACTGCCTTATTTGAACATAATGATGATTATATTATAAATGTCAGGGTTATGTTTAAGTCTGCTTAGTTTCATTGTGTTTTGGTTTCGTTTTCTCTGTTTTCCGGGTGATTATTAATTTCCATGGTTACTCATAAGTTCCTCATCTGTTCTTAGTTCTGTTGATTAATCTGTCTGTGTATTTAAACCCTTAGTTTCCTCTGTTCATTGTTCTGTGTTGTTTGTGTTGAAGTGGTTGTGTCGTATGAGTTTTGTTCCTGTATACTCCTGCGTGTTTTCCAAGTAAAGACTTGGGTTAGGCATTATTGCATTTCCTGTGTCATGTGATTATTACAGCCACCTAAATCGTTACAGAACAAGAAAGATAATTTACGGTATTTCTATAAATGCACTTACCAGAAGTCTACCTGCTCTTTTTAGATTAGGAAGAGCATGCCCTTGAGGACCATACAATGACATTTTTAGACCTGGCATGGCTCAACCACTACCCGGATAGCTCGCTTTGCATTTTCTATTACACCAGCCTCAGCGAGCGATCCAAGAAAGCCAGTCCTCCGGCCCTGCCTCTGCAGGCTCCCCTTTGTCCCTCGGCTGCCCTTCTGTTGACTACACTCTGCTTTGTGGATCTGCCTTGGGTCTTCAGGTCTCTAGCTCCGTCTTGGCAAGGAGATCCCATGGTTCTGCCTCCAGCCGCCGAGCCCGTCATTCAACTTCAGCTTGTCGACCAGTCGGCTCCACCTTAGCTCCTCCCTCCCACGGCTCCACCTGGGGCTGTCATGCCTCTTGGACAGCCGTCGCTCTGCCGGCGCCACAGCCTTCAGCTACACTTCGTCCCTCCACCCCTTCGGGTCCGTCAGGCTCCACCTTCCCCCTGGCTCGGCATTGGTCCTCAGTTGCATCAGCTCTGACACACCCTGGCTCCGCTTCAGACACTCGTCACTGCGGCTCTGCCTCCAAATCCATCAGTGTTGCTTAGTCTCTTCTGCTTTTTGGCTCCTCCTGGTTCTCCACTTCCATCGGTTCCATTTCAGTCGGTCTTACCCCTGGTTCTTCCTGCCAAGTATCCACCATGGCTCCTCCTTCCCTCGACTCCGCCATGGGCCTTCCTTCATCCTAGCTGTGCTCTGGGTCTCTACCTGGCTCTTCCTGTTCTCGTCTCCTTGCTTGCTCCTCCTGCAGTCATCACTTCCCTTGTTTCTCCCGCCGTTATCTCCCCCTGTTTCCTGGACTGTTTTCTCCTTCCAGAGGATCTGCCTTCCCTCCTCACTTGGGTCCAAATTACTAAACAGGGCAAATTAGCATGAGAGCGCAATTTTAAAAAAAATGCTAGGACTGGAAAGGTCTATGCGTGATATACTGACGACTCGGAAATTTAAAGAACACAGATGCAGCCGGATCATCAATGCAGTCTACCTGTTAGCATCTGGTTTAAGTCTTGCTTTTTTTGGGTGGTAAATAATGGCGCAAACACCAGTAAATTAACAAGCGCAAACCTTAGTAAGTCACCTTGCATTATTCATTTAAATGCTCTCCTCTCATATATTTTGCGTCTGAAAGGGAAACTTCAACAAATGCATATGCAATAAGGTCAGCTGCAAAAATAACTTTGTCCACACCTTTTAGCAATTTTTGTTTTACTGCATGTCTTTAGTAAATCCTGACAGTAGTTTTTAAACTCCAAAAGAGGGTTTGCACTGGTGCAAGCTGTTAGTAAATCTGGCCCTTTTATTGGGGGGTCTAATGTCAGGGTCTGTTTAATTTCATTGTGTTTTGGTTTCATTTACCCTGTTCGTGTTTTGCCTGTGTTCCTGGTCATTATTAGTTTCCATAGTTTCTCATTAGTTCCTCACCTGTTCATATGCCTTTTGTCCACCAAAGCGTTCACCAGTGCTCTTCTTAAAATTCCTTGGTGTGAGCGCTTGAGAATGTTTCGGCGGTGCAACGTTTTTTTTTCAGTTGAGATGTTATAGTATACAGTATGTGCTATGACATTGAATATCAGTGGAACTGTAACTAGTATCTGATTTCGCAAATAGTTTGTTTCTGAATATAAAAATAACAATGACACAATCTAAAATACTTGCTCTGGCACTTGATTTTGATAAAGAGATGTGCTTTTTTGTCATTTGTTATCGTTATACACGCAGAATGTGATGGTTGGTTGTGTGGTATTTGTCCTGCCCCTCCTCTACTGTGATTGGACGACTGGGTAAAAAGTGACATCTGTGTTCAGCACTGCATTTTACCCAAACTTAAACATTGTTGAAATCTTGGTGACTGGCAAAAACGCAGATAGATGCTCAGCACCTTCTCACGCTGCTGCCGTTTTAAAAAATGGGCTGCTACCATTGAACACAATCAAAAAAATACACTAGTCTCGGGAAAAATACTTTGGTGGACACACGGCCTTAGTTTTGTTGATTACTCTGTGTAACAAGGTTTGTTGATTAGGGAAGAAGGAGGCGGGAACCGGTGAATGATCGACGTAATAATGTAATTGTAAAATAAACAAACAAAACAAAAGTAAAGCTGCTGCCCCTGTTTGGACGACTGCCGCATATAATCATAAAAAAACCACAACATAAATTCCAGGCCTGGTCCTGGGTCCTATCGTCCCGGAGCTCCTCCTTGAGATATGAGGCTGATATGGCGCGCAGGTGATGCTCATTAATTATAGCGCCACCAGCCTCGCTCCATTCCCACGGCTCTCAGACCACCCTGCTTCCCACACTCTGTGTGTGTATTTAAACGCTTGGTGTCCTCTGTTCTTTGTTCCATGACATTTGTGTTGAAGAGGTTGTGTCCTATGAGTTTTGTTCCTGTATTAGCATGCTGTTTGCCAAATTAAGACTTTTGTTATTGCATTTTCTGCACTGTGCGATTATTACAGCCTCCCACATAGTTGTTATATTATATTATATTATTAAACAATCTTATTAAATTGAATGAATTAATAATTGAATAAATGATGAGAAAATAATAAAATGCATGTATACATGAACACTTTTTTATTAAACCATACAAACTTAAACACTAACAAAGCACATTTTAAATAGTCAATGCACAGTCCTTTTTCCTTGGTGATAAAAATTATTACTTTTATTGCATACTGTAATTTTACCAGTGATTTGCATTAATTGTAAATTTTGTATTATTTCACAGGGGGCAAATAGTAAAATTCAGCCAAGATGTCGGAGTAAGTAAATATTTTAAATTTCCCTTTTTAGAATATCATAATCTTCCTCAACTAACAGAAATACGTTGCTGTGGTGGTATATTTTTATGTTTGTGTATGTTGAATATAAAATAATAATATTAAAAAGTGTATTGTGGTTATTAGTTACCGCTTTACACAATGTATTTGATTGATCTCAAACTTTCAAAACACCTCAGGAAAAAGATGTCCTCGAGTCGCAAGCATCATCTAAAGGTACAGTATGACTCAAAATAGAACCTATTTTTCATTGACCACTAATGATTAATAATGACACTCTGCCTCTCTGTGTGCCAGAGCTTGATGCTTGCTATCGCTAAAGGTTTACTGGAACAGGAAGTAAAGGACATAGAGGTGGAGAGGCAGAGATACATGTCAGAAACCTGCCGTCCTCTGTCTCTACCTGGATCCATGCAGGCATTACAGGTATAATATAATAATTTCCAATAAATAATAAATAAATATGTGCTTGACACCTTAGAGGACATATAATGTAAGTGGATAAAATAAAATAAATACTCTTTGTCCTCATTGTTTATAGGAATTGTGCAAGGAGCTTCACCACAAAATTGATGTCACTGACGAGGAGAGATATGACCTGGAAATGAAAGTCAATAAGAGTGCAAAGGAGGTAAGATGTCATCTAAATTATATTACAATCCAATTTATGTTTTATCTTGTAGTTTCTATATTGGTAACCCTCACTGACTGATTGTAGATCGAGGACCTGAATATCAAAGTTATTGACCTGAAGGGCAAGTTTAAGAAACCCGTGCTGAGGAAAGTGCGCATGTCTGCCGATCAGATGCTTGGGGCTCTTCTGGGCTCCAAACACAAGGTGTCTCTGGATCTGAGAGCCAACCTGAAACAAGTCAAGAAGGAGGTCAAAGAGGAGGTGAGCGTTTAAAGTGCATTCTTCTCCTTTCCCCGCAGTTATTGTTACTGCTTTGTCTAAAAGAGTTTAGAACCTTCAAATTTTTAAAAGATGCTAATCTCAAATCCTAAGTATATTGACTCACTGACTAAATCTTATTTTTATTTACTCATACTAGGATAAGGAACTGCGTGATGTTGGAGACTGGCGTAAGAATATTGAAGACAAGTCTGGCATGGATGGCAGGAAGAAGATGTTTGAAACTGAGGCTTAAATTTTGTTTTAGTTTTTTTTAAGTTCATGTGCTGTTCAAACATAATTGGCCTTGTCTTCAATGTGTGGGAAACTGTACTTTAAACAGATCCATTTAAATTTGCTATTGTGGGAAATTAAATGTGATCACTTCGTTTTCTGTTCAATATTGGACCTGAAATGTGCATTCTTAACCATGTATCAATGTCTTACACAATCATTAAAACATTTAAGCAGGAATAATGTTCTGTGTTCATTTTGATGCATAAACCACTTTATAACCAGTTTTTTAAATACTATTTCTTCACCAATCTGTGGAACAAGTAAGTATTTATTGTCAGTTTATATTATTGGTTTATGAGTAAATAAAAGTTTATAACATATTTTTATTATGATTAAATATAACAGGTAACAGTGACGCCTTCCTGACACCTGTGAGAAGCAGCTGTCTGGAAACATAGACGATGCTGAACACACAAACATAAGGTAACTTACATTATGAAATGTATTCGTTATTTATGGAGATATATAGATAGATAGATATAGATAGATAGATAGATAGATAGATAGATAGATAGATAGATAGATGGTAACAATGGATGGATGGATATAAATGATTGTGAAGCAAAGAGGTCTTTGTGAGAAAGTCGTTCTTAGAATAAAAGAATAACTATCTTGAAGGACAGGATATTTATACTGAAGGCGAAGCGAAGGAGGGATAGTGCCGTATTTCATGACCTTGTCAGCTCATTGGTTTGGTGGGTAATCCACTTCCATAAAGAGAAACCATGGATTTGCAGAGAGATCAGAGAATGCAATATATATCTTCTTAGCACGTCTGCTGCCTGTGTCTCGGTTTGACAGCCATCCGTCCCTAGAAGACGTTCCTCTGTTCTTCAAGAAGGGTGAGAGCAGTTCCCTCGGTTCATTGACTATTGTAAATACCATTTTTTTTGTATACATTTGTTAGAAGTTGTAAAATGTAGTTTGTGGTATTGAAGATGGCGGCGATGGAGAAGGTTGTCATGGGGATTGGTTCTTATTTTTAATTTGCAATGTTAAGAAGGCTTCTGTAAAGAACATGTATGTACTGTATAGATTCTTTGTTGTACTGCTGTTTGGATAGTTTTGTAGCTATTGTGCATTTAGTTGATTTCACAAGTTGATTTGTGAATTATTTGTGAAAATATCTTCAAATAGTCGTCACAACATTGTATGATCATTATTGGTGATTTTAACTTGTGTAAAGTTTCTTTTTTTGATCTCAACTGAAGTCTTTCCTTCTGGAAACAATGCTAAAAAGAAGAGAAATCGTTTTGAATGTCGATCTGAAGGGGGGGAGTCAGGTTTGATATACTGCCTGCTGATGTCAGTTTACTGCCATTTGAAAGTGAACACCGACATGAGCATACATTTGAGACTGATCCTTAAGTCTTACTCCACCTGTCAACACTTTCTCATGATCCTCCTTAACAACAACTGATTTACGATGCATATAAATGTATACATTTTTTAATCTGAAAGACAATGCTGTCTATTCACAAAGACCTTCTAGTTATTCTATACATATTGTGTAATGGTTGAAACGCCTTATCCATCTGGAAGCTCTGGAATATGCATATATTTCTTCAGAGAACTGATTAGTCTTTACTTTTAAGAGTTCTTAAGTTGCTCTTTTACCAAACCCTCACACAAGAAGACACTAAGGCATTTAGACTACATGATCTATTCTGCCATATGCTTTTGCAAAATGTGTCCTCATTCACCTTATGGCTACTTAGAATAGTCCTTCTTCGAATAGACGTATGCGACCTGACTGTTGTCTTCACAGCTTTCTAAGTATGTCATCGAGGCATTAAGAGTCCATTTAAGTGTACTAAATTAGTCAATCAGTTTGTCATCGGTAAGCCAGTTAGTCCCGTCTGTCTCTCAGAGAAGGAGTATATTAAGAAAGACATTTGAGACAGTTGTTTAGCTGGGAATAAAGGAGAGCTGTGTTGTCATTTCTTTGACATCCCAGAGATGCTCTTGAGTATGGGGCTGTGTTTGCAGCTGATGTACTGGCCTTGATATCATATTGCAATGAACCTCCTAGAGAAAATCCTCTCGGATGAGTCAAAGAGGCTTGGGGACCGTTTGGTGACATTAAGGGTAATGCAAAAAAGCTCACATGATCAGAATGTCTATGACTGGGTTTCTCAAATCTGGCTCTGGAGGGCAGCTGGCCTGCAGACTTAAGAGCCTTGGGCTTTACTGAATCCTTAACCTGAAGTTGTTGGACAGATATACTTGGTGTTGCTGGGGGGTGATGTTTTAATTAATCAGTGCTGTCGACAGTTTAAATTTCTCATCACTGCTGCTCCACCATGACAGTACAAGACAGTTTGTACTAATGCTATAGAGCCCTTTGTGGCAATGTTGAAACTAAAGGATGCTTGTGTACCTAGAAGCATTTGTGTTCTCATACTTGCGTAAAGTGTATTTTTTGGCCTCTGATGCATTTCTCTTTTCTCTTCCTGTCAAAAAGTTGTAAAGAACACTCTCCAAAATGTCTGAGTAAGTATACAATCCATTCATTATTTTGAAGAATATACCAGTGCAGGAGTTCTTTGCCAGGAAACGCAAAGTTTCTCTGGGGAAGTTTCTCGAAGGAATGCAAAAGATAAACCTGATATAGTAAAGAATGCAAATATTTTATGTTTTGAATGGCTAATATTCTATCAATGTAAAAAATGGGAGATTCTTCAAATTCTAATCTCATATTTCTTAAAAAGAATCTAAGGGGCTAATCTAAAGGCTGGAACGCACTACGTGACTTTTGCACAGATTTTTGTCTTGATTTGCAGTCTGGATGAGACTGTTCTAGTTGATTAAAGTCTGCATATTGGGAAGTCAAAGTTGACAGATCTCAAAGAAAAGTGCATAGTGTATGATGGGAGTGGAAAGATCTGCACGTGATCTACTCACGATGCGCAAATTAAAGAACAGATGCAGCCGGATCATTTTCATAATGACCAACATATCCACCAAGAGCAGCTCAAAGTAGCTTTGGTTTAAGACATGATTTTTTAGGCGTTAAATAAAAGCACAAATACTAGTAGATTGACTAGGGTATTCTTTAGTAAATAATCTTGATTCTTTTAAATATTCTCCTCCCAGCATCTGAAAGGGAAACTCCTACAAAGGCATATGCAATAAGGTCAGCCGCAAAAATTATCCTGTTGTGTTTACCTAACGTGGTCTTTTTTGCAAATTTTTCACTACGTGTCTTTAGTAAATCCTGATGGTAGTTTTTAATGCCAAAAGAGGCTTTGCTTTGGCGGAAGCTGTTAGTAAATCTGGCCCATATTTCATGCATCTCCTAACATGTTTCAGAGGGAGTTTGAACGACTTAAAAGTCTGGTAGTGTGCGATTCTCAGTCGTTTAAAGGGATAGTTCACCCAAAAATGAAAATTCTGTCAGTATTTACTCACCCTCATGTTGTTCCAACCCCGTAAGACCTTCGTTCATCTTCGGAACACAAATTAAGATATTTTTTATGAAATCTGAGAGCTGGATCACTCCTCCATAGGCTTCTTCAGGGATTGAACAACATGAGGGTGTGTTAATACTGACAGAATTTTCATTTTTGGGTGAACTAACCCTTTAATATATAATGCCCAGTTTTTCTCTGTAACCATTTACAAAGTCAGCAAGTGAATGATGCCTAGTATTTTAAGATCTGTTTAGATTTTAAGTCATCTAGTGGATCCCAGCCTTAAGAATTTTTATGCAAGGCACAGCACATCATCAGAATGCAGGGCACATTTTAACATCATAGAAAAGCAGCAAGATACGTTGCAACAGTCAAACATGTCTGTCTAATGCATGTTTTGAGAAACAATTAAATAATGCATTCTGTTTGAACTAAGGCTGACATAACAAAAAAGTTAAAAAAGGGTCTGTTTTGCAGCTGAATTATTTGCACAATTTTAAGATCTTATGAATCATGGTTTAGAACAAACGGTAATTAGAAGGCTGGAGGAATATCAAAGCTGTGCTTCCCTGCAAGCACGGTAAATATTGTGTCTATGTAAACAAAGTACACATATTACTACAATGGCGCAATACAGAGGTGAATATCCTAATGTAAAATATGTCCTTATTTCTCCTCTTTATTAGCAAACGAATGTCTAGTAGTAAAAAACACAGCCTGAAGGTAAGAGCTCATGTTTTATTAGTTGAATCAAACCAACATCAAAAAAGTTCCATTAAAAATTATAAGTATACTAGGATTCTCAATGAATCACATTTTCTTGTAGAGCTTGATGCTCGTGGTTGCAAAAGACTTACTGGAAGCAGAGAACATCGAGAAGAAGGAGGAGAGGAAGAGATACATGGAAGATAATTGTCCTCCTCTTTCATATCCAAGCTCCAAAGAAGAACTTCAGGTCCAATCCAGTTATTATTACTTCTAGAAGGTTTTTAGGAAGTTCAAAGCTTAAAGGAGAACTCCGGGCAATTTTTAAGTTAATCTTGATCGTTAGACCTTTGTGAGTACTGACTACAGAAAAAAAAACGAACCGGATTGGTGCTTGCTACGCGGAGCTGCGACCGCGAATGCCCAGAGCTCCCACCCAGCTAAAACGGCAGCTATGGGGGCATCGACATAAAGAGCGTTTTTGAACCTCTTAACAGACACAAAATGCAATTAAAATGTCTGTCCAACATGAACAGGGACCCTACATGTGAACAATATGCGTTTAGCAACTTAGCCATTGTTTCAACTCACCTAAATAGTCTTTTAGACGGCAAGCTGTAGTCTCGCGCTGCAGTCCCGTGCTGTAGCCGGAAAAGGTAAACAATGTCCAGGTGGGAGGAGCGTTGATCATGTGCGACGAGTTATGATCAGAGTTGCTTACAAGTGAAGAAGAAATGGTTCGTGTTTGTGCCTTTCCGAATTGTGACAACAGAATGCGAAAATATAAGAGCTTATATTTTCATCGTCTTCCTTTCCATGACCTCGAGATTCTGCAGTTTGTGGCTAGTTGTATTTCAACTTGATGTGCAAACTCCCGTAGAAGTACTACGCGCTAAAGATTACCGCATTTGCAGTGAACACTTTGACAAGGATGACTACACACACTCAACACAGCGGGGCCGTTTGAAGAAAAATGCCATTCATGTACGAAGACTCGTTGCACATGATCAACGCTCCTCCCACCTGGACATTGTTTACCTTTTCCGGCTACAGCACGGGACTGCAGTGCGAGACTACAGCTTGCCGTCTAAAAGACTATTTAGGTGAGTTGAAACAATGGCTAAGTTGCTAAACGCATCTTGTTCACATGTAGGGTCCCTGTTCATGTTGGACAGACATTTTAATTGCATTTTGTGTCTGTTAAGAGGCTCAAAAACGCTCTTTATGTCGATGCCCCCATAACTGCCGTTTTAGCTGGGTGGGAGCTCTGGGCATTCGCGGTCGCAGCTCCGCGTAGCAAGCACCAATCCGGTTCGTTTTTTTTCTATAGTCAGTACTCACAAAGGTCTAACGATCAAGATTAACTTAAAAATTTCCCGGAGTTCTCCTTTAAGCATGATTTTTTTTCTGTCAACAGGAGCTCTGCAAAGAGTTACATGAAAAAATCGATATTATTGATGAGGAGAGATATATTCTTGAGCACAAAGCCATCATGGTCGTTAATGAGGTAAGATGTTTCTTGTGAATCTCCTTCTATGTGGTACATCATCGAGGTGGTCAGCGAGATTATTTGTGTGTTTTAGGTCAAAGACTTAAATATCAAGATCGTTGACCTGAAGGGCAAGTTCAAGAAGCCTCCTTTGAAGAAAGTGCGCATGTCTGCTGATGCTATGCTTCAGGCCCTTCTGGGCTCCAAGCACAAGGTCTCAATGGATCTGAGAGCCAACCTGAAACAAGTCAAGAAGGAGGTCAAAGAGGAGGTGACTACAAAAGATGATCACATTTTCATTTTTAGGTGATCAGACAACTTCCAGGTCACTGAAAACCCCCTTTTTTGCAGGATAAAGAACTGCGTGATGTTGGAGACTGGCGTAAGAACATTGAGGATAAGGCTGGTATGGGCGGCAGGAAGAAGATGTTTGAAACTGAATCTTGAAGATGATTATGAGTGATCCGTTATGATCATTTCCTGACTTATCAAAACTTTTCTAAATAAACAACCCAACAGTAATAATTGTTGCTCTCTGCTTTCTTTTCATTCATTTTCTTTTATTTTTTTATAATTTAGCTATCACTGTAATCTTGAATTTGTTTAATTAACACAGAATCAAAACACTTTTTACTTTTTATTAGACAAAAGACTTTCTATGTCTTATTGCAAATTAAACATCTGTGAATGTTGTTAAAAGGAAAATTGTATTTACTAAATGTAAAGGCCACCTCAGTTTCAGTTGACCAAGCCCTCATATTTTTCCATGGTCAAATCACCTGATACCTGTTTTACGGGTATTTATCTCATAAAGTCCCATCCAACATTTTTTTTCAACGAAAGTAAAAGGGGTAGCAATAAGGTTTCATTTTGACTTTACACACAGAACTGTTTCTAAACTATAATTCAATATAACTAACTCCAATTCTGAACCAACTGCTGCTTGTTGTTTTATCATCAAGGTAAGAGTCCTTCCTTTTTAAATAAATAAATAAATACAAAGTTATGTCATGCAACTCTAGATGGCACGGGCTGATCGGTCCTTGACTCAATCTGCTTGCAATCACATCATTCTCTATAAGGCACAGCTGATTGGTTCCTGCTGTATCAGTAGCCAATGAGCTTGCATACTCAACTTTCAAATATTTGGTTAGCATTTGCCTAAACAGTGCAGCGCACTTTCAGACACCATCACCCTTTCCCAGCTCCACCTGCATAGATATGCTACAGGTAATTTATGTAAGTTTTATTGTACAGCAGCAGCATGTCTTACTTGCTCACAGCAATGTGTGGTGTGTGTATTGGCAAGTCCCGTACTTGCTCTGCAGCAGCAGCAGCAACAAAAACCTACAGTATCAGCAATAACGATACTCGGTTACTAACGTAACCTCGGTTCTCTCTAGAGAGGGAACGAGTATTGCGTAAGTTTAGCTTACGCTATGGGAAAGATTCATCTTCTCGAGATATTGAAGCCAAAAAATTATCCTTAATTTTGTATTCATTGTAGACGCAGTGCAGCAGCTAGCAAACCTAGAGCAGGCCATCTCGCGTGTTCATTGGCTGCCCTGCGGGCAACTGCTGAAGCCTACCAGTGAGCCCGGCGTGACGTCACGCCCAATGAAGGGCGCCCGCGCCTTCATAGCGTCACAGCCCGCCAGAATGGCCGTGGCTTAGCGTATAAAAGTAGGGGCCGTAGGCTGACTTCCCTGGTTTTTCGTCGACTGAAGCGAAGTCGCTCGTGGCTCGAGCACGGCCGGTTACGCAATACTCGTTCCCTCTCTAGAGAGAACCGAAGTTACGTTAGAAACCGAGAGGTTCTCTTGAGAGGTGCTCTCGTATTGCGTAAGTTTAGCTTACGCTATGGGAACACTTTGTCAACGCCGTGCGTGCCAAGCATCCACCATGAGACCCCGAACTTTCAGGGGAACCCCATAAGTGGAAAAAATAAGGTGGCCAGCCACGCGGGCCATCACTTGTACATAAGCAAACATATGGAATACAGAGCAGCGCGCCGGTCTGTATAGGCACATGGCACATACCCTACTAGTGCAGCTCAACCAGGAGAGCTGAGTCACGTGAGAGTGATCTGAGCAGGAAGATCTGGGCAGAATACACCTCTCCTTCAAACTGACAAAAGTTTAGCCTGCAAAGCGGGAACTTCTAGGTTATAAAACCTGACAAAGGTAGACGGAGAGCTCCAGCCCGCCGCTACACATATGTCATGGATAGAAATCTCACTGGACCACGCCCACAACGAGGCCACGCCTCTCGTGGAATGAGCCCTGATGCCCAGAGGGCATTGTTGACCTTTTGACGCGTAAGCAGCTGCTATAGCGTCCACTATCCATCTGGACATGCTCTGTTTCGAGGAGGCGAGACCCTTGGTGCGACCACCAAATGAAACAAAAAGCTGTTCTGAACGCCTGAAGGAGGCGGAGCGCGTAATGTAAAATCTTAGCGCCCTGTCAGGGCAGAGGAGATTCACCTCACTTTCGCTGTCAGATGCTGGCAGAGCTGACGGCAAAATAACTTGCGCCCTGAATGGAGTGCCCATCCCTTTAGGAACATAGCCATGTCTAGGTCTGAGGATGACTTTAGAGTCATTCGGCCCGAACTCAAGACACGACGCACTGACAGACAGCGCATGCAGGTCCCCCATACGTTTTACTGACGACAGTGCAGTCAGAAAGACGGTTTCCAGTGATAGATATTTCAACCCCACGGAGTCTAGTGGTTCAAATGGAAAGGCTTTCAGGGCCTCGAGGACCAATGAAAGATCCCACATAGGAACCGACGGGGGGCGCGGTGGGTTCATCCTTCTAGCTCCTCTAAGGAAGCGGATGACCAACTCATGTCTTCCCAGTGACTGGCCGTGCGTCGATTCTGCGAACGCTGCCACGGCCGCCACGTATATACTTTAGCGTGGATGGGGACCTCCCCTTATCCAACAGCTCTTGTAGGAAGGTGAGCAGATGCGCCACCCCGCATGTCCATGGGTCCAGACCTCTGTCGGTGCACCATCCGGAGAACAACAACCATTTAGACGCGTAGAGCCTTCTCGTGGAAGGAGCTCTAGGCTGCGTGATCGTGTTCATCACTCCTTCTGGCAGGGCAACGAGGACCCGTTGATCAACCATGCGTGCAGAGACCAGCGCTCTGGATGGGGATGCCAGATCGCGCCGCGAGCCTGAGAGAGGAGATCTGCCCTCCCCGGAATCGGCCACGGAGCTGTAAGTGACAGCCGTGCTAGTTCCGGGAACCAAATCTGATTCTCCCAACGCGGGGCTATGAGGAGCACCGAGTGGCGCGTTTCCCTGATTCTCTTGATCACCTGTGGTAACAGAGAGACTGGAGGGAAAGCATATAGCGGAAGGCTGGGCAAAACCTGGGCCAGCGCGTCCTCGTCCTTCGAGAAGAACGTCGGGCATTGAGCGTTGTCTTTTGACGCAAATAGGTCGACTTCCGCTCTGCCGAATATGCGCCACAGCTTCTGGACCGTTTGGGGGTGCAGGGACCATTCCCGGGGGAACATTCCTGGGGGAACATTGTCCCTGGACAGTTGTCTGGGCCGTCGTTCAAATGGCCAGGCACATGCGCCGCCCTCAGCGAACGCAGGTGCATCTGAGACCAAATAAGGAGGCGTTCCATCAGATTGCAGAGATTTCTGGATCTGACACCGCCCTGACGGTTTACATAGGATACCACAGACGTGTTGTCCGAGCGGAAAAGAACATGTCGGTCCTGTATGAACCGGATGAAGCGCTTCAGCGCGTTCACGACCGCTATCATTTCCAGACAGTTTATGTGAAAACACTTCTCTTGGTCTGACCACTGGCCAAAGACCGGTCTGCCCTCGAACAACGCGCCCCAACCCGAGTTGGACGCGTCTGTCGAAATGACTTTCCGATAAGAGATGGTTCCCATCATAACTCCCTGCTGGTACCAGTCGGCTACTAACCAGGGCTGCAGAGCCGCTATGCAGGTCTGAGTCACTTTTCCCAGGCTCGGCGGGATGCGCGAGCATTCAACCAGCGTTGGAGTGGACGCATGCGCAGTAGGCCCAGCTGAAGCACCGCTGCAGCTGATGCCATACAGCCCAACATCCTTTGAAATGTTTTCAAAGGGAGAAAGCTGCCCTTCTGGAAAGATGTGGCTAGGTGGCGAACACGGCGCGCGCGCTGTGTCGATAAACGAGCCGTCATGGTCACCGAGTCCAGTTCTATTCCTAAAAAGGAAATTAACTGGCTGGGCAGTAATGATTTCTTGGTCCAGTTGACCGTGAGACCCAAGCTTTCCAAGTGACTGAGAAGCACTGTTCTGTGAGATAGCTGTTCTGTCTCTGACTGTGCTAGTATCAGCCAATCGTCCAGATAGTTCATTATTCGCAGCCCCTGACTTCTCAGGGGGGCGAGCGCCGCGTCCTTGCAGTTCGTAAATGTGCTAGGGACAGGCCGAACGGCAGGACGGTGTATTGATATACCTGACCGTCGAAGGCGAATCTCAAAAATTGCCTGTGACGGGGTATTATCTGAATCTGAAAATAGGCATCCTTCAGATCTAGAGAAATAAACCAGTCCCTCGGGCGAACGTGCGGGAGGATTTTCCTGGTCGTAAGGTTTTTGAACGGTCTTTTCGCAAGAACTTTGTTCAAATGTCTCAGATCTAGGATAGGTCTTGGGTACGAGAAAATATCGGCTGTAAAAACCTGACTCGCTCAGAGAAGGCGGTACCTTTTCTATAGCCCCTTTGCACAGCAGCTTGCTATTTCTGCGTGAAGTAGGTGTGCTACTTCCGCATTCACTATCGTCGCGGTCCGGGCTTGAAAGCGCGGGGGACGGCGAATGAATTGAAGTGTATAGCCCTGCTTTATTGTGCTCAGCACCCATTCTGAAATCCCTGTGATAGTTTCCCACGCAGCTATGTGAGCCGCTAGGGGGCGAATGGCCTCCGGGTTCAGATCGCCCCCATTTGCGGGCTTGTGAAACTGAACCGGAACCGGAGCAAAAAGCGCGGCGCGCGCGCTCTCGATTCTGGGCAATGGCTGCTCGCTGAAAGCAAAAACCGGCTAATTTATGTGAGATGTCCCAATTATAAGGGATGGGGAACATTCTTTTTTCACTTTTTGACGCGCGAGCAGCGCTCCGGGCGGAAAAGCTTCCTGTAAGCGTGAGCGCGTGTGCGCGGGCACGAGACTTACAAGTGTATTTGACGCCCCGATCATAATGGATGGGGAGCGTCTTATTAATGCCCTGCATTTTGTGATAACACTTAAACGCGCGGGCAGACCCCGGGGGGAGGTTTGTGTTCGCAAGCGTGAACGCTCTCTGGCGGGCACGAGACTTACATTCATAACCTGCTTTTTTGATCGTGTAACAGAGCGGGCAGATAGTGGGCACAGAGGGCACTTACATTCAACACTCGAGCGGCTTTTCTGCGCTTTATGAGAGTGTGCTCTGTGAGTGACACGAGATTCGAAGTGCTTGTGTGTAGGGGTGAACACTGGGGCGTGGGCACTTTCACTACACTTAAAACACCGACGGCTTGAGCCGGACCAGACATTATGCTCTTTTTGAGATTTCTCTGGGTCGCCGTGAAAACAGCGTTTGTGTGCAGGCGAGAGGGTGAACAAACCGGCTCGTTGGCTGCTAAACGAACCACTGCAGTAGCCTGTTTGAAGGGGACTGAGAGGGAAATAAACTTTGACGGCGGTCCGGCCGCAGCGGGACACGCGCGTCTTTTCGGAGGCGATGTGTCTGTTAGTAAGCGTGAGCGCTCGTGAGCGGGCACGTAACTTACATTCTTAACCTGACATGTATGAGGCTGTTCTGGCCGTGTGACAGAGCGGGCAGAAAATAGGTGTGAGCACAGAGTTGTGGGCACGTTTCCTACATCTAGCACTCAAGCGTCATTTGCCAGCTTTATGAGAGTGGGCTCTGCGGGAGGCACGGGGGGTATCGTGTTTGTGTGTAAGGGTGAACACCGAGATGTGGGCACCTTTTCTACACACAAGACACCAACGGCGTGAGCCGGATAACCAGACATTATACTCACTTGAGATTTCTCTGGGTCGCCGCGAGAACGGCGGATGTGTGCAGGCGAGCGGGTTGCATTACCGGCTTGTTGGCTGCCAAATACACCGCTGCAGTAGCCTTATCTAAGGGGACTGACAGGGTGAGACATTTCGACGGCGACACGCGCAAACCCGTCCGGGTCATGCAGAGAGCTCGAGAGGGCTCTGCATGACGCGCGAACTGGGACGCGAGGGCGGGGTAGCTCTCTTGAAACGTAAAGAGAGCTAGCCGCGTGCTCGTTGGTCGAGCAGAACTATATAAACATTTCTGCTCTTACCACGCATCCATTACGTTGCGTATGTTGATGCCCGTCCGGGTCATGCAGATAGCTCTAGAGGGCTCTGGAGAGCGCTCTGCATGACGCACGAACGGCGCCGCGAGGGCGGGGTAGCTCTCTTGTAACGTAGAGAGCTAGCCGCATGCTCGTTGGTCGAGCAGAACTGGGAACAGTGTTTGTATGAGGGCGCGCGCACAAGTAGTGGGCACGGGACCTACATGTGACACAGATGATGCCCGTCCGGGTCATGCAGAGAGCTCGAGAGGGCTTTGCATGATGCGCGAAACGAGGGCGAGAGGGCGGGGAACCTCTTATAACGTAAAGAGAGCTAGCTGCGTGGCGCTGTGGTTAAAGACTTCGATTCGAGCCCGCAGGGTCGACATCGAAAGTTCCTCGCAGTTCCTCTGCACGAGCCATAGGAAGTGCGAGACATCTCGAAAAAGACGTCTCGCTGCTCTTTTAGGAAGTGTAGAACACAGAATACAGAGATAAAAGGATATGTTGCCGGATAGCGTAGCTCGCACGGATGGCTGAAGGTGGCGAAGACGGCCGGCTTCCTCAGCGCTGTCCTAAGCTGGCTGTTTCGCTTGTTTGACGGCGGCGGTGGCTTCTCTCAGATCCAGCGATGCGAAGGGCTCGCTGAAGAGACGAAAAATCAGGGGAGTCAGCCTACAGCCCCTACTTTTATACGTTAATTCAAATTCAATTCAATTCAAATTTATTTGTATAGCGCTTTTCACAATACACATTGTCTCAAAGCAGCTTTACAGAAAGTGCATTTCGGAAATACAGTTAGTTGATCATGTATTAATTTATGGCATAACATATCGGCGGCTTTGAGTCGTCTCTTGACAGGCGTCGAGTCGTCTCTTCACAGGCGTTGGGGCATCTGAAGTCTCCGTGAGAGGCTGGATACAAACTGGAGCTGACGAACGCTATTTACCTCGGGACTAGCGTCCTGAGATAACAGCAGAAAGGCAGATGGGAAATAATTAGCATAGCTGATGTTCATAATGTTAATGCATTCGAACTGATTCAGCAGTAGTATTAAAGGTTAAGCATTAAGTGAATGCTTGGTTAAAGAGATGCGTCTTTAATCTAGTTTTAAACTGGGACAGCGAGTCTGAGTCTCGAACAATATCAGGAAGGCTATTCCAGAGTTTAGGAGCTAAATGCGAGAACGCCCTCCCTCCTTTAGTGGACTTAGATATCCTAGGAATGACCAGAAGCCTCGAATTTAGTGATCTTAAAGAGCGCGATGGACTGTATGGCGATAGAAGGTCTGTTAAATACACAGGAGCTAAACCATTTAGGGCTTTATAGGTCAGTAGGAATACTTTGTAATTGATACATAACTTAATAGGTAACCAGTGTAGAGATGATCAAATAGGTGTTATATGATCATATTTTCTTGATCTAGTAAGAACTCTAGCGGCTGCATTTTGCACTAACTGTAGCTTGTTTATTGAGGATGCAGGACAACCAGCTAATAAAGCATTACAGTAATCTATTCTCGATGTCATGAATGCATGAACTAGCTTTTCTGCATCAGAAACAGATAGCATGTTACGTAGCTTAGCAATGTTTCTAAGGTGGAAAAAGGCTGTTCTTGTAATATATGAAATATGATTTTCGAAAGTCAAGTTGCGGTCTAGTATAACACCCAGGTCTTTTACTGTAGTGGATAAAGTAACAGGACATCCTTCTAAATTAAAGTTGTATTGTAAGGGATTTTGTGGGTAGTTTTTTGGACCAATAAGTAGTACCTCCGTTTTATCTGAATTTAATAGCAGGAAATTACACGTCATCCAGCATTTTATATCATTTAGTCACTCTGTCAATTTAGATAAGTTAGTGTTTTCATCTGGTCGTGATGAGATATATAATTGAGTGTCATCAGCATAACAGTGGAAATTAATTCCATGTTTTCTTATAATATTACCAAGTGGCAGCATGTATATTGAGAATAGCAGAGGGCCTAACACCGATCCTTGCGGCACTCCATAGTCTACTGGCGTTATCTTTGATTTTTCCCCATTTAAACAGACAAAATGGTAACGGTCTGATAAGTACGATCTAAACCAGCTTAATGCCTGTCCCTGAACACCAGTGTAGTTTTGTAGTCGATCCAAGAGTATTTTATGATCGATAGTATCGAATGCAGCGCTAAGTTCGAGTAGAACTAGTATTGAGATACAGCCTTGGTCAGAAGCTAAAAGTAAATCATTTGTTATTTTAACTAGAGCAGTTTCTGTGCTATGATGCGGTCTGAATCCCGACTGAAATTTTCATTAGATATCATTTTCTTGCAAGAAAGAGCACAATTGAGCGGACACAACTTTTTCTAGTATTTTAGACATAAATGGAAGATTTGAGATGGGTCTGTAATTTGCTAAGTTATTTGGATCTAATTGCGGTTTCTTAATGAGAGGTTGTATTACTGCCAGCTTGAATATTTTTGGAACATGACCTAAAGATAAAGACAAGTTAATAATATTAAGAAGAGGCTCTTCCACTACAGGTAACACTTCTTTCAGTAGTTTAGTGGGTATTGGATCTAATAAACATGTTGTTGGTTTAGATGCAATGATAAGTTTATTTAGCTCTTCCTGTCCTATAGTTGTAAAGCGGTGTAGTTGTTCTAGAGGGGCCATAATTGAGGCTGAATCATAAGACATCATAGAGGATTGTATATTTACAATTGTGTTTCGGATGCTTTCTATTTTCTCATTGAAGTAATTCATAAAATCATTACTACTATATTGTAACGGAATATTTTGCTCTGGTGATGTTTGTTTATTTGTTAGTCTAACGTTAAGCCACGGCCATTCTGGCGGGCTGTGACGCTATTAAGGCACGGGCGCCCTTCATTGGGCGTGACGTCACGCCGGGCTCATTGGTAGGCTGCAGCAGTTGCCCGCAGCGCAGCCAATGAGCATGCGAGATGGCCTGCTCTAGGTCTGCTAGCTGCTGCACTGCGTTGACAATGAATACAAAATGAAGGATAATTTTTTGGCTTCAATATCTCGAGAAGATTAATCTTTCCCGTGGCGTAAGCTAAACGTACGCAATGCGAGAGAACCTCTCGTAAGAGAACAGCAGTGTAGCGGAAGCCAAGACCAAACACATTAACACTGTCATACACATTACCATGCCAAACACTCAAGAGAGTTGTCATGAAAGAGAACTTAAAGAGAAATCGGAGGTTTTGCCTGTTAAAAGCAGGTGTGAATCCCGCCTTCTTCTTTGGGTGAGCACCTCTTGGTTGACTCCCCTAAATCTTACCTTGGATTTGAAGAATTTAACATGCTCCTTTACTGGACCTAATGGCAAACACCTGCTTTCTGGATCCCGCTATTAATCTATTTAACACTGCTGTATTGAGAAGAGCAAATATTCACCATGAAATTTGAGCAGGATTATTTATGAACCGCCAAGTGGTGTTTGTCTACTGGAGTGATAAATGTATGGTAGGCCCGTGATGATACAAATACTAATTCTGCGATAATAAAAGTCCTTTATTATTGCCTTTGTAAACGTCATGCAAATGTATATTTGTTTTTAGATTTTACTGGATCAGATTTTGAACTTTAATTGTTAAGCATTATTTAACATGCCATTATAGCAATTACTTTTAGTCAAGTCTAATACAATTTTCAATAATTATGAATGCAATGAGCTAATCTATTATAAGAATAAACGTGTGTCCTGGTTCAGTGCAGTGTTGCTCGATGACTTATGAAGTGATGATTTGACGATTTCATCAAATCAAATCCTCCTGTGAGGAGCCTATTTGGAATATGATTTCACTTGGTTTGCATTTTCTCAAATTTGTACATAGTTTGTAACAAAATGTACAAAAAGAAAGGCATAATATATATGAATTTTTTGTCAACTGAATGTTTTCCCTGGCCTGCACTATTATGTGTTTTGGTCCAGGATCCTAAGCCACGTACGTCTATACCATGCGTCCAAATATGTTTTTAACATCTTGATTATGAAACTGACACTGATATGAAAACTAAATTACTTTAGTTTTTCAACCATACCATATACATATTAGATATAGTTTCCAAGCGGTTTTATTTCTTAAGTGTTCTTTATGGTGGTTATTAGTTTACTACTTTTTAAAACTGTATTTCAGTGATTTATGTCAATATCGATTTCAAATGGCAGCATTGGTTACAAGTCATGGGGGTCAAAATAAATCCAAGACAAGAGGTTTGAAATGGATGTCTGCCCCTGATTTATAGGAAACACCTTACTATGATAAAGTATACGTTCTCAAAAAAAAAACAAATTAAACTTTTACTAAATATAGACATACTTTTCACTAAAATTGTTAATAAAAAAGAAAATGACCAGCATTCATTTGTATTGGACATCACTTTTGTCAATTAAAGGTAATTAATTTAGTATGCCCTTACTGTAAAGTATATAGACTATAACATATAATGTTCTGCAAGCAAATGTGGGAAATTAAATATAGAAACAATTATTCAATTTTAATTTACCCGTTAAGCTAAACAGTTAACAAGACATTTTTTTCTGCTTTAAAATGAAAGTTTATATTAAAGCCCCAAACTTATAAGTTAAAACCCAATACTTGCATTTAAATGTGTAATTCGCCAATAAAATAATATAATAAAATAATAAAAAATCCTTTCGTCACTGGTGTACGCACTGCAGCAAAGGATCCGTTTATTGCATCCTTCATTTCACGGGAAACGAAGGACGCATTTGAAGGAGCCTTCGAAATTGGGACAGCCTTTGTCACGCCGCAGTGACGCAATGGATGCAGCCTTTGAATTGGGACGCAGCAGGGGAGTGTTTGGTAACCTGTCTGGAGAGCGGAAAACAAACATATCAGTGCAAATATCGGTAACACTTTATTTTGATGGTCCCTTTTGAACATGCTGTTGACTACAAGTACCTTTGCAACTATATATCAACTAACTGTCATTAGTAGACTGTCTGTTGAATATCTGCTAACTCTTTATTGTGACGGTCCCCCAACAGACATTCTTCTGACTATAAGTAATTTTGCAACTACATGTCAACTTAATCTAACCCTAACCCTACCAGTCTACGGTTCCGACGTAAACGGTAGTAACCAGACCAAATAAGTACTAAGATTTCGGTGCCTGACTCTCTAGCCCCTTTCACACAGAGATTCCGGAAAATACACGGATAAAGTGACCCGGGATTTGACCCGGGTCTGTTGACTTTTGGTTCATTCACACTGCAAGTGATTTTCCGGAATCAGAGAGTGCGTTCACACACAACACGTAAAAATCCCGTAAAGAGACGTGACATCGATGTGACATGTAGGCTAATGTCTCAGCAGTGTCTATAGTTTGCTTAGAAATCTTTTTTTTCTCTGATTCGATCATAAACTAGCGCATTACGTACCATTTCACTATAGCCTGCTTTCACTTCACTTCAGTGCCTTCATTACGATATGATTACGGCTTTTGTTCAAACAGCGCGCGTTCCGGGACTGATCCCGGCAATGTTACTGGGTCCCCAACCCGGGATTGACGCCGGGATCGATCCCGGGTTGGGGACCCAGTAACATTGCCGGCAATTTCCCGGGATCAACACGCTGTGTGAAAGGGGCTTCTGTGTCATGAGGCGCACAAACGCAAGGTCTCTCGCTCTCTCCCTCTCTGCCGTGCGCGCACTACACGGTTTGGGGCACAGTCTTTTCTGTCTCGCATGCGTGCTCTTGCTCGCTCGCTCTAGATTCCGGGAGATTTTAACTAATTTGCGGGAATCAGGGAGCCTTTATCAGTATGCGGGAGAGTCCCGGAACGTCTGCTGATTTCGATGGGATTAATGAAGGGGCCGAAAGACAAAACGCTCCAAGGTTTGGCTGCATTTTACGTGTAAAATTACACGTCAGAACGCCCTCTGGGTGTGCCGATTGTCTGAAGCCCATATAGAATCACGCCAATTCATTGGCTGATGGCGCGGGCGCCGCTTCAACACTCTTACGTCGTCATATTATACTGTATTGGCGCGCGCCATCATCTGCTCCTCAGATTTCTCTGCCGAAAAAGGAAGCTTGTCCTTAGCGCGAGGAGCTTGGCAGCGAACGCAGCGTCTCGTTCCCTATTCAGAGAATATGGGGTACACCAGTAAACAGAGACGTTCTCTTTCATAGGTTCACTCAAAGCTGCGTTGCTAAGACGCAGTGGGAACGAAATACCAAACTCGCCAAGCTAAGCACTGCCGTAACTAGTAATGACCAGATAACTTACATGACTGGTTCAAGCAGACAAAACATGGGAACCTGGAGCCATGTCGAGGTTAGATTACCCTGGTAGTAATCTCTAATCTCCAGTATTATTACATTGTTTGATACAATATTGTTTTATTTGATATTATGTAAATGTGAATTTTTATTGGATATTGGTTTATTTATTATTACCATATGTTACTTGTATTTATTTTGTTTAAAGATTTAAGTTAATATTGTGTCCAGTTTGGCCCTGTAAATAAAAGGGTATTATTTTTTGACAAAGTGTGTCCGGTTTTGTTTTCTTAAGTACCGTTTCAAGAACCGTTTAAGCACGGGAACCGTTTAAAAAATACCAAGTAGGTACTAGTATCGGATAAATACGGAGCCCCTAAAGGGACGTGGTGGTGGAAAAAAATTTAGGATGGGAGAATTTTTTTTTAAATCTTTTGCGTTCCCCCGAGAAACTTTGCGTTCCCTCGCAAAGACATTTGCGTTCCCACGCAAAAGTTTTGCGTTTCCTCTCAAACTTATTTGCGTTCCCACGCAAAAGTTTTGCTTCCCACGCAAAACCTGTTGTGAGCTCGGACAGACACTTCCTGTTTAATGTCCCGCTGGCAGTGCTTCAGAGCTCCGTACGTTAATGGAGCGTTTCATAATGTTTGAACTTGGATTCAAATGTAATGAAATGCGGTCAGTGCTTAACTCAAGGAACTTCCCGGATCAATATTCTTGAGCTAAAAGTTGTTAAAACACAAACGACACCTATTTACAATCACAGTAACCTAGACAACGAGCTAATTCTCCTCATAATATATATTTATCTCTAAACAGCCGATTGAGAGACAAGTCCAAATAAGGGGCCGTCTGCAAAGTTCAAATCCCAAACCCATCTGCACATTTTATATTATTAAACATATTCTATAGCTTCACTATGACATTGTGGACAAACTCAGTTAACACATCACCGCTCTCCTGCTGGTTATACTACAATACTTAGTTTGATAAAAAAAAAGCATAGTTGTTATGATTTTTTATGAAATAAAATCAATAACTTCACACTGTTATGTGTAATGCCATCGAAATTCAGTAAGCAAATATAATGCATAAGCTATGATTGTAAATAGCTATGTAAAGTACCAATATAATTTTGTGTAAATAATAGGCCTAGTTATTTTTTATGTGCAATTACTTCCCATACTAGCTTTCCTGTAGCTCAAACAGTAGAGCGTTGGTGCATGCAATACCAAGGTCATAGGTTCGATTCCCAGGGAAGAGCATGAACTCATAAGAATGTAAATGTATACCTTTGGATAAAAGAGTTACATTTACAGTTATGCAGTTGGAAGACAAAGTGTTGTATAACCAATATTAGAACAGTGATGTGTGAACTAAATTTGGTGTGTTACAGTGGAGTTGTTGAATATTTTTCATAATATAAAATGTGCAAAAGCAGTGTAGTATGACCAGTGGGTCACCATTGATGTGTAAGCTGAATTGGGTGGCACTAGTTTGTAACATTGAAGTTAATGACTATTTTTGTATTTTTGAATATGAGTTGATGCTGTAGTCGTTGGTTGGGTTATATTGCACTTTGCAGATGGTCCCTTGACTTGTCTCTCAGCCGCCTGCACATAAAGATCCATTTAGCCTATATTATAAAGCTCGTTTTGAGGAAAATTGGGTTGTAGCTCGTTGTCTAGGTTACAGTGATTGTAAATAGGTGTCGTTTGTGTTTTAATAACGTTTAGCTCAAGAATATTGTTCCGGGAAGTTCCTTGAGTTAAGCACGGACCGCATTTCTTTATATTTGAGTCCAAGTTCAAACACTATGAAACGCTCCATTAACGTACGGAGCTCTGAAGCACTGCCAGCGGGACATTAAACAGGAAGTGTCTGTCCGAGCTCACAACAGGTTTTGCGTGGGAACGCAAATAACTTTGCGAGGGAACGCAAAACTTTTGCCTGGGAACGCAAATATCTTTGCGAGGGAACGCAAAGTTTCTCGGGGGAACGCAAAACTTTTGCGAGGGAACGCAAAAGATTTTTTTTTTTTAAATTCTCCCATCCTAATTTTTTTTTCACCACCACGTCCATTTAGGGGCTCCGTAGTAATACCCAACCCTAGAGTTAGCAGACATGTAGGTGCAACGTTACTCATAGTCAAAAGAATGTGTTAAAGGGACCATCAAAAAAAAGTGAAACAAAAAATTGTCAACTAAACTCCTACCTTACGCTTGGATCATTGGTTTGAGTGTTTTTAACCTAACCTTTACCCCCGGTTTCATAGACAAGGCTTAAGCCTAGTCCCAGACTAAAATTCATGTTTGAGCTGTTTTAACTGAACGCAACTTGCACTGACATATCTTAAAATATGTCATTGCAATTGTTTTGTATCAAGATGCACTTCAGTTATCTTCCTAAGGCACATTTTAAAAAAGCCACTTAAATGCCCTTATTGCACTAAAGCCTAATCCTGGTTTAATCTAAGCCCCGTCTGTGAAACCAGGCCTTGTTTATTTATTTATTTATTTTTACTTTTTTTTAAACATAAACTTGGATTCTTCTTTACAGGGATTAAGGATGAATGTGATCAGGAAGAGAGCTGGATGGAGAGTTGCACAAGTCTTTAGCGATATCTACTGGTCATGGTGTGAACTGCAGGTAATCTGCATCTTCAAACTAGATTTACATGACCGTGTGTTATGCATAATTGTACATAACATGCACAATATAACTGTACAATAGCTGTACATAACATGCACTTGATAAAACAGGATACTGACTTCTATTGTTTTTATAATCAATGTGCTACTGTAGCCTATGTGATATGCAGTGATAAATGTGTCAATTTTAGTATTCTTGTTTTTGCATAATGCCTTACCTACCTCATTACATTAACCGTTTAATGAAGTCATGTTATAACCTGCATAACCTGTTATGTCAATGAAGTAAATACTGAATGGTTATTTCACTTTTTTTATTCCAAGCATGTATACAAAATTTGGTTTGGTAAACAGGAGGTTGATGTTACTTTCGGTTTATGTATCACACTGTAAATGGAAAGTAACGTTGAGAGTTTTGCATTGTGGAATACAGTATTACATACAGCATACTGCAGTAATTATTCATGCATACAAAATGTGCATAGTGGGGACAGTATGTCAAACTCGAAAAATTTGAATATTGTGCAAAATTTATAATTTTGATGATTGACCTACAGCTTATGAAAACCACAAATTCAAAATCTCAGAAAATTAGAATATTACATGAAAAAAAAATGAAAAAAAAAAAAAAATAGAAAAAAAGATTTTTAAATACAGTGTTGATTTTAAATGTTGGCCCTCTGAAAAGTATAATTATGTGTATATATATATAGTTTCACCTTTTAATTTGAATTACTGAAATACATGAATTGTTGCACGATATTCTTATTTTTTGAATTTCACCTTTATGTACATATTGAACATGCTATATTGAGTGTTGAGTATGCTGTTCCAAACATTGCAAAGCCTCAATCTAAATAATTTGTAATAAATAATAATAATAATAATAATAATAATAATAATAATAATACGTACTTTTAACAAAAGGATATTTCACTTGCTGATTCAACACTTTTGGTTCAGGTGTAAAATAATAATGGGCAGCAAATTTCACCATTTCTTTTTTCACTTTTTCACTCGTTGATTTGACACTTTTGACAGTGGACCATTGTCTTGGACTTTATACTGCCATCTGCTGATGTGGACAAAGTTTTAGTCTTGTGTAGCCAGACCTTCAGACTGATGGCCAAGGACCACCCAAGGGACCACCTCACTGACCGGTTAAGCAACCAATCCCAGTTTGCTTTGTTCAGCCTCATGTTTAGAGCCATGGAAATGTAAAGTCAATGTCCCTACAATAACAGACTGGCATGTAAAACTCTTGGACATCTTTTAAAGAGTCTATACCACAAACTTTACATACTTCACATACTTTTGATAATCCAGGATTTAGTTGATCTTGATAAGCGCTCATTATCACAGTTGTAAACATGCTGGCTTTCTTCTTCCATGAGGGGGGTTTGGCTTTGTTTCCAGGCAGACCATTGAAGAACGCGACACAGATTTCTCCTGAAAATCCTGTAGAAATTAGAATTCAACCAATAAGATGGTGACTTCAAAGTTATTTGATTCAGTTATTGTTACTTTTACAGAACTAATGATGGTCAGCTAATGAGGAGAAATTCATCAGTGGAACTGATCCAAACAACCGCGTTTCCTCCTGTGTTGAATGTGAAGTTCTGTAAGAACAGTTCAGTAAGAAAGAAGTTTAGTCAGTCACAATCGACGTTATGTCGACGTGCCGACGTAATTGGGATCACTTCAGGGAGCCCTATCATCTTCGAGTGTATTCAGAATGAGCCAATGCATATTGGCGTGCAAGATTTGTATCTCGCGCCCCGCCCCGGTTCGGTGGGCATTTCCCATTTTGAGATTGCACAGCATGCTGCACTATCCCTGCCTGTGTACCGCAGCCATCCCTGGGTGCCTCAGCACTATAAGTGAAAGAGTAATTTCCTTAAAAGAGCGTCACAGGTGTGACACTGTGTCCTTTTCAGGATGTCATTCCACTTGTGCGTTTCTGGATGCGGTCATTCCCTGGTGCCAGCTGAAGGCCACAATAGCTGCCTCTCTAGTTTGGGCATTCAACACACTGAGGCATTCAACACACTGAGGCTGCTTTTGTGAATAGCTCATGTTCTCCTTGCGTGAACATGACTATTAAGGTGTTGAGGTCGATACTGGCTTTCCTCAAGGGAGGTGGAGTCCCCTCGCCTATGCCCCAATCTAGTGCCTATTCTGGTCCCCAAGGTCCAGAATAGGTCCCCACACTTAGCCAGGGTGACCTGAGGATCACCGTGAGGGCTTCCCCGCCGAGTCAACCTTCGTGGGCCCCTCACGCCTCTGCAACACCGTAAGCTGTGGAGCTTCCGTTGGAGCAGGCTGGTTCTTCTCATGGACGACCAGCCGTTTTCTTTGGGGCTCCCGGTGACGATCAGATGTCGATCGCAGCAGCGGAGGGGGAGCTTCAGTCTTCTGGGGATGAAGACTCGGCTGGGTGGCCTCCTTCTGGGACAGTGGCGTTGCCCGAGACGGACCCAGAGTTGACGGCTATGCTATCCCGGGCTGCCGAAAAGGTTGGGATTGTGTGGAACCACCATGTCCTGAAACCTTCTAGGCTCGACGATTGGTTTCTCAGAGCAGCTCATGTACGGTGCAGTACGTGGATATCCCCCCAGTGGAGCGGGCCATTGCGATGCAACTGTGTCCGGTGTTCACTGCCTCCTGGCGGGGTAATCCGCGGCTCCCGTTCAAAGCCTGTAAGTTCTCGTCCGGTCTCATGGGCAAGGCTTACAGATTCTGTGGACAAGCTGCCTCCACCCTCCATGCAATGGCGCTCTTGCAGGTCCACCAGGCCCAGGTGCTAATGGATGCATGAGGGAGGTTCTGACCCAGAGCTCCTGAAGGAGCTACGTGCGCCGACCGACCTTGTTCTCCGAGCGACGGAGACTGCACGTTTGATTGGTCAGGCAACGTCCACCATGGTCCTACAGGAGCGCCACCTCTGGCTCAACTTGGCAGACATTAGGGAGGCCAATAAATATCGGTTCCTGGACTCCGCCATCTCCCAGGCTGGGCTATTCGGCGACGGGGTCAAGAGCTTCGCCCAACAGTTCTCGGCTGCCCAGAAGCTGACGGAGGCGAACCACTGCCCGTCTGCCGTCCGCAAATCCTGCTCGTCGCCGAGAGTGCCCTCTTGAGACGTCCTCCGCTCCCACTAAGCCTCAGCAGCAGCCTCCATCCAGGCCACAGCGCAGAGCCTGTCACAGGAAGGCGGGCCGGCGGGCCAGCCTGTCCAGGCCGCTGCCAAACCAGGTTGCAAGCAGAAGTGCAAGCGACCCTGAGACGGGTGACCCGGAGGTGGAAGTTACTGCTCTTCGGGAGATGGTGACCGCACCACTCCCTCCCCCAGGGGAAGACCGGGCAGCGAATCTTTTGTTCCCCTCTCTTTTTGTTCCGCCACGGGTCTCTCAGCCAGTGGTACCCAAAACTTCAATAAAAGAGCAATTATCAAGAGACGTTATGACAGTTGAAAACCAAAAGAGCACCTCCTCAACTTAAAATGTTGTGTAATTGCACTTCTCCATGCTAGAATGCTGTCCTGATGAAGCCTTGATTCCTGCTCTGTGTGCAATAAAACATTCATATAGTGTTTGCGTGTGTTTTGATTCTGTTAACCTCTAGACAGCGCTGAGAGATCCAGAGAGAGCATTTGAATTTGCTGTAGTATTAATACGAATGTAGTACATAATTTAACAGCGGGACGGCTATAGTGTTTGCGTGTGTCTGGACAGTTACTAATAAAGCCACAATAAGCTCATGGTGTGAACTTGTTAATCGTCTTGATGAATGACGCAGAGGAAACTATGACCAATTAGAGGACTGTTGTACTCGCATGTGACTTGCACAAACACATTTCGGTACACTTTGAAAGGTTGCCTAGTGAAAGTCAACAGAACCAGGAAGAAAATGCAACATTGTAACAAATTAAGTCCCTGTTTCGGAACAAAACAAACAATCCATAGATGCGAAATTGCCCTATAGGATATATTATGTATAATGTGTGGAATTGCCCTATAGGCTATATCATGTATTATGTTCTGCAAATTAAATATAGACAAGACTAATTTTTTTATTTTTATTTTTGGTTAAGCTAAACAGATAAATAAGTCATTTTAGCTGGATTAGAAGGAAAATTAGTATAAAAGCCAAATAGCCAAGTAGCTATTCGGCCATTGTTTTAGAAAACTTTGATTCAGGTTTACGTTCATTTTGGAGTGTAATACCTACTTTTTGTGATCCAGTCAGAATAAAATAAAGTCTCAATTATAGAAAAGTCTCAATTATAGAAATGTCACATTATAGAAGTAAAATATATACTACCTTAAAATAGATGTACAAAATAGCAAGTGTTAGTATCAATGGGTCAAGTGTTAAAAAAAAAAGATTCAGCCGTTTCTTGAAAATGGCTAAAGACTCAGCAGTTTGGGTTGAGATAGGCAGGTCATTCCACCAGCATGGTTCAGTCAAGGAAAAGGACCGTGAAAGTGATTTTGTGCCTCTTTGGGATGGCACCACAAGATGACGTTCGCATGCAGATCGCAAGCTTCTTTCTGGAGGGCTCTGAAGTGAGTTTAGGTATAGGGGTGCAGAGCCATTGGTTGTTCTGTAGGCAAACATCAGTGCCTTGAATTTGATGCTATTGGCAATCAGTGCAAATTTATGAGGAGAGGTGTGACGTGTGCTCTCTTCGGCTTGTTAAAGACCACTCTGGCTGCAACCTTCTGGATCTGTTGCATAGGTTTGACCGTCCATGCTGGAAGGCCTGCCAAGAGAGCATTACAATAGTCCAGTCTGGATAGAACAAGAGCTTGGACAAGGAGTTGTGTAAAATGCTCTGATAGGAAGGGCCTGATCCTCTGAATGTTGTATGAGGCAAATCTGCAGGACCAAGCAGTTCTAACAATGTGGTCTGTGAAGTTTAACTGATCAACCACCACTGCAAGGTTCCTGGCGGTCCTGGATGGAGTTATGTTTGACAAGCTGAATGGAGAAGTTGTGATGGAGTGCTGGGTTGGCTGGGACCGCAAGCAGTTCTGTCTTAGCAAGGTTGAGTTAAAGGTTTCTGAAAATAGTCTACTATCAGCTTAACAACTGTCTTACGTTTATTTGTAAGCACTGCTGACTTTGCAATCCAGAGGATCATGTTAGGTCAAAGCAGGGGGGAGCACAATAAATCAGTGGTTTCTATTAATTAAACATAAGAAACGTAATCATTACAAAGCAGAAATGGCTTCCCCCATAAAAAAGTAAAAAAAAAAAAAAATTCTTAGTTATAGCCAAAAAAAGAAAAGAAACAAACACAAAAATAAGTGTTATTCTCCAACACCCTGCATGTAAATCAATTCATTTGGTAGATGAACGACTCCTGGCAGCGCTTATCAGATCATATTCAACAACTGCCTTGACCTAATTCTTCTTGTTAGCTTCATTATCCTGACATCTGGAAATTTGTTTTCTCCAATAGTCTATTTTAAGCAGTGTGATTGGCGGACATTAAAAGTGGATATTTCAAGAGGCTGGCAAACCAACTGTGGTTAGTACCTTACCATAAAGAGTGGAGACTAATGATGACGCCAGGTTTATATACCATCCTTAAGTGTAGTTCTGCTGCTAGTGGTCTGCTTCCTTCAGACATTCTTCTTTCAGGGCTGAGCTGCTGCTTAACTTTCTCATAAAGGTGAGGACAATGTCTACCTTTATATGGTTTGATTCCATTTTGTCTCATCCAAAGATGCTTGACTTGTTTTTGAGGTGTTATTCACTTGGAATTTACTCTACTCATGCTTTACATTGTGTTTTTAGGATGACAAATGTGTTTTTAGGATGACAAATGTATTTCTCTAAGCATTTTATAGTGATTTGAAACTATTAAATAAACTAAAAAATATTTTTTTATGTGATGATTTTAGCATTCATTTTGAAATAAATGCATAAATAAATTCTTTTTTTTTTTTTTTGCGCATTGTGCACAAATGATTTAATCCTAAATCATTATATTAAAGATTTTATTTTCTTGCTACTGAATTATATGCCAGTTGAATATCATGCATTGTGTGTTGGACTTCCAAAATGAGCTTGGCACAAAAATTACATTTTAAATGACTTGTGAAGAGCACAAATGGAGATATTTTCAACATATATTGTCGGGTGCAATACTTTGACTTCCATGGTATAGAAAATAACTGTCACAAACTGCTCTGAGACACAAAGGTTTTGGATCCAAATGCAGTATTATTGTACAGGGTAATCCGAAGATGTAATCCAAAGCACATGCAGGCAGTCCAAACAAACACACCACGGGCAAAAGAGTAATCCACGGAACAGGCACGCAATCCAAAAACCAAGAGACATGAAGCCAGGGAGAATGCTCGGAATTGCAGTGTAACACTAAACAAGACTTCGCCAGGCAGAGTCCAGGCAGTGAGTTATGGGAGATAGTTTGTGAGGGATTGACAATAGTCTGATGTGGAGTGCCCTCTGGTGGCTCTCAAGGGCACTCCACTATGGAAGGCAATGGGGACCAGAAACTGTTTGGTTAACAAACATTCTTCAAAATCTTCCTTTATATTCAAAAGAGGAAAGAAACTCATAGAGGTTTAGAACAACATGAGAGTGAGTAAATAATGACAGAATTTTCATTTTTGGCTGAACTAATCTTTTAATGCCCAAAAAAACAGTATTTGCAACAAAAAAAAAAAAAAATAAGAAAGAAAAATAACCCTCCCTTAGATATTACTGTCGAACCATCCTAAGCTTTGAAGGGATCTGTTATAAATATGCAAGACATCTGAATACAGCAAATCATGATCTGTGTGATTTATACAGCTGTCTGCAGGGTCAGATTAGTTGTATTGTTGGCATATTCATAGATTGTTCCAGAAGCAGGGAGACTGAGATACTGGATATATCTCAGGGGGAAATTCACACCCCTCCCTCTGGATCGCAAGACATTTCCAAGTGCTGGTTTCAAATTATAATGCAGAAAATGTAGCCCACAATCTCTGACACAATCTCTCCTAATGCGTATATCACATAAGAACCTTTGAATTAATCAAGATTAAATATTGTATATCAAAAGGTAAATATATAAAAGTTGTGTCATCTTTCTAAAAATGTCTTTGCATTTTTTTGCTCTGTTTTGGACCCTGTACAGGGGTGAAGAAAAAAGAGGCCCAAAATGTCTGAGTAAGTATATGAATATCGTATTTGATTGATTTCATATCAAAGAAATGGGAATCTATTCTTGTTCAATTGTAATTCTTTCATCCTCCATCACAGAAAAAAGATGACATCGAGCCGCAAGCACCATCTCAAGGTATAGTAAAGAATACACAGATGCTTTTGATACTATATAATATTATACAATATTTATTGAAGACCTCATAAAATCATATTTGACTTTTGTGACTGATTAATATAATATAATATAACATAATATAATATAATATAATATAATATAATATAATATAATATAATATAATTAAGGAATAATTAATTATGGGCCATTAAATGATTATAAAATAATGCACAGCCGGGTTTGTAATGCGGCCATGACTCGAAGCGGAGTAAGTTTATCTGCTTCAAGAACATTGTTGTCATAACCTCGCTAGTGAAAATGTCATCTAGCTTTTAAGTTGTTAAACTATTTTAACGATAAAAAAGGTAAAAAATTATATAGTAATTTTTTTTATCCTATTGTTTGCAATTATATAGTAAACAATATAGTAAACAATAGGATAAACCCACAAATTATTCCATGTTTTTTTGCTACAAAAATGTTCTATTACGTATGGAAAGCACATACTCTATCTCTCTCCCACTCAAACGCACACACATACAGTACGGACACACACTCGCATAGAAACGTGTTGTCAGCGCTGCTCTGATGATTTTATCAGTAAAATAGTTTTATAATAATTCAATAAAAATTAAAATAATAATTAATAAATAATTAATAATTCAAAATCCCATCATCAATTTGCTTGGTCAGTGTCGTTGTGGGTTTTTGTTCTTTTGCTGTTGTAAGCTGTAAGGATCTTTAAAATAATTGAAATCATTTGGCAAAGTGATGTGGACATGTAATGCAGTCAAGATTAGAACTACTTTAGGCGTGTATTTCTCTGAAAATAATTGCACACCAGAACAATTGTTTTTATATGTGAGTCAACCAATCAGATTCAAGCATTCCAAAGCCCTGTGGTAAAATTATTGTATTATTAAAGACCACATGAAGTCAATACTTGATTTTGCGGCTTTTAATATAATATAAAATCAAAACGACAGTGGGGAGTGGGCAAGGGATGTAATCGGTGTGCATTTAAATACCATGTAACACTGACTTATAACACATGAAACTATTGTATTATAAAAGTACACTATTATAATGATAGTCTGTGTTACCGGTGTTATATGGTATTCAAACAAACACCGATTACATCACTTGTCCACCGCGGCACTGCCCCCCACTGTCGTTTTGTGCGTTGCAAAATCAAGTATTGATTTCATGTAGTCTTTAATAAGTAAGCTTTGCTTCGCGTGATGGTCCTCATCACCCTGTAAGGGGTTTATTCTGAGAAAACAACCAGCTGGATGTACATTATCCCGCTTATTACACAGCTACTTGCCACCCAAGTAAATAACTAGACCCGAAATATTGATCTGAGTTGAAATATTTTATTAGGTCTTTAAATGCAAAGCTAGCACGGAGAGAGCAGTTGCTAGCGTGGCACGTTCAAACTAGACGGACATTTCAGAGATCCAGAGTCATACCACTTATTACACAGCATTTCGCCACATACATAATTATACAGATAAGAGATATTGATTTCAGAACTGTTTTAAAATCGTACCTGTTTGTATCTTATAATCCAACAGTGTACAAAACAAAAGTCACAAAATGGCAGCAGCTGCGCTTGTATGAAACAAGAGAGAGCCCACAATACTGGATGGCATAATTAAATAACTGTACACAAAATATTGATTTGACTAAGTTTTAATATTTTATAAGCTCACCACAATACAAAACTTCCACAAAGAAAAAACGCTTCTAGCTGTGCTGGTGACTTCAGTAACCTGGATGAGCCCGTGTTATCGGTTTTCAGCGGTTGTTATCTGGGAATAACATACCGCTGGATGGTGCTATTGACCAATCAGAATCAAGTATTCCACAGAGCCATATAATATAATATAATATAATATAATATAATATAATATAATATAATATAATATAATATAATATAATATAATATAATATAATATAATAGCAAGGCTATCAGAAATTTTTACTTTCCTTACTCTTTTACGAATACGGAGCAAAAAATGTATGGCATTGTCCATTCAAATGCTTTGTAGGATGAGAATGTCCCTCATTCTAATACCATCCACAAAAGGCCAGCAAGTAGCACATCACATCATGGCTTTGAAATAAAAAGTATAATCCGACCCTTTGAAATGTCCCACCCTCCTGTTTCAATAGGAAAGAAAACTGTGCACATCATGTGATTACATGTGGTCTTTACAATAGTGTTTTTTTCCTGACTGCTTTTATGTTTTTCAGTATGTGTGTTGCTGATAAAATCACTGTAATGGTGTTGTATGAAAATCAGGGTCTAACTGATGTATTTTCCTTACAGAGTTTGGTGCTTAGCATTGCAAAGGGCCTTATGGAGAAAGAAGCCGCTCAGGCAATTATAGATAGGGAGAATTACATGACAGAAAACTGCCCTCCTCTGTCCTTGCCCTCATCTACAGCTGATCTGCAGGTCTGTCACCACATTCACCAAATGTTCAGAATGCTAAATTAATTAGAAGTCCTTGAAACTACAGAAAATATTTTTTGTTCTCTCGTAGCACATGTACATCACTTAGATGTTTATTTGTTGATGTTTCCTTTTGGAAGACAGAATTTTTTGTTTGATTATTTTAAGTACATTCTTTACAAAAACAGTAATTCGAAGAATATATCATTACCAGACTCATGAACTTCAGGGTTATTATCATTATCTAAAACTAATATATATTATTTCAGGTAGCAGCCAAGGCGACATTTAAATTCAAAAATAATTAAAACTAAGAGTGAAAGAAAAAGTAATAGAAACGTTTTTAAAAAGCACACACACACACACACAAAAAAAGTAATTCCCAATTTTAGGAAAAACTATAGTATTAATAAAAGAAAATTAAAAGTATTTACACGGCAGTCTCGAAAGTAATTCAAGAAAACCATTGTAAGCCCGTCTAGATCTGTCCAAAGGCGGCATCCAATAGAACAGGTGAAGGTCTCTGCGCGTTACTGTCTTTCCGCGTGGCAAAGTAATTTGCTAAAATTTAAGCTTTTTGACTCCATTTTATCACAACCTCGAATTTAGGTTAGGTTGTCAATTGTATGATAGTTTAGCAATACATTTGATTGTTCTATATAACTCTCTACTTATATTTTACCTGTTCATATTAGGAAGCTATGTCGCTCAGAGGTCCTCACGCCTTGTTTAACATGGGTCTCACGATCACAAGCTCGCCAGCTTCGATCACCAAACAGAGAAGTAATTGCTAAATACCTGAGATCGGTCGCATTCACGCTTGCACAGTAAAATATACTTTGGTATAGCCCCTGTGATTGCATACACTTGAAATTAAAGAAACATTTACTTTCAGTAGAGGTATGGCCACTACTCCAGATATAAGTCAACCAACTTTACTTGTCTTATAATAGCTTTGGATTGGCCATGCCGTGGTTTCCCACGTACACTTATCTAAACTAACATTAAATTAAAACAGGGGTAAGACACACCCAGATTTAGGTTGGCCAAGCAGCACTTTTGCCGCCCTAAACGGAAATTCACTTCATGTCTTTGCAAAACACGCACACCTGAATCAGTGCCACATATTAGTCGTCACTAATTTGACGCAAAACTTGCGGTAACATACGAATCCATTTCATCTACTTGGGAAAACTATTACAGAGTCAGTCGGAATAAAATCAAATGTAACAATTTCAGGTAAATGTATCATGCCAATTTCATAATCAGTTCAAAGATAATAAATACAAAACATCAAATGCTCTGGAATGAAGAGAGAAGTTGTGAACCTGACATTATGAAATACATGATGCGGAGTGTCTGCATACACTCCACATCATGAGCTAATATTTGCCTGGAAGACACACCCTCCTCTGTTTGCAAGTTATCTCTAAACTTTTAAGAACTTCATTACCTTTTGGTTTACGTCTTTGGGAAAGAGACATTTGTACCAGTCTCACTGAGACATTTTAAATGATACCAAACATAATACTGTATGATAATTGTTCATATTAAACCATATAGATTTTTGGGTGAATTCAGGTAGGGATGGGTGACGGGAATGATGTGTAAATTGGGAGGTGATCAACTCAGGTGTGATCGTGTCTCGAATGGGGATGGTAATACAGTATAGCAAGAGAGAATGGCATTTGAAATATGTTTTTCTTGACGTTTATGGTTGTGAACCAACAAATAGTCTCTTAATATTGTTTATTAATGCTTGACTTTTGTGGCTTTTAATAATATAGTATAATATAATATAATATAATATAAACATTGATGTACTCATGTTATTTAGATAGTGCCATGAAATACTTTAAGAAAACCATAGTAAACCAATGGGATTTATTTAGATTTTGCTACAATCTTCTCTTTTGGACATTAGAATGGCATTCAAAATATTTTTTTTCTTGACATTTATGGTTGTGAACGAGCAAAATATGTTCTTAGTGTGTAGGCTATATTAGTGCTGTCCAGATGTTTCACTGATGTCTCAGTGATGTACATGCTGCTAGGGACGATTAAAGTTATATTGCATACTCTTGAAACATTATGATGCAAAAGATGGTTAGAAAAGAGAGCTTGACTCTTTCAATGTTGCCATTCAGGAACTGTGCAAGAAACTTCACCATCAGATCGACACGGTTGATGAGGAGAGATATGACTTGCAGAGCAAAGTGAGCAAGGGAGATAAAGAGGTGACTTATAAACTATAATACTCAAACATACCTGATGATGTTAATGATGATGATGATGATGTTAATGATGATGATGATGATGAAGGTGATGTTTCTGTTGAGTCTATATATTAGCTGTGTCCCAAAGTGAAGGTTGCATCATTCGAAGGCTGCGGCCTATATGCAGCCTATGTGTCCTTCGAAGGATGCACCATGTAGCCTTCGTAGGATTTCCTAATTGCGCAACCAGGTGTTCCCGATTACCGCTCCTGGCGCCAAGCAATGGTGCAAGAGTACAGCTGCCATCCTGATAATTCATTTTATATAATTGAGTAAACAGCTATTGAGCCAGAATTGGCTATTGTCATTTTAATGTTTTATATTTTACTGGAGGACATGGTGAGGATGTTTCACCCCCGGCGCTGACGGGTCATGTATTTTCGGCTTAGCAAAGATCATGGCCAGAGCTGGTTTACTGCGTCCCAATTCAGAGGCTGCGTCCACACTCCGCACAAACAGTTGGATATGCGTCAAAATATTGTGTTTATTTGTGATAATCTTAGCCCTGTATTATTATTGTCTAACTTGTATTATGACTGACATTTGACGAATTGCTTTGTTCTTTTTTTTTGGATAAAAGCATCTTCTAAATATGTAGGCTAAATTTAATAATAATAATGATAATTATTATCATTTGCGTTTATAACTATAAATGAGTTCACTGAAGACAGTAATATGTTATCATAAAATAATTGATGAATCTTTTATTTTTATATAAACTAACTTTGTGTGTGTTATATTTCTTTTTTATATGTGAAGTCTTTTTTTGCTTATTCTATTATACTGAGCTTTTAACTTTAAAGATACAAGTAAATGTTGTTTTTTAGAAAATTCAAGCATTATCCATCTAAAAAAAAAGAAGTTTAAACACAATGAAAATGCATCCCGCACCTAAACAGGTGGCCTGGTTGAATCATCCAGCACAGACTGGGGGAGGGGCCACAAATCCGTGAGTACAGTTTACAAACCCGTGGGAACGGATTGCGAAAGCGTGGGCACGGTTTATGAATGTGTGGGTACAGATTGCAAAAACTGAAGGCACGGTTTTCAAATCTGAGAGCGCGGATTAGGAACTCGTGGGTACGGTTTGTCAATCCGCGGGCACGATTTGTCAGAGGGAACAGTTTAAGAATTTGTGAGTACAGTTTATGTACTGAGGGGACGGATTGCAAAACCGTTGCCAGGGATTGTTTTTTCCCCCACAGGTGACTTCCCGGGCTCCGTACTAAATCAATATAAAACCCAGTTGAATATAAAAAAGTGCAGTTCAAATGTTACTCCCGCTCGTCATCGGTAGCTGTCACAGTTTCTAGGCGGCAAGAACAATCATCTGTAATTTTTTTATAAAAATGCTGTCGTCACCGGCGTGCAATGACTTATGGGGTAGGATAGGCCGCTAAGGATCCATTTATGTATCCTTCCTTTCACGGAGAAACAAAGGGTGCATTTGGCGTCGCTTTTGAATCAGGGTAGCCTTCGTCGAGATGCTGTGACGCAACCGGCCTTTGAATGCGGCCTTCAAAGGGTGGAGAATTGAATTGGGACAGCCTTCATCGCTCCGCGGTGACGCAATCGTCCTTCAAATGCGGCCTTCGAAGAGTGCAGCCTTTGAATTGGGACAGCCTTCGTCGCGCCGCTGTGACACAATCGGCCTTCAAATTTGCCTTCGGAGGATGCAGCCTTCACATTGGGACACAGCTATTGAGTTACCTATCAAGGGAACTCCAGCTGTGTTGAGAACGCCTCTGCGTAATTGCATCATGAAGCACATATAAAATCAGTCCAATTGCGTGACGGAATGTCATGTGACGTCATTGACCAGGAAACTATAAAGCATACCTGGAACAAACAGTCACTAGCTTCTATGTCTTCAGCAAACGCTCTGTGTGAAACTGTCTTTGTCTATTTATTGTTGTTTGTCCACAAGTTGTCTATTTATTGTTGTTTGTCTCATACCTGCAAACTAGTCACTTTTCAGCGAAATTCGACGTTCTGAATCAAAATATGTCATTTATGTGAATCGTGTAGATCCGATGAGTTTTTTTTTTAGGCTTGAAGTGGCAAGCACGGTAAACTTCACAATAATAATTGGGAATGTGCTAATTAGACTGGAGTGAGACCATAGACGTCTTTCGAGCTGTTGTGATCTGTTTTGGGCGCTCTAATGATGCGTGAGCGTGACAGTCACACAGATCGCTGTGAACCGATCACATGTTACACTTTAAGCCTAGTTCACACTACATGATTTTAAGCCCGATTTAAGCCCGATTTGCAAATCGTTGAGCTCGCCGACAGGTCAGGGTGTTATCGCGTGCAAATCGCGGGCGATGAACGATCGCCAATCTGTTAGAATGAAAGAGCCAACAACGCATCAAAGACACTCGCAGACGCCTCGCAGACGCGTCGCCGAGCCCAGGAAAATATCTAGCATGCTAGATATCCAGAGCTGTCGCGCGACTCAAGCTCACGTGATGTCATGAGCTACAGCCAATCAGAGCAAGGCATGGGTTGAGGTCTTGATGTCATGAGCTACAGCCAATCAGAGCAACGCATGGGTTGAGGTCACCGGGTAAAGACGCGGGTAAAATTTTTGTTTTTGTTTTTTCTCAGAGCAAATTATCGCGCAAACAGTTTGCAGCACCAGTTTCTGTCTGACGTCCATATTCGCGCGTTGTCTTCTTCTTCGTCTTCTTTGCTGGGTATTGGCGCGCGTGCTGTTTCGCGTCATTTCCGGTTCGTTTTATCGCGTGATTTTTCGTGACAAAACGTGGTTTGTAGACCAGATAGAATCGTTGGGTGACAGAGTTGTTGTCAACTCGTGTAGTGCGTTACCTCCTGTTGCGGATCAATCACGTTGTGTCGTGTGGTCTGAACAGCTCAACAACTTGAACACTCCTGATTTCACAGAGAGCAAGTCATGTAGTGTGAACCGCACAGTTCAGCCCGACGTTTTAAAATCATGTAGTGTGAACTAGGCTTTACAGCGCGACTAAAAACCATGAATGAACTCAGGGCTTGACATAACGCTTGTCTGGGACAAGAGGAACTTTTTAAAGATAATTTTACTTGCCCATGCAGTCAATGATTGTGATTTTATTACATTCAATTTAAACAGTGATTGATAATGTAGTAGTGAATTTCTGGTAACAACGTCACGTTGTTTTTGTTCTATTTCACTGACGAATAGTTCCAAAGGAAAGCAACAGCAGCGCGTGTTTAGTTACTGAATGATTCAGCGTTTTGAACGAATCTTTTGTATGAATGACTCAATGATTCACTAATTAAAACGGTGACTTGCCGCCACCTATTGGCGTTTTAGTTTCATGTTTAAGTATTGCATTTTTTTCATTTGAATATTCAAACATTTATTTAAAACATCAATCTCATAAGATTATTTATTGCAGTTGTAATTTTGCAGTGCAAATTATTTAATTTGATGGGTAAAAGCCCTATAGTGTCTTATTATTATTATTTAATTTATTTATCAAATGTAAGAAATTTGACATGAAAGATGATGCATTCATTTAATAAGGTAATAAAAATTCTCTTTATAAAAATAAATGAGACTCTGGGGTAAATATCACAAATATGAAGATTTAAGTATGTATAATGCGAAAATATTGCTTCAGAATAAATATATTTTCTTCTCGAGGGAAGAAAGTCAATACAGATTCGTGGCTCGGATCTCACGTTTACCGAGGCAGGTAGATTACGGGTCTGCAATAAAGATTCTGTTACTCGATCTCGGATCTCGCATGTGCCGAGGCAACGAGTAGATTACGGGTTTGCAATAAGAATCCAGTGGCACAGATCTCGCGTTTGCCGAGGCAGCATGTAGATTTTGGGTCTGCATCTCTGCAATAAGAATCTAGTTTCTCATCTCACGGAGAGGGAACTGAGCAGACGGGAATTTCCCTTTATTCTCTCTTTCTCTTATGATTGTGTGAAAACTAATTATGTGTGTTAGCAGACTATTATTTAGGCGATGGTTATTTTTGTGTTGAGATTATAATATGAGGATTCAGCCTGTCATTCAGACCATGTATGCTTTTCTGGTTGATATAATTTTGTTGCAATTCATTTTTGAGAATTAAATACTCATCTGATCTTTGAAGAGTTAGATGTCTGTATTAATATAATTTTCAGCCTTTCATTCAGACCGTGTTTACTTGTCTGGTTGATATTTGGCTGCATTTAATTTGAGAATTTTTTTTGAGAAAATTAAATATGTACTCATCTGATCTTTGAGGAGTTTGATGTCTATTAATATACTATTCAGCTTTTCATTCAGACCGTGTTTAGTTGTCTGGTTGATATTTGTCTGCATTTAATTTTTGAGAAAATTAAACATGTACTCATTTGGTCTTTTAATTATTTTAAGTCATTTAATTCTGAGGAAATAAATGGTGAATTCCCGGGGGAAATGGATAACACCGCTTTATACGGTGCCCATCTCCCTTCGGTGCCCTCAGGGGCCTTTCTTCCAACCCCACAACCTGGTGTGCTTTGGGTTGCAGCGATCTCCAGCAAGTTCTAGTCTCATTGTCTGACTCGCAGAAGGAGGGTTTAAGAGGGGTCAGTTCAGTTGTTTCCTGCCGGTCATCCGTTTCAGGACAATGGATTAGCTTCTCAAGCTATACTAGAGATCAGTATCGAGAGGCTGGTTCCTTTAGTAGTCTCAGGCATAGTCGTCTTGGGATAAGACATATCTGAGAACAGTCATTATCTCAAAGAAGGCTTCGACTAAGAAAAAGTCCTGACGCAGAGGCCGTCAGACTTCTGAGGGCAGTCCCCTCTGGGGAGGAACAGATTCCACCTCATTACACTGTGCCCGTTTCTCTTTGGCACCCTCTAGGGGGCGACCCTCCGAGGTGGGCCGCAGTGCTGCCCGTGCAGTTGTTCCCTGCTGGTTTGCCGCTTCAGGGCACCGAGGTGTCAGTGTTCCCCAACGATCCTCCGAGGATGGTAGAACAGTCAGTTTGGTTGTTCCCTGCTGGTTTGCCATTTCAAGGCACCGAGGCGGCTGTTCAACCAATACCAGAGGCCAGTCTCGAGAGACTGGTCCCCTTAGCAGATTTTCTGGCAGCGTGGAAACTATGAGTGGTCGCTCGGTGCAAGGTTTGTGGCAGGAGTTCGCCGGGACAGGGCCCGTCTTCTGTTAATAGCCCCATTCTGGCAGGCCCGAGTATGGTCCGAGGACATAGAGTCTCTCCTCAACGGCTAACCTCTGGCGATTCCACTCAGGAGGGACCTTTTCTCTTTTAGGTGAGCCTTTGAGGGGGCCCAGCTCTTAAGTTTAGGCCTCTCAACCAAGGATGTTGAGACCATACTCCACTCCAGAGCTCCCTCCACCCGGAAACTCTACGCCTTGAAGTGGATATTTTTTCACTTCCTGGTGTGGAGAGCACCAGCTGGACCCAGTTATCTGCCCAGTGGTTACAGTGCTGGAGTTCCTACAGGAGCGTTTCCCTGCAGGTCTATCCCCCTCCACTAAAGGTGTACATGGCGGCCTTAGCTGCATATCATGTCCCGTTAAGCGGCGTATCCTTGGGGAGACCCCCTATAGTAACGTTTCTTTTGTGGTACTGTGAGGCGTCAGACCAAGAGACTAGGAGTATGGTTGCTTCTAAAACATTATTGTCAGGAGTTTCCCTTCAAAATGTTTGTGATGTGGAGGAATGTTGCCTCGCCGCACACATTAGTGAGGTTTTATGACCTTGACCTCGGCTCCACTCCAGGGGCGCAGGTGCTTTCGTCTTAGTGTGTGCAGAGATTTCACACGGACAGGCACTTGTTACTATGGTGTCGTGGGTATAGTGTTCCCACAGCGTCTCGACGCAGCTCGAGTTCCCTTGAAAGGCAATGTCTCAGGTTACTACTGTAACCCTGGTTCCCCGAGGAGGGACGAGACGCTGCGTTGCCCTGCCATACTGCCTGAATGCCTGTGAGCGACTTATTTGAGCCTATCAGAATCTAGTGACTGTTTGTTCCAGGTATGCTTTATAATTTATAATATAACGTGCTTCATGATGCAATCATATAAAGGCGTTCCCACAGCGTCTCGACATAGCATTTCCTTCCCTCCTAAGGGAACTAGGGTTACAGTCGTAATCCGAGACGTTTTCTGAGGTCCGTTTTGACTCTAGTCTAATGTGTGTATAGATTGAAGATCTGAAGATCAAGGTGGTCGACCTCATTGGCAAGTTCAAGAAACCCGCGTTGAAGAAAGTGCGCATGTCTGCCGATCAGATGCTTCAGGCTCTTCTGGGCTCCAAACACAAGGTGTCTCTGGATCTGAGAGCCAACCTGAAACAAGTCAAGAAGGAGGTCAAAGAGGAGGTGAGTGAAATATGATGCTGTGACTATTCTTTGGTGCTTATGGTACAGAGCAGCAGTGAATAGTTATCTAAATCCATGAAGCCATGAGAAGCTGTGCATTAGTGATTTTACCATGGGTAAATCCCCCTTACTTGCCCTTAAGTCGCTCATTGCTTGTAGCATAGGTGAACATATAAACAATAATTTAAATATTTGTATCACTTATCACATAAATAAGAATAAAAAAATATTTATTATTAAAACAAATAAGCCATTAGAAGCTCTTATCAACAGTTAACCATGGTAAAAATCATGCTAACGTATCAGCTCTCATGGTTTACTGCTTTGATAAATATGTTTATTGATATTAAAAATGAGTAAGTAGTTAATAATGCATTTTTGTGTGTCTTCCTTTGGTTTATATGTCAAGTCACATATATTTATACAAGTCACATTTTAGCTATTGTAGACAATACAGATTGTTTCAAAGCAGCTTCACATTAATAAACAGTGTTAATGTTGTAAAATGCATAAATTATGAAACAAATTCAGTTTAAGCTGTAAAGCAGCTCTACAGAAGGTAATATAAGGGCTGTCAATAGATTAAGATTTTAATTGCGATTAATATGCTTTAACGTGTTCATTTTCTCAACATTTGCTATATCCAGCAAAATAAACTATCCGATTGAAGGATGATTTTCACAAAACTGCATTTTCTGCAAGTTTTTTCCATGGTAAATGTAGGCGTCTTTCCAAAAAAGACACTTGGAGACTCCAAATGGACACCTAATAATCAAATGTTATAAACAATCCATAGCTTAATTCATACATTTATCCACACAAAAGTACAGACACAAAAAATAAAAGTTACAGAACAAAACTTTTTAGAGTTCATTGTACAGTATTCGTACAGTGCAACAGCAAAGAGCTTGTTTAGAGCTTTTTAGAGCTTGTTTACGTTTTAGACATGTCAAGTTGCAATACTCAACACACAGAACCACATGGAGATGACAAAAAATAAATAAATAACCCTAAACCAACTACACTACTGTACACAGATCCATTCAGAATGACTAAATACAGCAACATACACATGACAGACAACAAAACTATCCTCCTGAATGTGTGTGGAAATAACGTGAATGTGTCTGTGCATAAATACAATGTGCGTTTGTTTGACATACTCGCGCGTTCTTACTCTACGACTTCTGTACATTACCACAATCGTGTTTACAATCCTCATCCATCAAATGTAATCAGCCTGGTTTTCTTTACATTAGCGGTTTTCTTTACTGTTTTGGGTTGATTGTTTGAATGCATTCGCTAATTCAATAAATGGATAAAAAACTCCTAACTTCTAAGATCATCTGACTGCATGATGTAAATTCCGTTAATGACGCAATTTTGCGTGCTACCAAACTCACCACGTAATTATTTTAACGCGTTAAGGATTTTTTTATTAATTGCATGCGTAAACGGATTAACATTGACAGCCCTGAGTATATGTTTAATTGAACTACCATTCCTTAACACTCAATTCCTCTCTCATAATCCAGGTTTCAGACGTCGGTGACTGGCGTAAGAACGTTGAGGACAAGGCCGGTATGGGCGGCAGGAAGAAGATGTTTGAGGGCGAAGCCTAAATTCCTAGACAAGACATTTCTTTGTTTAGTTATTGTAGGAATTTGTCAGTGCTATGCAATCATTTATCTTTTTTTGCCATAGTTTTATGTCTTTAGCTTTCAGTGCCTCATATGAGCATTTTTTCATGCAGTAGTCTATGTATATGTCCTGAAAGAGAATTGTGTATCATCGCTGAGCCACGACCATTAAATGAATGCTTTTGAGGAAAATCCCGGTTTTGTTCGTTTAATTACGCATGTTTTGGTTCTTTCACTCCCTTACACTCTTTGACTACTGCTTTGTTTGGATTGTAATGAATATATACTATAGTGCTGAAGTTTAATTTGGTCGGTACACAACTTTCAGAAGAAATATGGGTGGGACCTCATTTCAACTCACCATACAGCAAAAGAGGAGATCTCCATAAATGTGAGTAACTTCAAATATTTCCTTTTTTTTTTTTGGCTAAAATATCTCTTTATTATTTAACCAAATAATTTTGCTATGTACCCCTTTATTTGTTCTGTCAGATATGTTATGCATCTGTTGTATTACGCATTGCTTCTGTTCACACACACATATGCGTCTTGAAGGAAGGGAATTTTGTCCTGCCGAGGATGGGCTCGGGATATTTCAGGTGCTCAGCGGCTTATTGGTCTAGGCTGGAACCCACTTCCATAAACAGGAATAAAAAAGAGTGTTTCCGTCTTCCCAGACATGCCTGGCTTTGCTCAGAAAGTCAAGATCAAAAAGATAAAATCGCAGTATTCCTTTCGGTTCATTTGTCAGACTGGGGCACATTTGGAAAACGAAAATTATTCGTTTCTGGGGTACAATTCATGTTGCTTGAAAAGTGAAGGTTTAATGTGATATTGTATTTATTTGTGTTAAGTGTTAATGAACACTGCCTCATGTGTGGGCTTTAGTTTGTTAGATTAAAAATAAATTGCACAATCTAAAGAGGGGTTATTTATATGGATGGGGTTCGGGTGGAGATGAGGGATTTGATTTTGATTTGATATTGTGTTTCAGGTGTGTGTGTTCTCTTGGTTTCTCTGAATGGTTCTACTACCATAAAAAGAGAGAAGGGATTTCCTTGGTCATAGGGGAATACAATATATACTTATGATGCCCACTCCCTGCAGAAACCCAGTTCTTCCTCCATTCTTCTGGCTGCGTGTGCCTCAGCTCATTGGTGAGATGCTGTTTTCTCTGCTTTGTCCTTTGATTATCCTAATGTTAATGTTGTAATAGCATCTGGGTGAATCTTGGCCAATTGCACTGTATACATTTTTGGCGTTGACAGATAATTTAATATTTTAACCAAATTTTGCTATTTGTGATGCATTTGAAAGGTGTTTTTGCTGATTGTTTATTTTTTACTTTCAATTTTGTAAGCATAAATTGAGAAAAGTAGTTTGTGCATGATATAATTTTTCAGAATCTTTAAGAAAAGTTTGTTCAGTCTTGGATTGATTTGTTGGAAAATCAATTATCTGGTTTTATTATGTTTTATTTGTCATGGGACATGAAATCTGTATTCTTGTTGGGGATATAGAAAACTGCTACTGAAAAATCACTGCGCTATTGTGACACACACTTGGTAGATAAGATAATGTGTTGATTTGAGATTTGGAAACTCGATTCGTTTTGGCTGTTAGGACTAGAGGGTAATATGCTAATGTTTATCTTAAATCGAATCTTAAAATAAATCAATATCACTTCAGCTGACGTGTCTAAAATGAACCTAAGGGATCTCTTTGGTGCTTCAGACAATGATGCTATGGCTTAATCTGGGGTATTAGCATTGTCCAAGTGTAAAGGACTTTACTACATATTTACTCACATTATCAATAGTACTCATTATCATACTTTTGAGCTGGCATTGCAATTTGCATTCTAAAAGTAATCCTGACATAGAAGAAGAATAGACGGTTGATTGTTCCGTTTTTACCTAATTATTATATACTTTTTTGATCCTATTAGGGACATTTATGTTGTAAATATTAAATTGTTTAATGTTATTTGACACATTAATTTAAATGAAATATAATATAATATAATATGTGAGTTAGTATATGGCAGAATGTTCATCCAATTGGAAATAAATTTGGATAATTTGGTCATACATTTAATTTAGGCTCAGCATTTAAATTAATGTGAGAAACCGTGAGAAAGGGGTTTACGTGGAAAAAGTTGATGTCATGATTTGAGTCATTATGTTAGATCAGTTGCAGATGATTGGGAGGAAAGGACTGGAGGTGGGGTCAAGATTTTGATTATCACCCAGAAACAGGCTTAGCACAGAAGATCTCAGGAGATGGAGCACTTATACCTTCTGCCCCAAATTAGTGAATTATTCATTTTGGACCAGAAGACTCCATTGCCTTTGTTGGCCTAAATGATCATCATCATTATGTTCAAATGTTTCTTTTTGACCAATCAACCAATTGTAGAGGCAGACAGTGAAACAATGTTATTAAAACATTATCCAATGCACAAAAAGTAGTTTATGACATTATATTATAAATGTCGGGGTTATGTGTAAGTCTGTTTAGTGTAATTGTTTTGGTTTTGTTTTCGCTGTTCTTGTTTAGTCTGTGTTTTTTGTCATTATTAGTTTCCATAGTTACTCATAAGTTCCTTAAGGCGGGCATACATGGTGCGAGTTCGGACATTCGGGAGGTCGTAAGATATTAAACACATTACGAGTCAGTTAACCTGATAATCACTTAGTTCAGTTGATTACTGCGTCTGTGTATTTAAACCCTAGGTTTCCACTATTTATTGTTCTGTGTTGTTTGTGTTGAAGTGGTTGTGTCCTATGAGTTTTTCTCCTGTATTCTCCTGCGTGTTTTCCAAGTAAATACTTTTTTTTATTGCATTTCCTTCGTCATTAAAATTGAACAAATATATTAAAGCTCCCAACTTATAAGTAATTTGAAACCCAATACTTAGATTTAAAAGTGTAATTCTGCAATTTCTCTAAAAAAAAAAAAATCCTGTCGTCACTGGTGCACAATGGACTCAGGTCAATGTAGCGAAGGTCTATTGTATCCTTCATTTCACGGGAAACGAAGGACGCATTTGAAGGAGCCTTCAAAATTGGAACAGCCTTTGTCACGCCGCAAAGATAAACCTCAACACACCAATAGAAATGCTTTGAGTTTATATCAGACGACCCACACGAGTATATTTACATAAACACCACCCAGCAAACACTGAATATAAACATAAACCTCAAAGTTTACAGTCATTGATGAGTAGCAACAAAAATAAGAACTGAAAACCTTAGTTTTTCACTGTCCTGTGATCCATAGAGTACATCCAATGCTTTGTATCATAGAGTCATTTGTTCCATTTGCAGCGATGGAGAGGAATGGAATAATAGTCCCGTGACAGAGGTGAAGCAGTAACTAGTTTAATCCACGATGATTCCAAATCCCAAACGACAGCAGTCAGGCTTTGAAGCCACTGTCCTCAGGTTATAGAACTCTCATGTTCCAGTTCGAATTGCAGCCTTGAGCCTCATCGGCAAAAGGAATTAAGGAGTTAAAGGATATTCAAAGAGTCCTTCAACAAACAAAACATTCATAATAGCATTAGCAAAGCTGGTTACAAACCGAACTACAGCCGTAAAACCTCAAAAAAACGAAATACAGCTTACACAGGAAATAACCACAGTTGACGTAACAAATCAGACAAAGAAAAACACTTACTTGATTGAGCTTGAAACAATAGTTTCTCAATCTGGACTCTGGGCAGATTGGGTGAACCAAGAGAGAAAAACGTCTCGGTTACGTATGTAACCCTCGTTTCCTGAAGGAGGGAATGGAGACATTGTCGACTGATTGGGATCACGCTTAGGGAGCCAGTCATCTTTGAGTACTGTTAAAATGAGCCAATGCAGAGTGGAGTGCAAAGATCTGCATCTCACACTCCGCCCTGCGGCAGGGGTATAAATACGGAAGTGGATGCATGCACCAGCTGTTTTTCGCTGAGGAGCCGAGTGGAGCCCGGAGTCAGCGGTGGTCCAGCAATAGTGGTGACGGGACTGCATCTCCGTTCCCTCCTTCAGGACCGAGACGGCCAAACAAGTGGGATAACTGTTCTTTTAAAAACAGGTTTTTAACTCAGCTGCCTGTAGTGGCTAAAGAGGAGGTCTCTGTAGTGCAGTAGCTCCAGAGATAAGTCCCAAGAGGGTATAAAGGTGATTCAGTTTCCTTACTTCCCTCAGGAACCTGATGATCAAATTGTGCTTCCCCATGGATTTGTATCCACTGCATCATGATGGGCGACAATATAGAGGCAACAAACATTTTGAGGTTGGGACAGCCCTACTCAACCCATCTTGCAGGAAAGAAAGCACAGAAGTAATAGAACACCTACAGGGTCTCCTCTCAGTGAGAAAACTCAACTCAACTAACAGGTTCCACTCCAGGGCGTAAGCATACCTCGTTAGAGGGTGCTCTCGCAGAAGTAATGGTGTCTACGACATGTTTGTTGTAGATCACACAGAACCACCGTGTCCCGTCCTTTCGGGACCAGGCATGGAGTTTCCAGAGGTCTGGACACGGGTGCCATCATGCCCCGTCCCTGAGAATGTACTCAGAGGCATGAGTCAGAATGGGGCTGTCGAGAGGAGCAAAAGTTCTTGTGAACTAGGTCTGGTTAGGCCAATAAGGGGCAGCTAGCAAGACCTGCCCCTTCTTCTCCCAGACTTAGCACAGTGCTGTGCAAGAAGGCTCACTGGGGGAACACATTTCTGTGGAGGCCCTGGGGCCATCTGTGAGCCAGTGTCTCCATGCTGAGGGTTGTGCCGAGGGTTATCCGCTAGGACAGGGAGTAAAACAACTGGCAATGGGACGAGTCCGGAAAGGCAAACAGATGTAACTGTGTAGCCCCGAAGTGGTCCCAGAACAGTTGGACCCCTGGGGATGGAGTCTCCACTCTCCCTGGGCCATAAGCTGTCATGAGGCCTTGTCGGCGGCATGATTGAGCAGGCCGGAAATGTAAGTAGAATGAAACGACCTCAGAAGCTTCTGACTCCATAGGAGGAGGTGGCGGGCGAGTTGCAACATGCGAGGGAAGCATAGCGCAACTGTCGCAGTGTTTGTACAGACCAGTACAAGCTTACTGAGCAGCGGTGTCTCAAAGCAAGGTGTACTGCCAGCAACTCGAGGCAGTTGATGGCAATGCAGTCGGAGCCCCGCCAAGACCCCCGTTACTGCATGTACATGGCCCCTCAGCTAGTGTTTGGTGGATACTTGTTCTAGGGGCGGCTGTCCCAGAGAATCAAAGGTCTGATCACGGGCTGAGGGTTTGGCGGAAGGCCAGGTGATTGTCACACGGAGCGTGCCGCTCTGCCACGGCCACCTCTGGACTCGGCCGTGAAGCCAGTGCTGAAGCGGTCATCATATGGAGGAAGAAATTGCGGCTGCGTCTGTCATATGCCCCAGGAGCCTTTGAAAAGGTTTCAGTGGGACCCCCTCTCACTTCTGAAAGCCTGGAACCTGACAGATTCCATCTGTGAGGCATGTTAGAATCCAGCTCCTTACTGGAAAAAGAGATCCTCAGCCCGTGGGCCAGGGAACCAGAGGTACCACAGGCGTACCCGGGGTGGAGGACAGGGACCCGGCTCGGAAGGCCCGAAGGCGGGCCGAAGCGGGGTCTGAGTGTGGTGCACAACACTAACCTGTCTCCACGTGAAGGTGTGGGTGCGTGAGAAGGCGTGACCAGGTCCTTGAACCGCACCCAGCTGGCGATACAAGAGGGGGCTGAGGGGTGCAAGGCTTTACAGGGTCGCACACCACCAGTGTGTCCTCTTGAGACCCAGGAACAGAGGAATTTACTCTTTCTTTTGAGTCAGGTACAGCTTGGCTCCGGGAAGCCAGCAGCAGCACAGTAATCATCTGAAGAGCTTGTTCCCCCATCCCTGGGTGGCCTCTGTCAGGGATGCTTGGCCTTACACTTGCCACATGGATTGACATCGTCTGACACAGGCTGGGCGGCCTGCCTGCGGCTGGCTCCACGCTGAGGCCTGGGTGGAGGCTGCTGTGGAGGCCCAGCAGGAGCGGCAGCAGGGGGACATCCTCGGAGACAAGCAGGTGGAGGAACTGCCACCGGTGGCAGGCTGGAGGTAGCAGCAGGCCGCCGGAGCAGGGTGTGCTGGATGGCCTCTATCTGCGCTTGGGAGGCAGATAACTGTTGGGTGCAGTTCTCCACCGCGTTGCCGAACAGCCCAACTTAGGAAATTGGGGAGTCCAGTAACCGAAACTTATCTGCATCCGCCATTTCAACCACTAAAGTGGACATCGCCAGACCGATAGCGCATGCCACAATGCTCGTGCCCCGGAGGGAGAGGTCGTTGCAGAGCGGAGCTCATCTATAAACGCACGGTCTCGTGCATGTCCATGAGTGCCCTGGCCTGATAGACCTGTAATATAACATGCAAAGAGGAGGCGGCTTACCCACAGGCTTTGTAAGCTGTGCCAGTCGGAACGGATGAGAACTCAAAGGCCTTAGGGGGCAGACGAGGATCCTCCATCCAAAAGGCAGTGGCTGCCGGACACAGGTAGACCTGTGTCGCATGGACCGCTTTAATGGAGGAATAGCCTCGTAACCCACCACCGCTCCTCTGTCAAGGATAGGCAGGGGGGAGGAGCAACTCAGGCAGTTTCTGGCAGAGAAAGGCCACGACCTGGTAAGCTCTCCATGCACTTTGAGAAAGAAAGGCACTGGGCCGGCGAGCTGAGAACCCTGAGATACCAATCATCCAACCGATACTGTTCGGGACATGGTGGAGGATACCACTCGAGCCTGACAGCCTCGGCGGCCCGTTTGCCTCACCCTCCGATGCTGCAATCAGCATTCTGTCCTCTGGAGGGGCCCCGAATGAAACGGCTGGTCGGTCCATTACAGAGGGACCAGATGAACGTAATCAGGAAGAGAGCTGGATGGAGAGTTGCAGAAGTCTCTAGCGATATCTACTCTTTAACCTTTTAAAGAGTCTATGCCGCAGACTTTACATACTTCACATACTTATGATAATCCAGCATTTAGTTGATCCTGATAAGCGCTCATTGTCACAGCTGTAAAAATGACTTTCTTCTTGCATGAGGGGGTTTGGCGTTGCGATGGCTTTGTTTCCAGACAGACCATTAAAGAACGCGACACAGATTTCTCCTGGAAATCCTGTAGAAATTAGAATTCAACCAATAAAATGGAATTGAAAACTCCCAAAGTGTTTTGCATTTAGTGTATTTTTACTGTATTTTTCTATGTACATTTCTGTAATGCACTTTCTGTAAAGCTGCTTTGAAACAATATGCATTGTGAAAAGTGCTATACAAACAAATTTGAATTGAATTGAATTTAGTGTGCTTTATCGAACTAGTGGTCCTTATGCGTGATGCCTGAGGCCGAAACTAATGCAGTTTCGAACAAAAGTATGCAGTTAGTGATAAAGATAAAGTGAGTAATATTTAGCTGGTCATATGATCTCAACATGGCCACCTCCATGAGAGGGCGACCTGCCCCTTGCAGAATAAAGCAGATAACTACACGACTGTGGTCTTTATTATATTGGACATTAAATATGTAAAACTTATTTTTACAGAGCTGATGATGGTTGGAGAAATTCATCAGTGGAACTGGTCCAAATTAACCTTGTTTCCTCTTCTAATGAATGTGAAGTTCTGTAAGACACCTTGAAGCTGACGGTAAGTTCAGTGAGTCTACTGCTATTTTTTTGTGATTTGAAATGTATTCAGAGCCAACTTGTTTTTGATTGCTCTTCCTCTGAAATTACTTTCCTTCTTCGCTGATGTTGGGTAGGAAGCATGGGGATTGGGTAACACCAACCAATAGCCAATTAGCTATTCAGCCATTTTTTAACTGGAAATGAGCTATATAAATAGCAGTAGTGTCTGATTCTGTGAGTGAGCACATTAGCGATCACAGTTGAAAATCAAAAGAGCACCTCTTCATGTTAAGATGTTGTGTGATTGAAGCCTTGATTCCTGCTCTAGCTGCATTATAACATTCCTATATTGTTTGCGTGTGTTTTGACACTGTTAACCTCTAGATAGCACTGGGAAATCCTGAGAAAGTGTGTTTGAATTTGCTGTAGTATTAATACGAATGAAGTATATAATTTAACAGCGGGAATGACGATTACATTCGTATAGTGTTTGCGTGTGTTACAAATAAAGCTACATGGAGTGAATACAATTGCAGTCAATCATCTTGATGGATGATGCAGAGGAAACTATGACCAATAAGAGAACAGTTGTACTAGTATGTGACTTGCACAAACACATTTTGGTATGAATTGAAAGGTTGCCTTGTGAAAGCAAACTGAACCAAGAAGAAAATGCAATATTGTAACAAATTAAGTCACTGTTTTGGAACAAAACAAATGATCTAGATGTAAAATTGCCCTATATGCTAAATCATATATAATGCTCTGCATGCACAATGTGATAATTAAATATAGAATTAATTAACAAAAAACATAATAATAATTTGGTTAAGCTAAACAGAAAACCAAGTCATTTTAACTGGTTTAGAAGGAAAATTAGTATAAAAGTGAAATAGCCAAGTAGCTATTCAGCCATTGTTTTAGCAAACTTGGCTTCAGGTTTACGTTCATTTTGGAATGTAACACCTACTTTTCGTGATCCAGTCAGCATAAAATAAAGTCTCACTTATAGAAATGTCACATTATAGAAGTAAAATATATACTACCTATACTACACAGTACATATAGAAAGGTGTTTTTTAATAGATATATAAACTAGTAAGTGTTAGTTTTAATCGGTCAAGCGTTGACAAAAAGATTCAGATGTTTCTTGAAAATGGTTTAAGACTCAGCAGTTTGGGTTGAGATAGGCAGGTCATTCCACCAGCATGGTTCAGTCAAGGAAAAGGACAGTGAAAGTGATTTTTGTGCCTCTTTGGGGTGGTGCCACAAGGTGCCGTTCACTTGCAGAACGCAAGCTTCTTTCTGGGGGGCTCTGAAGTGAGTTTAGTTATAGGGGTGCAGAGCCATTGGTTGTTCTGTAGGAAAACATCAGTGCCTTGAATTTGATGTGAGCGGCTATTGGCAATTCCATGCTGGAGGCCTGCCAAGAGAGCATTACAATAGTCCAGTCTGGATAGAACAAGAGCTTGGACAATGAATTGTGTAGCATGGTCCGATAGGAAAGGACTGATCTTCCTAATGTTGTATAAGGAGAATCTGCAGGACCAAGCAGTTCTAACAATGTGGTCTGTGAAGTTTAACTGATTATCGATCACAACTCCAAGGTTTCTGGTGGTCCTGGATGGAGTTATGTTTAAAAAACCTAGCTGAATGGAGAAGTTGCGATGGAGTGTTGGGTTGGCCGGGACCACAAGCAGTTCTTTCTTTGCAAGGTTGAGTTAAAGGTGGTGGTCCTTCATCCACCAAGAAATGTCTGTCAGGAAGGATGAGATGCAAGCAGCTACCGTCAGATCTGGCTGGAATGAGAGGTATAGTTGTGTGTCATCAGCATAGCAGTGATAGGAAAAAACATGTTTCTGAATGACAGATCCTAGTGATGACATGTAGATGCAGAAGAGAAGTGGTCCAAGCACTGAGCCCTGAGGCACCCCCGTAGCTAGATGTTTTGAACCATTGGAGTGTGGTTCCTGAGATGCCCTTCATCATGAGGGTTAAGATGAGGATCTGGTGGTTAACTGTGTCAAAAGCAGGAGGTAGAGTCTAATGATAATGATGCTATTATGTCACCTAAATCATCTGACTAAGGTCGTGGAGAATCGTTCTCAACTGAAAATAATTCATAATTGTAATTTGATGAAAATAAGAGCATAAAACATTAAATAATGTACTTCATATCCTGTTGGAATTGATTAAAATGGTAGTAGCATATGATCAACAGAAGCAGTCTTAGAAGTTTCTGTAAATAGTACACTACCAGCTGAAACAACTGAGTAAGTATTTGTAAATGATCTTATGCTTATTAGTAAGCACTGCTGACTTTGCAACCTAAAGGATCATGTTAAGTCAAAGCAGGGGGGAGCACCTCTGTAAAACACAATAAATTAGTTGTTCCTATTAATTAAACGTATAAGAAACTTGATAATTGCAAGAGAGAAATGGCAGCTTACCTTGTCCAAAAAAAAAAAAAACATTCTAAAGTTTTTCCTAGTTATTACCAAAAAAGGAAAGAAACATAATCACAAAAATAAGTGTTATTTTCCAACAACCTGCATGTTAATCAATTCATTTGTCAGATGAACAACTTATCAGATCATATTCAACAACTGCCTTGACCTAATTCGTCTAGTTAGTTTCATTATCCTGACATCTGGAAATTTGTTTTCTCCAATAGTCTATTTTAAGCAGTGTGATTGGCGGACATTAGAAGTGGATATTTCAAGAGGCTGGCAAACCAACTGTGGTTAGTACCTTACCATAAAGAGTGGAGACTAATGATGACGCCAGGTTTATATACCATCCTTAAGTGTAGTTCTGCTGCTAGTGGTCTGCTTCCTTCAGACATTCTTCTTTCAGGGCTGAGCTGCTGCTTAACTTTCTCATAAAGGTGAGGAAAATGTCTACCTTTTCATGGTTTGATTCCATTTTGTCTCATCCAAAGATGCTTGACTTGTTTTTGAGGTGTTATTCACTTGGAATATGAACTCATGTTTTGGATTGTATTTTCAGGATGACAAACTTTTCTGTAAGCAGTTTATAGTGATTTGGAACTATAAAATAACTTTTATTTTTTAAGCGATTATTTTTGCATTATTTTTTCAATTAATTTATATATAAAAATATATGTCATTTTAGACTATTGTGCACAAATTATTTAATGCTTAATTCACTTTGCATCTATTAAAGAAAGATTTTATTTTCTTGCTACTGAATTATATGCTAGTTGAATATCTTGCAATGTGTGTTGGACTGCCAACATGAGCTTGGCACAGAAATGATGTTTTAAATGACTGTATGAACATGAATATGTATGCTGAAATGCCACTCAGGTGATGACAGAGCTGTATTTATAATACATTTATTGTTTATACCATTAAAGAAATAGTTAAACATTCTGTCATCACTTACTCACCCTCAAGTTGTTCCAAATCTGTATTAATTTATTGTGCTGAGCACAAAAGAAGATATTTTGTGGGTTGCTGGTCCCCATTGACTTCCATAGTATAGAAAATAATACAATGGAAGGTAATGGGGAATAGAAACTGTTTGGTTAAACATTCTTCAAAATCTTTCTTTATATGTAACAGAGGAAAGAAACTCATACAGGTTTAGAACAACATTAGAGAGTAAATGATGAGAGAATTTTCATTTTTGGCTGAACTAACCCTTTAATACTATAAAAAAATCATTTGCACAAAAAAAGTAAGAAAGAAAAATAACCCTCCCTTAGATATTACTGTCGAACCATCCTAAGCTTTGAAGGGATCTGTTATAAATATGCAAGACATCTGAATACAGCAAAACATGATCTGTGTGATTTATACAGCTGTCTGCAGGGTCAGATTAGTTGTATTGTTGGCATATTCATAGATTGTTCCAGAAGCAGGGAGACTGAGATACTGGATATATCTCAGGGGGAAATTCACACCCCTCCCTCTGGATCGCAAGACATTTCCAAGTGCTGGTTTCAAATTATAATGCAGAAAATGTAGCCCACAATCTCTGACACAATCTCTCCTAATGCGTATATCACATAAGAACCTTTGAATTAATCAAGATTAAATCTTGTATGTCAAAAGGTAAATATATAATGGGCTCTGTTTTGCACTCTGTACAGGGGTGAAGAAAACCGAGGGGCCAAAATGTCTGAGTGAGTATATGAATATCTCTGTTATTTATTTTATTTATTTCATATCAAAGAAATGGGAAGCTATTTCTTGTTTTGTTCAATTGTAATTCCTTCATCATCCATCACAGAAAAAAGATGACATCGAGCCGCAGGCACCATCTCAAGGTATAGTAAAGAATACACATATGCTTTTGATATAATATAATATATTATAAAATATTTAATGAAGACCTCATGAAATAATATTTTAATTGTGTCTTTTGATATTATATAATATATTATAAAATATTTAATAAAGACCTCATTAAATAATGTTTGAATTTTGTGTCTGATATAATATAATATTATATAATTAAGGAGTAATTGATGACAGGTCACTGAATTATTAGAAAATAAGGCACAACCTAGTTGTTAATGCGGCCGCAGTCAACACATTTCTGAGCGAGTGTGTGTTTGAGTGGAATAGCAGGAGAAATAGATGATGTGCTTTCCATACATAATAAAACATAATTTTGAGGCAGAAAACCTTTTATCCTATTGTTTACTATTATATAGTCAATCAGATTCAAGTATTCAACAGCAAGTATGACAGTATAATGATTATATTATAATATATTGCAAGAAAAAATCACATCAAGGCTTTAACATAAAAAGTAAAATCCGACCCTTTGAAATGTCCCACCCTCCTGTTTCAATAGGAAAGAAAACTGTGCACATCATGTGATTACATGTGGTCTTTACAATAGTGTTTTTTTCCTGACTGCTTTTATGTTTTTCAGTATGTGTGTTGCTGATAAAAGCACTGTAATGGTGTTGTATGAAAATCAGGGTCTAACTGATGTATTTGCCTTACAGAGTTTGGTGCTTAGCATTGCAAAGGGCCTTATGGAGAAAGAAGCCGCTCAGGCAATTATAGATAGGGAGAATTACATGACAGAAAACTGCCCTCCTCTGTCCTTGCCCTCATCTACAGCTGATCTGCAGGTCTGTCACCACATCCACCAAATCAATTAAAAGTCCTTGAAACTACAGACACTATGATTTTCGTTCTCTCGTAGCACATGTAGATCACTTTTTTTGTTGATGTTTTTTGTTGATGTTTCCTTTTGGAAGACAGAATTTTTTGTTAGATTATTTTAAGTACATTCTTTACAAAAACAGCAATTCCATAAATATATCATTACCATACTCATGAACTTCAGCGTTATTATCATTATCTAAAACTAATATATATTGTTTCAGGTAGCAGCCAAGGCGACATTTGAATTCTAAAATAATTAAAACTAAGGCTGAAATAAAAAGTCATAGAAACTTTTTTTTTAAAGCACTAAAAAAAAATGACAAAACACAACAAATTTACAAAAACTTAAAACACAAAAACATTTACTAAAACAAAAAAGCCAGAAAATATAAATTTTTGCAATTTTTAGTAAAAACTATAATATTAATAAAAATAAAATAAAATAACTGATGCACTCATGGTATTTACATGGCACTTTTGTGGCTTTTTATAATATAATATAATATAATATAATATAATATAATATAATATAATATAATATAATATAATATAAACATTGATGTACTCATCATGTTATTTAGATAACTTTTGGACATTAGAATGGCATTCAAAATATTTTTTTTCTTGACATTTATGGTTGTGAACGAACAAATATGTTCTTAGTGTGTAGGCTATATTAGTGCTGTCCAGATGTTTCACTGATGTCTCAGTGATGTACATGCTGCTAGGGATGATTAAAGTTATATTGCATACTCTTGAAACATTATAATGCAAAAGATGGTTAGAAAAGAGAGCTTGACTCTTTCAATGTTGCCATTCAGGAACTGTGCAAGAAACTTCACCATCAGATCGACACGGTTGATGAGGAGAGATATGACTTGCAGAGCAAAGTGAGCAAGGGAGATAAAGAGGTGACTTATAAACTATAATACTCAAACATACCTGATGATGATGATGATGATGATGATGATGATGATGATGATGAAGGTGGTGTTTCTGTTGAGTCTATATATTGAGTTCTCCGAGGTCTGTCTTGACTCTAGTCTAATGTGTGTATAGATTGAAGATCTGAAGATCAAGGTGGTCGACCTCATTGGCAAGTTCAAGAAACCCGCGTTGAAGAAAGTGCGCATGTCTGCCGATCAGATGCTTGGGGCTCTTCTGGGCTCCAAACACAAGGTGTCTCTGGATCTGAGAGCCAACCTGAAACAAGTCAAGAAGGAGGTCAAAGAGGAGGTGAGTGAATTGTTATAGTGCAGAGCAGATGTGAATAGTTATCTAAATTAAGCATACTGACACTCAGCTGATCCACGCCTACCTATAGGAAAACGACGCCGATCACTGTATTACATATATAATCTCCTTCAGTATTATCAGCAGCTATCACGTTTCTCAGGTGCTAATTACCCTCCTCCATCCCCAGCTCCTCCTCTCGTCAGTCAGGATTTGGTTTTCCCCTTGAATCAGAATAAATTCTCAAATTATGTTGTATTTTAAAATCTTGACTTAATGATATCTGCATACATTCATGTTGGTTCTGTTCTGTTACCCTAAGAGGGGTTATTGCTGCTCTCCCTGCTTTTATCCATGCTAGGCTGCATGGATTCGCAGGGAGTTCTCGCCCAGAACAGAACCATACCGCCAATCCTAACTGTATGCTAATTGTCAATCGTATTTGACGATAGAGGTCCTGACAGAAATAATAATGCCATAAGCCATGAGAGGCCGTGCATTACAGTGATTTTACCATGGGTAAGTCCTCCTACCTGGCCTCAAGTCGCTTATTGTTTGTAGCCTAGGTGAGCATTTAAAAAATAATATAAATATTAGTATCACTTCATATCACTTATCACATCAATATGATCAAAATAATATTTATTATTAAAACAAATACGCCATTAGAGGCTGTTATCAATCGTTAACCATGGCAAACATCTTGCTATATGAGCTTTAATAAATGTTTATTGATATTGAAAATAAGTAGTTAATAATGCATTTTTATGTGTCTTCCTTTGGTTTATATGTCAAGACACATTTATTTATACAAGTCAATACGGATTGTTTCAAAGCAGCTTCACAGGAAAATAACAGTAATGTTGTAAAATTCATCAGTTATGAAACAAATTCAATTTAAGCTGTAAAGCAGCTCTACAGAAGGTAATATAAGGGCTATCAATAAATTTTAATCACGATTAATCTTGTTTAACATGTTCATCTTCTCAACATTTGCTATATCCAGCAAAGTAAACTATGCGATTGAAGGATGATTTTCACAAAACTGCATTTTCTGCAAGTTTTTACGGCGTCTTTCCAAAAAGGACAATTGGAGACTCCAAAAAGGACACCGAATAACCTAACGATATAAAAAGTCCAAATATAAAAAGTCCAAGTATTACGTTTAACGTAATAAATGTATGCACACCGAAGCACACACGAAAAACACACACAAAAAAAGTTACAGAATAAACCTTTTCCGAGTTCAGTGTACAGTGCAACAGCAAAGAGCTTGTTTAGAGCTTTTTAGAGCTTGTTTACGTTTTAGACATGTCAAGTTGCAATACTCAACACACAGAACCACATGGAGATGATGCTCTTCAGAAACAATCACAGAATATGACAGAGCTTGTGTAAGAAAAACCTTGTGTTTAAACCTAAACAGACACTGGAATGAATAATTCACAGTCTCTATTCTCTCTGCCATCTTAGATGTAATCAGCCTGGTTTTCTTTACATTAGCGCGGTTTTGGACTGATTGTTTCAATGCATTCGCTAATTGGACTGAAAAGTTTCTTAATGGCTTAAAATGATCTGATCGCAAACGGAGTAGCGTAATCGGGTCCGCCTACCAGGGTTACAGGTTATTGTGCCATTGTAGATGCTCAGAGACAGTTTGAAAAACTCCTGACTTCTAAGATCATCTGACTGCGTGACGTAAATTCCGGTAATGAAGCAATTTTGCGTGCTAACAGGGTTACCTCATAATTATTTTAACGCGTTAAGGATTTCTTAATTAATTGCATTCATAAACGCATTAACATTGACAGCCCTGAGTATATGTTTAATTGAACTACCATTCCTTAACACTCAATTCCTCTCTCATAATCCAGGTTTCAGACGTCGGTGACTGGCGTAAGAACGTTGAGGACAAGGCCGGTATGGGCGGCAGGAAGAAGATGTTTGAGGGCGAAGCCTAAATTCCTAGACAAGACATTTCTTTGTTTAGTTATTGTAGGAATTTGTCAGTGCTATGCAATCATTTATCTTTTTTTTTTTGCCATAGTTTTATGTCTTTAGCTTTCAGTACCTCAAATGAGCATTTGTTTTATGCAGTATGTGTATGTCCTGAAAGAGAATTGTGTATCATCGCTGAGCCACGACCATTAAATGAATGCTTTTGAGGAAAATCCCTTTTTTGTTTGTTTAATTACGCATGTTTTGGTTCTTTCACTCCCTTACACTCTTTGACTACTGCTTTGTTTTGACTGTAATGAATATATACTATAGTGCTACTGTATGCTGCTTTTTTCTTCTATTTTTGCTCTATATGTATTCCTTTAATTAAATTAAATTAAATTAAATGTAATTTGGTCGGTACACAACTTCCAGAAGAAATATGGGTGTCATTTCAATTCACATTTATGGAGATCTCCTCTTTTGCTGTATGGTGAGTAACTTAAAATACTTTTTTTTTCAATAATCTCTCATTACTTTGCTATGTAAACCTGTATTTGTTCTGTCAGATATGTTATGCCTCTTGGTGTATTACGCATTGCTTCTGTTTACAGCACACACACATAAGCGTCTTGAAGGAAGGGAATTTTGTCCTGCCGAGGATGGGCTCGGGATATTTCAGGAGCTCAGCGGCTTATTGGTCTAGGCTGGAACCCACTTCCATAAACAGGACTCCCAAGATCTGCTGACCCATCAGAGTCCAACATATATATCCTATTTAAATTGTCTCTCTCTGAGGCTCACCAGTCTTTCCAGTTCTTCCTCCAAGTGTGCCTCCTCTTCTCATTAGGTGAGCGTCATTCCAGAACTCTCTGTAGATCTGTACGTAAAGAACAAAGGCACATCTTTGAATGCAAACATTTGTGCATAGATTTAGATACTATTTATCTACTAAAACAATTACGTTACTGATGAGTCTTTCCTGTTGTTTAGAGACATACTGTGCTCTAAGTGCTTGATTTTTACATCCATATGTCCAGACACATATAGTCTTTTAATATTCATGATTACATAGTATATGTTGATAAGTGTTCTTTTAAATGTAGTTATGAATTACCTGATAAAGTATACATTTTGTATATCTGTATTAAATGATATATAGAGAATTTATATGAAATTGAAATGTATACATTGAAAGGAAACTATATTTAACAGCAATATCATTTTTTTTTAAATGTTAGTTAAATTTCATTTAAATGTTATATTTTAATATGCTCCAATTGATATGACAGTTTACGGTTTAAATCACATGAGTTAAATTGTAGCTGTTATTGATAAAATAGATCTTTATCATATTTTTATAATTAAAATGATTAATCAATACATTTACAACATAACTTTTTTTGAAGAGTAAAGCAATTTAAAAACATAAGCAATTTTTTTAATAACTTTTTTAAATGTTATACAACTCTAATTCAACTTTTTAAGTCAGTTTAATACAATTTAAGTTGAAATTACTTAAACATCCAAGTTGATTATACTTAATTTAAGGGAGTAACTTTTTTAACAGTGAGTATAATCTTAAATCGCATTTGTCTTATAGCCTCTGAATAGAGCAGCTGATCGCTCGTATCGTGTTTATGACCTTTTGAAGTCTTGTCAAATGTACTGACTCAAGCATCTCAGACTGTTGAGCTAACCTTACAGTGTCCCTGATTGAATTTCATTTAACCAAACTTTACCCGTTTAAAACCACATAGAAGTGCTCGTCTTGGATTAGCAATTAACTAACCTACCTATATCTAATGAGTAATTTCTATCCAATCCAGGGTGAAAACACACTAAACCACCAAGATGTCAGAGTAAGTATTCTAATTCTGATTGCAATGGGTTCTTTATTGTAAAGCCTTATAGACTACATGTGTGTAATTTTATATGAAGTTATGATTGTTTTGAATAGAATAGTGTATAATAGAATCCCTTGCACTCTGAGTAATACAGAGCTCCGTTTGATACTCATGGTGAACTTGTTTTCATAAACAGAAAAAAGATGACCTCCAGCCGTAGGCATCATTTGAAGGTTAGACAATGTTACTGTCATTTCATATAACACATGTTTTTTTAAAATGTTTTGTAAAGCGTATTGTTGATTTCTCTTCCTCTAACCCCTCAGAGCCTGGTGCTGTCCATCGCCTTCAATCTGCTGGACGCTGAAGCCAAGCAGGTTGTCATTGATAAGGAGACGTACATGAGTGAACACTGTCCTCCTCTGAGTCTGCCTGGATCCCAGCAGGAGCTGCAGGTGATCACGTTATTCCTAGTTTCACCAATAACACTGTCAAAATTATATGATCAATAATTTATGACAACATTTGATTTTACATTTAACTCATCAAAATAAGTTAAGCAATTTTCAACTTTTTTTTATAAGTTATTCAAGATTCAACCAAGTCAGTTTTATGTAATTTAAGTTGAAACAACTTAAACTTAAGTTGATTGTAGTTAAAAAATGTATGCAGCAACTTTTTTTCTTTTCTTTTTTAACAGGGAATGAATATTGTTATACAATATTTGAGTAATAATCATTTTTGATCATCATATCAATACTATAACAGTTTTTGCAATATAACTATTAGTATGTTGTATTATGTATTACATTTGTAATTATATATCATACATATTGCAATTTTACATTATAAATAACTTTTTAACTAACTCTTAACTTATTAGTTATTTAAAAAGTTACTTCTAGTCAACAGAATGTCTGGACCACAAAAGTGGACCATCAAAATAAAGTGTTACCAACTTTTATATATAATCAATTATATTAATATAAAATTAAAATTAATATAAAAAAATACATGTATATTAATATGTGGTCAAGTAATTGTAAATGATCTATTTATGTATGATTATACACTAAAATGAGGTCATAATTATATTGTTTATTGTTTTGTTTATTAAAAAAAGTATTGTTTATTGTTGGTTTGTGTGTGTGTGCATATATATATATATATATATATATATATATATATATATGAGAACATATTATTATACTTTCATATATAATTAGATCATGTAATTAAGTTACCACATATTAATACACATTTATTAAATATAATTACTTAATTTTATATGAATATAATTGTTTATATATAAAAGTTGGTAACACTTTATTTCGATGGTCCCTTTTAGACAATCTTTTGACTATACATATAAGTAACTTTGCAAGTACGTCGGCCTTACACCTAACAGTTTACTAATACTCTAATGACTGGTAGTTGACATGAAGTTGCAAAGTTACTTATAGTTAGTAGATTGTCTAAAGCAGACCAGTGTAACCTTAAAGTTATATAAAGTTACATTGCATTCAATGTACATGTTTTTAGGTGCTTTACTTGTGAACTGAAGCAATGACCACCATGCTCTACTGTTTGAGCTACAGGAATGTTATAGAATGCTTACATAATTTTCGTATGTTTGATAATCAATATCATATATCATGTATCAGGAACTGTGCAGGAAGCTGCACCAACAGATCGACACTATTGATGAGGAGAGATACGACTTGGAGGGAAAGGTTTCCAAGGCAAACAAGGAGGTAAAGACCATGACACCTCAGTGTCATCATTTGATCAATGATTCATCCATTTATTAATTTTTCCAATTGTTATTCATTATTATATAAATAATATAGATTGAGGATCTGAAGCTCAAGGTGGTCGACCTGATTGGCAAGTTCAAGAAACCCGCGTTGAAGAAAGTGCGCATGTCTGCCGATCAGATGCTTGGGGCTCTTCTGGGCTCCAAACACAAGGTCTCCATGGATCTGAGAGCCAACCTGAAACAAGTCAAGAAGGAGGTCAAAGAGGAGGTGGGTTGCAGATTCAGAAATGTTTCTGTCCTTTGTTTTGCCATGTTTCTAATTTCGTGGAAACATCTCCAAGTGTGATGTATTTGGGCTTTATCCTCATCTCAGCACATTGTATTCATTTCCGATGTTTTTGCGTTCCCCAGGCTGTAGAACAAGTTGGCGACTGGCGTAAGAACGTTGAGGACAAGGCTGGTATGGGCGGCAGGAAGAAGATGTTTGAGTCCGAGGCTTAAATGTATCGTTTTTATTCTCCTATATGTCTTACATTTTCTCTGCCAAACATCTTTCTATCATGTGAACCTCCCGTTCAAATAAAAATTATTTTTCCTGGACTATTTTGCACATTGTACATTGTCCGAGTGTTGAATGGCATGGCATTAAAGATTAGTGTATACATATATGCCTTTGTGTTTTTGCTCAGAGTTGCAGCTGAACAGCCAATAGCATTCGCATGTTCAAAGGTTTGGGGTCGGTAATATTTTAAATGTTTTTGGAAGAAGACTATTATGCTCATCAAGGCTGCATTCAGTAAATACAGTACTTTTGTTAACATTTGAAATAAATGTTTTCTATTTGAATATGTGTCACATGGTCCTTCAGAAATCATACTAATATGATGATTTGATGCTCAAAAAACATTTCTGATTATGATCAATGTTGAAAACAGTTGTGCTGCTTCATATTTTGTTGGAAAGCCATTTTTTGAGGTTTCTTTGATTAATAGAAAGTTCAAAAGAACAATGTATATATTGTAAATGGGTTTTTTACTGTCACTTTTGATTAATTGAACGCACCCTTGCTGAACAAAAAATATGAATTTGTTAACCCTTCAACTTTTAATTCAAACTTTTGAATGGTATTGTAGGCTTCATGTAAACTTTAATACAATTGCCTACATAAAACAGATTTAATATTACATTTTTGTCTACAGTACGTGTTTATTTGATGAGATCCTGAAAGGCATAAAGGATGATTTAAACTCATTTTCATGTATTGAAAAATGACTCAATTATCACAGTTATTATGGTACTGTATGGTAATGCAATGGTACATCTTCTAATCAATTACAGTACGATATTCATTTACCGTTTTATTTCCATGGTCCCTTGCGAATACCATGGTAATAGCATACTACCATGCCCCCAAAATAAAACGTGTTGATTATGTGGTACATTTGTTATTTTTTCTTAGTTCAGTCTGCTTTTGTAAACATTAGTGAAAAAAAACCCCTCTAACCATTGCTGTAAAATACTGATAGTGGTAACCTCTGGTTATTAATATGGAATTATGCTTCTTGTTAAAAGTACTCTGCTACTATAGTACTGTGATGGTATTAGATGGTAATACAATGGAATTTACATGCTTTAAACATGGAATGAAATTGAATTACCATGGTAAGGCTGGTAATGACTGTGTCCAATTACAGGCTATTTTTTGCATTATTTTAAATAATTGTATGTCATCTTGAGGCCCCCTGGTTGAAAGCCAATGAATAATATAATATAATACAATATAATATAATACCCTGTTTATAAATATGCTTTGTTTTAGTATCATTAATGGGTGGATTATTATTGCAAATGCAATTTTCCTGGGGTCCTATGTAAAACCCGAGAGTTTTTAAGTATAACTTGCGGCAAATATTTAGATTTAAAAAAAAAAAAACTCTCCATCTCAATCATCCCAGCTGTTCTTACTTAGAATAATACTGGGCCTTACCATTTCATTTTTCGCAAAGACAACAGAGGAACCCCCAGCACACACTATACGAGACCCTGAGCCATATCAGGCTCGCACTTTCACACCCAGCTCAACCAACATCTCCTGTTTCTGGATCCAGGGCACTCAACTCCCTCCATGTAAGGCCAGGGCGCTCTGCATTTAATAGCTTGTGTGGTCCGTCCATGTTCACGGTCCTTCTTAAGTTTCTCCAAGGAGCTCAAGTGTTGAACTGCAAGGAGTCGACTTGCTAAGAATATCTCCTGACCCTTCTGCACTAAATGCAAGAAGATGCCAAACTATGTCGAGGGCACACCATTTCCAAGGGCACTTAGACAAGACACCCTGAAACCGAATACAAGGGTTATAACATTTGGAAAACTGCATGCCACCATGAGATCTGGTGTCCTTTGGGACCATTTAGGAGACTGAATTTCAGTTTAAACAAGTAGTTATAGTACTGTTGTCATTCATTTTAATTTACCCCTCTGAATACTGCATTAGAATCAAATGCAAATGGTACGAATGGAAAGAGTTTTTATTGGATAATGAGGTCCTGCTTCCAGGCACTCCTGCGACGCATTATTATGTCAGTAATGTCACGTCCCATCTGTGGTCTCTGGCCCTTCACAGTCACATGAACTTATGAAAAACAGCTGTCTTTAACTGGCACATATCGGCAACACGCAGAATCCAGAGTTACACAGGACTACTGCACTGAAGTTGTGCAGCGCTGTCGAATCTTAATACCAGTTCACGCAAGACAATAACTATAATGGTAAAGTTTAATATGACAGAGGTATCGAAGCCTAATTCTGACTGCCACATGAGAAAAAAATGCTTTGGTAAATCTGGAATATGATATAAAAAGTCAAAATAATGACGAGTCTTACGATACAATTGTGACATACTGTACTAAGTCATACTTATGAACATTTTGTCATAATTCTGACTTTTTATTTCATAATTTCAACTCTTTATTTCATAATTACTAAATATATAAAAAAGTTGAAATTCTGACATACTAATTCAATTTTAAAGTCAGATTTATGAAATTAAAAAATCACAATAATGAGATGTCATAAAGGTCGAAATTATAATATAAAATGTCATAATTGCAACACAATTGTCATAATTATGGCTTAGTATGTCAACTGGCAACACAATTGAGACTCATCTCATTTCGAAGTTTTGTTATAATTGTTACTCATCTCATAATTTCATCTTTTCATCATTCATAACAGAAAATATAAAATTGAACTTGTAGTAGAAGGAAATCCAAGGCCTTTTCCTATAAAATTTAACTGTTTAAATTTCATATTTACACTTTAAGCCTTTCTGATACTTTCAAATCTATAGATACATTTAATTACATAAGTGCATTTTTTTCAATTAGTGTGTGTGTGTGTGTGTGTGTGTGTGTCTATATATATATATATATATATATATATATATATTTTTTTTTTTTTTTTTTAATTTTTTTTTTATGTTATTTAAATGTTTATTTGTTTCATTTTTTAAAGGGAACAGGAGTGTGGTTTCAGTGACAGCTTCCACTGGACTGCTGCCCGTCACACTCACTCCGCTGGTCAACTCTACCACCGTCTGGTCATTCATAACACAGACATCAGATCAGGACATTTTCGATACAAGATGTCATAAGAATACAGAACCTAAACTGTCTGTTCTGCCAATGTCAACATTTGTCATGATTACTTGTCATTCATTGATTTGGATTTCCACTTTCTGGTTTTATATACAATGTGTCAGTGGCAACTACATGTTTACAAACAACCTGATTATTACAGATGCAGTTTCTCAAATCAAAAGTATTATTCTGCAGTCATGAGTGTGCCATCATGCAGGGCATGAGAATGTCACCTTATGTCTTGCTTGTGGATATTGCACTTGCTGGGAATCAAAAAATGGATCTTCTGTTCCTATGGAAAGTGGGATTGTGATTACATCAGCAAAACAGGAATGTGCCTGGGTCTGATCTGGTGTTCGTGTATTTGGCCATTAGAGGGCAGATTAAGTCACGTCATATATTTGTGTGTTTTCGTTACCACACATAGGAGTCAAAACAAGATTAGTACAAATGTAGACATATTTTAGCAAAAATAAAACAGAATGGAGGCAATAGTAACTACATTTTTCCATTCCTGATGTATACATACTTGTGAAAAGGGAGTGTGATCACATTAACAAAACGCATTTAACAAAACAAAAATACAAAAACAATTTTGTACAAAAAATACAAAAAAAAAAATTCTGAATTTTTCTTCTCTTGTCTGAGAAAATATTTCTAGGTTGTTGGATAAACGTTAACATGAATGAGATGCTCATATGTCTCTGGTAGCAAACAAGTAACATCTTTTATCATGGCTGTGAGGTAACACTATAGTTATGAAATATAAATTAATAAATTATTAAATTATAATAAATTAGAATTTATTTAATTATAAGAATTATAATTAATTATAAGCATCTATATATTTTTGAGATCTGAATTTATAAACAGCTTCAAAATAAATGTTATTCCTGGATAAGAAAACAAACACATTTGTTTCCTCAGACTATAAATATATTTTACAGTTTAAACTGGGGCATAAAAAATGATAAACATTTGAGGGTATTTAGAGGTGGTCTGAGAAAAGAATGATGGGATTTAGATGTCATGGGATTTAAAAAAATAAAATAATTTAAATTACTTTATCTTTTCCCACCGTATATAGGGAATTCAAGTCCTTATTCAACATTTCCTTGCCTAAAGCATTTGAGTTAGCATATTTCCAACTAGACAAGCAAACAGATGAAAAATAGGAACATGCTAGCAACTTACATATTTTACTAGATTGTTTCAAAATACATGTTTGAGGTTTTAGAACAAAACATAAATAAGAGCACTTATGCTGTAAAGAACTTAAACATGTATGTTTCTCATCAAACCTTCCGAATCTGACAATGAAAATACCCAGCATGACCTTACATGCTCTCTTATTCACTTAGAACTGACTCCATTTTTATTCTCAACAAAATGCTAGCTTTTTGAATTGCCAAGTTTCTTGCACAGGTTTGGCCTTGGCCTCGATCAGCAAGCAAATTGTTCTAAACATCCACTGACGTCAATTGCACCTATTTGCCCATTTGTAAGAAGTGAACCACATGGCATGTGATTACCCTATTAAAAAAAGTATCACCTCTGAGCTGTAATCTCAGTCTATTGGAATGCACTGCACGCTGTTCCTATTCCCAAAACACAGGAGGGTTAACAAGCTCTGGAAACTGAATTCCTCATACTGGGGAAAGATTATTGGGGCATTAGACTGTCAGCACATGATGGTTTGCCTTTGTGCTGTAGAAACAAGAAACTAATCAAAACAGGTAGAATCATGAATGATATTCTTAATAATTATGCAAATTATTAATAATTGAATCATAAGAAAAAGAAAATAGGCGACTCTGAATTTCATTATCGATTACTTTGTTGTGCATGGAAAACTACCGCTGTAACAACGCTTTACTTTGGAAGAATTGTGAGACAAGAACTCGGAATTTTGAGAAGAAAAAAAAAAGACTGTGAGACATAAACTCAAATAAAAAGGTAATTGTGACTTTTGGGGCCTTCTCATACACATGCGCATTGCAGCGCCAGGCAAGTGTTTTTCTTTTTCTAGTTTCAGACCGACGCAGTTCTGAAATCACAGTCCGTGCGTGATGTATTCCCAGTCACTCGAATTTTGCGATTCTGATCATCAAATGACTTGTTTAGATTCATTCACTAATAATAATCTGTGACACCTTCAGTCGGCTACATCTTTACACCAGTCCTTGACATCCTGTCAATAGCTACCATTGAGTGAATTTGAGTATTTTAAGTTGTTGAATAATTCAAAACAGGATTAATTTAAAATGACCTGCATATTTAAAAGATGACTGATTTTTAACTTATAAACATCACAAAAAAAAGAAGAAAAGACATTAGCGATTCCTGGTATACTGGAAATCTGTGAAAACGCCTAGTGTGTGTAATCAGAAATATCATGTATCCGAAAATGTCTGTGCATGGACGTGTATGGGATTCCCCACGCTTGACTGGGAAATTTTTGCACACGGGTCGTACAGCTGAAGTTTCACTCAAATTTCCAATGTCCGATTTAACCCGGAAATCATTCTTAACATGCCTTACCCACAAAGCCTTGCCGTGTAACATCAAACCTAATGGGCAAGGCGTATAAGGTAGCACGTCAGAGCATATGTCAGAGTCTTAATATGGATTTTACATATAAAAATGAAATGTATGTAAAATGTAAATTTGATAAATATATGGGATATATATAAATGTAATTTATGAAAAATGTGTGTTTTAAAAATGTGTTACTTATTGTCAGCTGAGGTAAGGGACGTGAGGAGGATTCAGTTTAAAGAGCTTTTTTTATTAGACTTTAAAAATAAACAAAATAAAACAAACAAAATACATACACACAAGAGGAAACACTAAGTCACAGTCATCGTCTGCACCAATCTGTCTTCGTCTGCACTTCACTTCCCAGAATCCCTCATGTCTTCACACCTGAACTCACTCCCTCAATTACCCACCAGTTCATCGCCTTCATCATCCGTGTCACCTGTGATCACCTTGTTATTGTTTGATTTGTATCTGTATTTAGGTTTCTTCTGTTCAGTTAGTCCTGGTCGGTTCTTGTGTACCTTCTGCCCCTGTTTGTGTTCTCATTTAGTAAAAGTTAAAATTATAGCAGAGCACTGCATGGCAGTACAGAACAGTACATGCAACATCTACCGGGAAAACGTCCACAACAGGAAACAGGACTGAGGCCTTTTCCACACTAATACACTTTCTTTTGAAAACATATTTTTCTCTCCATTTTGGCCTTCTGTCCACACGGAGACGGTGTTTTTATTTGTGATTTTTTTTGTTTTGAAAACGCCCTCCAAAGTGGATAAATTTGAATTAAAACATGACTTAATTGCGTTGTAGTGTGGCCTGTCAAAGCAGAGGTATTTAAAAACGATGACTTGAGTTTAGTCATGTGACGCATATTGTACCAAAAGATATTAATGTTTATACCGGTTATGCCTGTCATCTGCTATTCACTTTCACACTGTTGCTAAAATACTTTACACACTCTTCATATCATAGTCCTGCAAAGATGACAGAACATTTACTCACATTTGCTGTCCTGCGGCAATTCATGAGAACAGTTGCATTTTAGACCAAACATGTTGACTGAGTGCAACCTGGATGCATCAGAATGGTGAGATATTTTGCTAAATACAATTATTCTGCCATAAGAATTGCATGATACCTTTATCATTTATTTTACGCATGCGCGGTAAGGTGTATTTAGTGTTTTCAGGCATTTACCAAAAGTTTCTCATCCACAATGAAACGTCGGAAAATGCTAGTGTGGACGGAGAGCTTTTTTAAACCAAAACACAGTTTTTAAATGTATCCAGATTAATGGCGGGAGAACACAAGTGCTGCGTCTCAGTTCGCCTACTTATACTATGCCCTAAAAGTATGTACTCTTTTTGTGAAGAAAAAGTACATTCTTTTAGAGTGTGTAGCAAAAGAGTAGGCAAGCTTTGGGACATACTACTTCGTCATCTTTAACGGACAGCTCTGTTGCGTGCATCCTCTCACCTTAAACTGCCCTGTCAATCATCTTGTCACAGTTAAAATCTTCCATTCAATGTAATTTAATTTCCTAGCGTTTCAGAGAGAAATGTAGTAGCACGCTCATCTGTCAGTCGTGGGTCTTTCATGTGGAGACTCTCCTCACGTGTTTGCAATTTGAATATAATGATGCATTTAAAAGTTAATGGCTAAACACATCTTTACAAAAGTTCACAATGCTGCTGCAGATGCAATATAATGTAGACAACATTGAATAAATACATTTTCATCAGGTTAGATACTGATAATTAATCACTCAAACCCCTTTATCTAAACCTGGCAGACTCGCACATCCTCCATGTCTGTAGGTTTTTTTTGTTTTTTCTTACACTTTTCACTCATGGTTGTAGTTCTAACCCAATCCTCGTCCAACGTGCGATGGGTTGTGGGCAATATTAGCCGTTAGAGTGTGCATCGATCTACACTTCAGATTCTGACCGGAAATAGTAGACCATCCGGGTGTCTTTGGAACACTCATTTCAACATACTACGGTTTGGGATGTTTTAATTCTGTTTTCGAATACTATTTAGGGCTGATAGTATGCAAATTGGGACGCACCCAATAAGATAGGGAAGGAAATGAGAGGGGTAACGAGGGAGAGCAGGAGGGGGAAATGGCCATTGATGAGCAGGAACTGCAAGCTACACAAAATACAACAATACACAGACAAAAGAGCATACTGCCCAACGGAAACTCAAAACTATACGCTCACATAGAGACCAGACAATAGGAGTTTCAGAGTTCTTTCACCAAACCAAGAATAAAACGTGTCTAGTGTCTGTAAAACCGCATTTTTCCATCTTAAAAATATATCCAAATTACGTCATATGCTCTCATTGACAAATGCGGAACAACTAGTTCATGAGTTCATGACTGTGGCGAACAGGACGGCCGAGGGACGTGAGAGAACGGCGCGAGGCCGGTGGTGCGATTGCTAATGAGCAACACCTGTGAAGCACACCGGTCTCGCATCTCTCACGGAGGAGCGGAAGCATAAAGGAGGAGCGACGACGTTGATGATCGAGAGAGGAACAGGCCTGATTTTAGTTGTTCTGGTTTTTGTATTTGTGTTTTATTTTAGCCAGCAGTCGTCCGCGAGGGGCTGCTGGCCGTTATGTTTTATTTTGGGTAAGCCAGCAGTCGTCCGTGAGGGGCTGCTGGCGGTATTTTAGTTTGTTTATTTTATTTTAAATAAAGTTTGTTAAATGTTCTCCGGTTCCCGCCTCCTTCTTCCCTGAACATTGCTACAATGACATCAAGGCTAGATTATTGTAATGCTCTACTGGGTGGTTGCCAGGCACGCTTAATAAACAAACTACAGCTAGTTCAAAACGCAGCCGCTAGAGTTCTTACCAGAACCAGGAAGTACGACCATATTAGCCCGGTATTTTAGCCCGACTGCTGGCGGTAGATCCTTTTCCTATTTAGCACCAAAACTTTGGAACAATCTTCCTAACATTGTCCGGGAAGCAGACACAGTCTGTCAGTTCAAAGCTAGACTAAAAACACATCTCTTTGACCTAGCATTCACATAACACCTCTATAGACTCCTATAATTCAATATTAGGCTGCTTAGATTAGGTCAGCCGGAACTGGGAACACTTCCCTTAAATCCTGATGTACTCGTTACATCATAAGAAGAATGGCATCTACGCTAATTTTAGTATCTTTGTTTTCCCGAGGTTTTCCCGCAGCCTGCCGGATTCAGCCCGTTTCCAGATCTGACGAAGGACTTTCGCCTGGACCCGATGACAATGCAGTGCTGAAGTGCCAACTAGCCTCTCCCTATGGAGGATCCCTATACCACTCTACAGATAAAGCGTTGTGGAATTTTTTGGTTCGCGTACCTACCCAAAGTGATAAGATAAAATAAAAATCTGCATCAAAATTTATAGACAAGACAAGACAAGTAGTTTGTTTAGGCATGGTTTGTAAGGAATTACAAACCTGCGCACATATATTCAAACGCACATAACTATAGAATAAATTCTTAATGCGCATGTGAACGGCATCAGCGTCTATCACAGGTTCACGTTTAAAGTCTGTTTAGAGAGAACGGTGTCGTCTTAGCGTCCCCTAATTTAATAACAAATGATCATTTAGACGGAAGTGAATCAATCAAAACTAACTTTAGCTGGAAAAAACATTTTTCAAGAACCACTATAAAACCAAACCAATTTCTGTTACCATAAATTATATGTTTATCTCTGTAAAGCTGCTTTGAAACAATCTACATTGTTAAAAGCGCTATATAAATGAGGATATAAATAAATAAATATAAAATAAATAAAACCTGACCGAAGTGGCAGAACCCTGACAACTTCTGTTCATAATGCCAGTCTCAAAATCTTTTATATTATAAAACTGTATATTAACTGCAAAATTATACAAATATATTAAACATGGTTCCATATATTTGTAACATATCTTTTAATACAAGTTATTGTGGCAGGCTAAAATGAGGACACAGACCAAACTGACTTGCAGTGCACACGTCCCCGGAGGGTTTTCATTAAACATAAAATATCTTAACATGGGAATTAATGTGCTCAAATGTCAATGAAGGAGCAGAAAAGGTATGTGGCTTTCCAGTGTTAGAAGACCAGTGCGGATCAGTTAATCCTCACTTGACTGTGAAGAAGCAGAGACAAAAAAAAAAAAAAAAAACACTCTATTAGTGTTTTGCTTATATTTTCTCTTCTTAATGAAGCACAGGTGTGGCCAATCAGCACTTGCTCCTGGCTGCTGATTGAATGATGAGAAGTAATTACAGGGCGACACTGTAGTGCACTCTGGAGACTCCTCACATTATGGACATGTACCTACAGCTTTGCAGTTCAGTGCACATCAGGGATGGACTGACTTCATAGTCAGAGTATTCCTTTAACACATAGTGGTGTTATTCTTGGAGTCTCTAATGAGATTGCAGCTCAAGCTGATGGCATGGGCTCTGGTTTTCACTTTTTTAAAATTGTCCAGCAGCTTTGTCCAAACAAGCTGGAATTTATGGAAAAATAAAAAGCAGTGAAATGTGTTATGATATTGGCCCACAAAATCTGGACATAAGGGCTATGATGCATTTTAGGAAGGAGAGATGCTGAAGGGGTAGTGTGGAGTGCTGGTTCAATTCCTGCTTGATCTATATCACAGTGTGGCCTTGAGCAAGGAGTAATACCAGTAACCCAGCTTAACCCCAGGTTGCTCCTGTTTGATTGCCCAATAATAAAAATATACAGAAGGTCAGTGTCAGGTCTTCAAATATCAGAGAATCTTCATCTCCTAGTGTAAAAAACACAGCAGTAATGATAGGAAGTTTTTGCATGTCATTGATCCATAAATTGCTGGCATCAAAACTGACTGGTGTTATTGTACTTTATAAAGGGATCATAACAAAACCAGTTAACTATTCAAACCCGTTTTACAATTTTAAATTTACAGCTGAAAAAATTATCATAATTCTCTGTTATATAAAGACAACCCTCAGCCAACAAATATATTGTTTTAGTGAAAACAGAATCCTCAAATTTGTCCATTAAATAAGGGAATATTTAAACCTATAAAGATATATAATAAATATAATTATGAAGAGTTTAGATAATTTTTCCAAAATTATTGTTCACTTTTATTTCTGCTGAGAAACATCTCTGTTACGTATGGTAACCCTCATTCCCAGAGGAGCGAATGGAGGCGCACTTCGGAGATGAAGAGACCAATCCACTTTGAGTGTAAACTAAACGAGCCAATGCACATTTGCATGCGATAATTGCAACAGCTGCTGTGCATCGCGGCACGAGCATAAAAGGAGCAGCAGGTGCATCACATCTTTGTTTTTCTGCTGCGGAGCTGGACTTGTGACTCTGCCGTACAGCGGAAGCTCAGCAACTGTGGCGATACTACGTATGTCTCTGTTCCCTCCCCGTGGAACGAGGGTAACCATTCGCAATAGAGACGTTCCCCATTGTCAGTCACTCTCTACGTACGTAAGAGATGAACTGACGGATGGGGATATCTACCAACACGCCACTGCTGCTGGCCCTTCCAGTGCTCCACTTGAGTCTCCTGGCCTGACCGCGGTGTTTGGCAGAAAGTAGGAGCTCTAAGCAGATAAGGTCAGTCACTGCTGTTCCGCAAGACCCACTCAGTGTGACTTAGTGTAACGCTGGGAAAGCATGCCCTTGGAAAAGGGGACGCTGCAGAAGCCACATCCTACCCGGGAGGGAGGTAATGTGGTGGTTACACATATGGACTAGCCGAACAGGGTAGTGCAACATATGGCAGTCTCTGGGGTGGTTCCAGCCTAGTTATAGGGGGGAAAGAACACTAACAGAAATGATAGAGCATGAAAGAGTGAAAGACAAGGGTTCGTCCACAGAGTTGCTGATCGTGGAAGAATACACATTTGGGGTCACCCCAGAGACCGCTACATATGGAACACCAGCCTAGCACAGGTTCCACAATACATACGAGTGTAGGTTTGGTGTCAGATGCTCCGCAATGTCTGACTGCCGGGGTGATGGAGGAACTCAACAGGGTTAGCCATTTCTGGGGAACACTACTGGATGAAATAGACGCACAAATCCATTGCAAGCCGACACTAAGAACGGGTCCTTCACGCTACTGGCCACTGGGGGCGAATACAAGGGAAGATACCGGCTCTACGCGGATGTTATAGAATCTAGCGAACTTGTTGGGTGTCGCCCAGCCTGCATCTCTACAAATATCTGTCAGCGAGGCGCCTTGAGCCAGCTGACTGCAGTGGTTCAAAGGAAGGTCTCTGCAGTGCGCTGAGCACCAGAGACAGGTCCCAAGAGGGTATAGAGAATGGGAGAGGTGGACTCAGTCTCCTCGCTCCCCTCAGGAACCTGACAATCAGGTCATGCTTTCCCAACGACTTACCTTCAACTGCATCATGATGTGCGGAAATAGCGGCAACATGCACTTTGAGGGTGGAAGGAGACAGCCTTCTCTCTAACCCATCTTGCAGGAAAGAAAGCACGACTCTGATCGGAAATCTTCGGGGGTCTTCCTAGTGGAAGCGAGAGCGGACGAGAACTTACACACCTGGGAGGGGGATACGCGGATTACCACGCCCGGAGTTAGCGGTCTTGGGACACAGCTGCATCGCCACAGACCGCTCCACCGGGGATCTCCACGTACCCCTTAGATGCTCCGCCAGCGAGGATAGAGAGGAAGGAAAAGGTACCAGAACGGTTTTGGGCAGAAAAGGGTGCCTTCCATGCTCTGGTAACCTCATCATGCACTTCCGGAAAGAAAGGCACTGAGTCGGGGCGCTGAGAACCAACACGGGCCGCCACAAGATACCAATTGTCCATCCGCAAAGGTTCGGGACAAGGTGGAGGGTTCCACTCGAGCCCGACACTTGTGGCGGCCCGGGAAAGCATAGCCTTGAGCTCTGGGTCTGACTCGGGCAACGCTGCCACACCCAAAAGGGGCAGCACAGCCGAATCTTCATCCCCAGAGGACATTAGCTCACCCACCAATGCAGTGACCGACATTAGATCAACCGATGGAGCTCCAAAAGAAACAACTAGCACCGCCATGGACAGGCCAGCGTGCTCTTTTGGAGGCTCCGTGGTTTTCCCGATGGTCATGTTCCTGCAATGGGAACATGAGTCATCCATGAACTTAATTTCAGCTATAGCCCAAGCACGTGATACAGCGATTATGACCGTCAGCCGGGGTCAAACATTGACCGCATCCAGAAACACACAATCTGAATGACATCTTGAAAAAAACGCAGGGTCAGATTGTGTTAGCTCTTTTAGGAAGTTGCTCTCTCTGGGGCTGAAGCACCCCGGGAGATGGCCGCAGCTACACATTGGCTCGTTTAGTTTACAATCGAAGTGGATTGGTCTCTCAGCAAGATTCCCATCCGTCAGTTAATCTCTGACGTACATAGAGAGTGACTGACGAACATAGAGAGTGACTGACGAAGGGGAACATGTATCATGACAATTACATTTGTAGACACTATTGGTAACTTAATTTACATCTTGACCATTTTTTTAAATTAACTATGTAGATTTAAAGTAGAACTCTCTTTGGTAACTTGGCCCTCCATTGTCCATTGTCCAAACCGATTAAAATTGTATAGTTTATTTTAGATTAAAATATTAACAAATAAAAGTATTAAGAATCATTATATGTTGTTTGCATGACTTCAATAATTGCCACATTTTACAATTTCTTTCTTTATTCACTTTTTCCTCAACTATAAACTTGATCAATTTCATGACTAGTTTATTTAACCAGCAGAATTGGATCTCAATCTATTACTGAAGTTGAAAAAAATAATTAAAAAAGCTAAATAATTAAGGAATGAATTGTAAATTAATTTGTCACAACAAGTAGTTATTTGATGTATCAAACATAATGGCAAAATGTATTTCTCAAACAAAGACAAAACTGTGTTGGCAAAAATGAACAATTGTTTCTCATCAAAGAACTTTTGGACAGGAATGAACACTTCACCCGACAGTGCCACAAATCTGTCTGACCTTAGAATTTATGGCATGACCTGAGAGCAATGGAAAAAGTTATATAGTCTTCTGAGTCAGCTCTTACCCTGAAGACCTCAATTCTTGTCTCATCAGGGAAGATAATGTTTTCCTCTTGCTCTCAGGGTCCTATAAAGGCCATTTGTCAAACTCCAGGGGGCTTGTCATTAGCCTCTCTCAAAGTAACTTGCATCCAGCCACTCTCCAATAAAGAGCTGATTGATAGCATCCTATTGAGATGGTATATCTTTTTGCAGGACATCTTATCTCAATACTCAACAACCTTTACCTGAATTTATCAATATGTAAGAGGAGCATAATATCTGGACAGCCACAACCAAGATGTCGTACATAACCAGCCAGTTCATATCTTCATGGGAGTCCCCCAGGGTTATGTTCTGGGCCCTATTGTCACCGATGTTAAGGCCAAGGGTTATTTACCACACTCCAGAGGAGCAGACACCAGAGGACAGACAACCAAGGTAAGTTTAAAAAGTAAGTTTTTTATTAAAATTAAAAAGGGATAAAAGCAGGGGCAGGGACGTTCGGGGCTGTGGCTTTGGTACGATACAGGGAGGGGAGTGCTGGTAGGTATTCTTCCGTTCTTCAGGTAAATATATTCCTCTCTGGGTGGGCTCGTGGGACGGACAGTGACTTCTCTCGTCGTCAGCCTCGTTGAATAAGCTCGTAGGACAGACAGTGGCTTTTCTCGTCGTCAGACTCGTTAAATCAGCTCGTGGGACAGACAGTGGCTTTTCTCGTCGTCAGACTCGTTAAATCAGCTCGTGGGACGAACAGTGACTTTTCTCGTCGTCAGACTCGTTAAATCAGCTCGTGGGACAGACAGTGGCTTTTCTCGTCGTCAGACTCGTTAAATCAGCTCGTGGGACAGACAGTGGCTTTTCTCGCCATCAGACTCGTTGAATAGCTCGTAGGACAGACAGTGGCTTTTCTCGTCGTCAGACTCGTTGAATCAGCTCGTAGGACAGACAGTGGTTTTTCTCGCCGTCAGACTCGTTGAATAGCTCGTAGGACAGACAGTGGCTCAAACACAGCAGTCAGCAGACTCACAGAACAGCAATAGCAGTATACAGCGGCGGACGGCAGAATCCCTGTTCACAGAACAGCAATGGTGAGTCCAGAATCCAACAGTTAATAACTTGAGTCTTTGCTTACCACAGGACAACAATAGCAGAATGCAGCAGCGGACGGCAGAATTTCTCTGTTCACAGAACAGCAATGGTGAGTACAGAATCCAACAGTTAATAACTGAATCTTCGCTTACCACAGGACAACAATAGCAGAATGCAGCGGTAGACTCTCTGTTCACAGAACAGCAGAGGGGACAGATCAGTTTGAACGAATCTTCTAAGTTATGGGTCAATTTCATCCGTCAGAGACTCAGAGAAAACACAGTTGTTTGATCTCACCACACTTGTGCATAAATCACTCTTGTAAATCTCCACACGTGTTTGTTTCACTCTTTCAGACACTGCAAACTTACTCTACCTTCACAGTGATTAATCAACTCGTTTCTCTTCTCTTCATAGGGTGAATGATCCAAGGAATAGTGGTCTCAGAAGATGAACATGGATTCAGCGATCTTCCCAGCCGTTACCATTACTGTTCTTTGCTCTGTCAACAGGATAACACACACTGCCCACAAACACAGGTTAGTCGTACACTGGTGATGGTAAATCTTTACATGTGATTTTCTCCAGAAGGTAAATCATAAAAGGGTGCACTTAACTTTCCCTCTGTGAATCGCGTGAATCCTGCAGCGGGTTTCCACTCTCTTTTCTGCCAGTCACTCTCCTTCTTTCTCTGTGAAGTTCTCACTTACTTCGTTGCGTCGCTGTTCGTGGTTTCTTTTAAAAGACTCACTTAATGAGCATGTCTCGGGGGACTCAACATAGAACACTGATCAGGTCTTAAACCGCTGCTTTCTGCACCTTGTCACCGCTCATTGCCGCTGCTACAATCCACTCGCGCACTCTTGTAGAGCTTTCCTACTACCCGAGCATTTTTCCTCCTCTCTACTGTGCTTCAAGCCCCTCTCTTTATACTCCTTTTTCCCGGACACATGCTTCAATGAAGCGCTACTCACTGGCTTCAGCTGGCGCTTGTTATGGTCGGCGGCCATGACAGGTAAACCCAGCACCGGCCCGGTGTTACACCGGCATTCCTTCCCCCTGGAAACGAGTCAACAATTTTTTGGTTCCCGGTTTGTTCACCCGGTGACACTATTCTATTTTCTGCACATCTAAAAATGTCTGGTTCCAAATCAAAATTGCATTTTTATTGCATTGTTTTTCACATGCCCATGTAAAACATGAGGTGGTTTCTAGAGAATTGCTAAGTGGTCACTAGGAGGATATGGGTGGTTGTTAGGTAGTTACTTATTTGCCAAAGAAAGCTGTAAAACCACAAGAATGGCTTATGTGTGTTCATGTGTATTTGAGAGTGCAGGACTGTGTAAGTGGGAGACAACAGGAATGTGGGTAATGGCTTGAAACGTTATGTGTTTGCGTGTGTTAAGGAGTGCAGAACTCTGCATTCCCATGGTGAGTCATAGGTCAGCCCATAGTCCTGTAAGAAGACAGGGCCAATTTCCTGTGATTATTAGCATTCTCTTTTTTATCTGTTTGTGGAGACAAACAAAAAAGAGAAATGTCGATTGAGAAATACATGGTCAGCTTCTGCACTAGCACTTACTAAAACCCCAATACCACTAGCTCAAAATTCTCCATAACAATTCTTCAAAAGTGCTATTAGCTAATATCACACATACAATGTTCAAACTAACTGACAGACATCACTGAAATAGGTGTCCAGGGACATTTTAGTGGACTGCATGTTCTTCCAGGGATGATTTGTTGTCTAGACTCTAGACTGAGTTGGCTGAATAGTCCTCTCTATGGAGTTCCATCTTGAATTGATTCCATGACTCACTCATAGGGTTCTATGCCACTTTGCGCAACAATGTAACCTGCAGAAAATCCCTACCACAAAAGACAATCCAATTTGAGAACTATTATATAGTAGGCGATAAAACTATGTGAGAAAAGTAGTATGTCCGAATTCATAGTATTCATAAAACAAAACAGTATTCATAGGCGAAAAGTACCCGGGGTGAGCTAGTACTTCTGCAAGATTCTGAAGTGTGCATCCAGTGGATACTATACCATCCAATGAAGCCACAAGAGTTGTGAATAGCAACTGATGCTGTACTTTAATAAGTCGCATAACGAATGTTGTACGTCCGGATTATTTCCATACTACACACATTCATAGTCATTAGAACACTTTTTTAAAAGTTGAAAATTAAGTTCTTCATCAAATATAGTACATACACGGCTGAATGCAATTTCGGATGCAGTGTTCACTTGAGGTCTCCAAAAGATTTTCCGTCTACTAATTGGCCTCTGAACTTCTTTCATCAAAGAGTGATTTTCTGTTTCACATAACAGGACTCATATTTAAAGGGTTACGAGTTAAACTGTAATAATATAAATTATATTAATATAAAGACAGCTGTGCTGGTGCGAGACAGTATTGACATGTTTGGCAAGACCTGGGCTGTCATCCTGGAACCTATCGTAACTTTTGTGTCAGTCTGTCCACTGGTTTGTGGATGTCAACGTGTGTATATACAGTTTTTATACTGACATGAAAACCAACAATTACAGAAAAAAAAATCAAGTGACCCTTACAAAAAAGGACAAGCTGGATTCTACCAAATATTTATGTTCACATAATAATCTTTTATAAAGTAATCCTTTCATTTTTAATATTTGGCTAGTTTGTGTGCTGCTGCCTGTTTGTGTAATAAGGAGAATGTACGAGAGTTGTGCACCCGCCTATAGGCCAAATAAATAAATAAAAACTGCGCCATTGACTTTAGACCAGTCAATGGTTAATGGTTTTGTTGGTCAAAGGCGGTCAAAGACCTTTTGTTGGTCTGTTTCAGTTGCCTCAAAATGGCAACACGCCAACAATGCACCTGAACACACCTCGTTTTCAGACCAGCATGCCCATGGGCGCACAAATGGGCGTAAATGAATTTGCTATTTAAACAACGTGGCGCAGGACGTGAAAATGACAACTGCGTCAGACTGAAACTAGCAAAAAACACTTGCGTCGCACCTATTAGGACCCCAAGTATAGTACCCCAAGTTGTTACATTTAAAGTATACTTAAAAGTATAATTTTATACTCTAAAAAGGGGGCCAATTTAGTCCCAAGTAGTATTGAAAAAGTACACTAAAAAGTATACTTCTAGTACATTGATATTTACTACATAAACTATAATTAAAAATATACTTAATAAAATTAACTTGAAGTATACTTATTTTTGTAAGGGGTGTTTCTCAGGCTTAAGCAAAATAATTTTCCTTTTTGGGTTTTTAAACTATTCCTTTAATTAGCTTCAGATAGCGTAACTGAAGGACTTTATTTCTTCCTGATATCCACATTCCCCTTTCTCTGTGTGGGCTTGTGGGCCAGTGTTTAAGTGAGGGCCGGACTTGTTAAACAAGGCTGAGTAAAGTGTTGAGGACTGCAAATCCTGAGTGCCGTTATTGTCTGGAGAGAGACCTAAACACTCATACAGGCCTGAATGGTGCATAGTTTACCATAGTTACCGGGTTAACAATGCTGTTGCCTCAGTAGATGTGTTTATGTGTGTGAATGTGTCTGTGCGTGGTGAACCAGGGAGTAAATGAGACCAGAGAGGGTGAAAACATATTGATTTTGAAATCTGGATGCGGTCGTTCCCTGTCCCCCTCTGACAGTCACAATGGTTGAATCACGTGTTTGAAGGGTGTATTTTTATGTGTATATAAAAAAATAAAAAAATAAAAATATATATATATATATATATATATATATATATATATATATATATATATATATATTTATATATTCAGCACGCTGAAGCAGCTTTTGTGGATAGTTCATGTTCTCATGTGAGAACATGACTATCGCAGTGTTGAGATCGAGACTCGCCTTCATGCGTGAAGGTGGAGTCCCTATTACCCCATTGCGCTGTGTGGGATGGGTGATCAGAGGATCATAGTGAGGGTTCCCTGCCCGTTAACCAATCCCTGTGGGCCCCTCACTCCTCTATCAAACTGCAGCCGTTGGAGCCCCCGTTGAGTGCGCTGGTCCCTCTGTAATGGGAGGACAGGATGCCGATTGCAGCATCGGAGGGTGAGCTCAAATGATGACTCGGCTGTGTTATCTCTCTCTGGGAGTGTAACGTTGTCCGAGCCAGATCCAGAAATTTAAGCTATGTTGAAATAGCTTAAATTGCGGTCTGTGGGTAAGCCTCTTTGCATGCCATGGCGTCGCTACAGGTCTAGCAGGCCAGGGCACTCATGGACATGCACAAGGGTAACCCAGGCCTCAGCGTGGAGCCAGCCGCAGGAAGGCTGCCCGGCCAGTGTCAGATACTGCCAATCCAGGAGGCAAGCGTAAGGCCCTGACACAGGCCACCCAGGGATGGGGGAATGACCTCTTCAGGTGGTTGCTGTTCCGCCGCTTGTTCCCAGAGCCCAGCGGTACCCGGGAAAGAGCAAATTCCTCTGTTCCTGGGTCTCAAGAGGGCCAGACTGGTGGTGTTCGATCCTGTAAAGCCTTGCACCCCTCAGCCCCCTCTTTTTCGCCAGCACATGTTCTATGTGCTGTGACTGGTCACCATTTCACCATTTCTAGATTATTGACAAATATGAAAACACATTATCACTCATAAGTCACTCATAAAAAAAGTATATTTTGAAACTTTTTGCCTGAAAACCCTGTATTTGTGTTTCTTAAAATGTGGGCATTTTGGCCCTCTCAACTTTAAAAAAATAAACATTTTTCGGTTTCTTTTTAATAATGAATATTTCCACCACAATGTCAATTCTACCACATCTCAAATTCTCTATTTGTGTTTAATATTATTCTGTAGTGGAAATGACAGTGATAAAAAAATATTTTTTAGGGATAAAATGGCTGACTCTTTGTCTTGCTGAAAGGTATTATCGTATCTAGCATTTCATATCCTATTATTTATCCGAAATACAAGCAACTAAATAATATTTTCACATTTGTGCATAATTTGATAGTGCAGCTTGATTGGTAAGGACACACACACACAAAATAATATTTTCTCTTTGTTTTATTTGAGAGTTTTGGTCTGGGACAAGAGTAGAACAAATCAATTATTTTAAATTATTTTAAATTAATTTTAAAAATAGCAACAATAAATGAAGGAATGATGTGCCTCTGTGAGAAATTGAATTTGTTCCTCTGTGGATAAAATGCTAAATGCATAAATGGAAATGTAATGTAAATGCATACTAAAAAGTTTCCAAGACAGTTTTAATGTTGACCTTCATATAACAAAATGATAAAATGTGAAACCTATTTTAGTAAAAATCAACACCTGGGGCAAAAAAGTTGAAGAAACATTACCTTTCAAATGTTTGGAGTCTCTTAAGCTCACCAAGGCTTTTATTTGATGAAAATGCATAAAAAATGTTCAGGAATAATTAAGAGACAGTGTCTTCTCATAGGATATGAAAACTCAGTCTCATTAATAATTATGAGACACCGATGAGTCATCAATGCACTAACAGTGCTCTGCCACGTCACAGCCAGTGACGTGGACACAATGAAGATTTTAAACCCGGAAGACGAAAATAGCGGAAAAAAACATTTTCACCCTACTATTAAATCTAACAGATGCTAAGATTGTCTTCATTGGTGTTCAACACACATACCTCTGTTAAAATCTCACATCACAAAGATATTGGAGGGAATCTCCTGACGGTAATGTTTTAGAAGCAGCCATACTCCTAGTCTCTTGGTCTGACTCCTCACAGTGCCAAAGGAAACGTTACTAGAGGGTGTCTCCTCAAGGATACACCACTCAAAGGGATGTGGTAGGCCATGTACACCTTTAGTGTGTACACCAGACCTGCAGAGAAACGCTCTTGCAGGAATTCCAGCATTGCAACCACAGGGCAGATAACTGGGTCCAGCTGGTGCTCTGCGCAACAGGAAGTGAACAATATCCACTTCAAGGTGTAGAGTTTCCTTGTGGAGGGAGCTCTGGAGTGGAGGATGGTCTCAACATCCTCAGTTGAGAAACCTGAACTTATGAGCTGGGCACCCTCAGAGGCTAAGCCCAAAGTTCCCTATCAGGGTACTCGAGCTGCGTGACAACGCTTTGGGAACGCCCCTGCGTGAGTGCATCATGAAGCACGTATGAAATCAGTCCAATGGCGAAACGGAATGTCATAGGCAGGTGACGTCATCGACCAGGAAACTATATATGCACCCCAAAACACAAGCGCGTCAGCTTCTGAGTCTTCAGCAAGCGCTCTGTGTGTGAATATATCAGTCTAGGTCTCAAAGTGTTTTTGTCTGTCCTTAGAAATTGCTAGGTAGGAGTTTTTCACATATAAAAAAACTATAAAGAGACGATATATATATATAATATGGCGAGCGAACAGCAGTTCAGAAAGTGTGTTCATCCCTGCCCACGTTATATCACGGGTGGGTACACTCACGATGTTGTTTGTATGGGAGTCCAGCATGCCCAGTCAGCTCTCGAGGGAGCTGGTTGCGAGCATTGCGAGCGTATGTCAATGAAAACGCTCCGCTCCCGCCGAGCCCTCTTCGAGGAGAGTGGTTCGGTGCGCGCTCCCCGCGGTTCGGGTCCCGCTGCTGCCGAGGCAAAGCGGAGGCTTCAATCATGGGGATCGCAAATGGATCTATCAGCGGGGAATGAGACGGGCTCTGCCTTATCTCTGCCTTTACCTGGTAGATCCAGTGCCTCAGATCCGGGTGTGGAAGCATGCGCTGCGGTTTCTTCCCCCCAGGCTGAGGCACCATCACTTCAATTATCCAGTTCTGAGGATCTGGATGTTGAAAGTATTGATACAGCAGAGACTGGGGACTCGTCACTTCAGTCTCCTGCTAGTGAGGAGCTTATGGAGGTGCTCACTCGTGCTGTAGAAAAATTAAGCATCGAGTGGCCAGCTGATAGACAGGAATCTCGTTCAAAAAGTAGATGAAAGATTTCTGCCGTCTCGTGCTGCACCTCCACGCCGGTGTCTTCCATTCTTTCCTGACCTCCACACCGAGGTGTCGAGGTCATGGAAAAGACCAGTGTCATCCAGAATATTTAGCCAGCAAACATCTGTTTATTCAAATATTTCTGGGGCTAAGAATTATGGTTATGGGGCGATGCCTAAGGCTGAAGAAACGCTAGCGAGCCATCTATCTCCAGATACGGCATCGTCATTTAAGACACCGGCATTGCCCACAAAGCCATTAAGAAATACCTCGGCTTTGGTGGGCAAAGCTTACTCGGCGGCAGGTCAAGCGGCAGCGTGCTTACATACTATGTCGATATTACAAGCATATCAAGCAGACCTATTAAAAGATATGAGTGAGGGGGATGAAATTAGTGCTGACGTAATTCGAGAATTACGTCAGGCAGCAGATCTATCTCTCCGTGCCGCCAAGGAGACGGCCAAATCAGTGGGCCGTTCTATGGCAGCCATGGTGGCAACGGAGAGACACTTATGGTTGAATTTATCCAACATGAAAGAAAAAATCTTTTCTCCTGGACGCCCCGCTTTCAACTGCTGGCCTCTTCGGTGACTCAGTGAATTCGGTCATCGAGAGGTTTCAGAAAGAGAAAAAGCAGGCGGCAGCGCTCCAGAAATTTCTCCCCCTCCGTGTTCATGTCTCCGGGGCTGCTGGGCGGGAGCAGTCCTGGCCGTCGAGTAGCTCCTCACACCGGGCGCAACAGAAAAGGAGTGTCGCGTCTCGTGCTCCTCTCCAGCAAGACTGGGCCGAGACGCGGCGCTCTCAGACGAGGTCTTCCAGGGGCAAGGCCGATCTGAGGACGGTTATTGTCGCCAGGAAGGCTTCGTCGAAGAAGAAGCCCTGACGCCAGAAACGTCAGGGTACTGAGGGTGGTCCACACCAAGAGAGAAAGGTGTTCACCGCAGTACACAGCGCCCGTTCTCTCTCGGTGCCCTCAGGGGCCCGTTCTGGCAACCCCGCCTGCGTGCCGGGGCGTGACAGGGCACTGTGTCTGCCACTCATAATATTCCAGAGGCCAGTCTCGAGAGACTGGTACCCTTAGTAGAAGTTTTGGCAGAGTGGAAAAGCCTTCCAAATGTATCTCATTGGGTCCTGCAGACTATCGAGAAGGGGTACGCGATTCAGTTCAGATCACGCCCGCCTCGCTTCAGAGGGGTTCTGCCCACAGTGGTGGGCCCCGAGCAGGCTTTGGTTATGGAACAGGAGGTGAAAACTGCTGCTGAAGGAGGCTATAGACCGAGTTCTTCCTCCCAGCAGAGAGTTGGGTTATTACAGCCGATATTTCATCGTTCCGAAAAAGGATGGGGGGTTGCGTCCAATTTTAGATCTGCACCTGTTAAATCGCTCAGTAGGGAAGCTCAAATTCAAAATGCTTACTCTCAAGCAGATCATGTCACAGATCAGGTCCGAGGACTGGTTTGTCATGATAGATCTAAAGGACGCGTAATTCCACATTTCCATCCTTCCACAACACAGAAAGTTCCTGAGGTTCGCTTTCGGGGGCGAAGCGTACCAGTATCGGGTTCTTCCGTTCGGCCTAGCACTGTCTCCCCGAACTTTCACGAAATGTATGGATGCAGCTCTGGCTCCGCTGCGACTCCAGGGCATCCGCATTTTAAACTTTATCGACGATTGGTTGATTCTTGCTCAATCGGAGCATCAGGCGATTCGGCATCGAGATGTCGTTCTCACCCATATCAAAAAGTTGGGGTTGAGGCTCAACGCCAAGAAGAGTGTGCTTTCTCCAGTACAGAGGACCACTTTTCTGGGCGTGGTTTGGAATTCGACGACGATGCAGGCACGTCTGTCTCCTGCTCGTATAGCTTCGATTCTCTTAGCCGTCAAACAGGCAAAGCTAGGCCAGTCACTCACTGTAAAAGAATATCACAGGATTCTGGGTCTGATGGCAGCAGCGTCCAACATTATACCTTGCGGCCTGCTGTACATGAGACCACTGCAGTGGTGGCTCAGGACCAAGGGGTTCTCCCCGAGGGGAAACCCGCTCCGCAAGATCAGGGTCATGCGACGGTGTCTCCGTGCTCTGGCTATGTGGAAAGAACCTTGGTTCCTGTCCCTAGGTCCTGTGTTGGGGGCTCCGTGTCGTTGTGTAACACTAACGACGGACGCCTCTCTCACAGGCTGGGGGGCGATCATGAGTGGTCGCTCGGCCCAGGGTCTGTGGCAGTACCATCATCTTCATTGGCACATAAATTGTCTAGAAATGATGGCGGTGTTTCAGGCTCTGAAACACTTCCTCCCAGACCTGAGAGGTCACCATGTTCTTGTCCGGTCAGACAACACATCGGTGGTCTCTTATATAAACCATCAGGGGGGTCTGCGTTCGCGCCCGTTATACAAGCTGGCTCGCCAGATCCTTCTATGGTCCCAGGGGAAGCTTCTTTCACTGAGGGCGATTTATATCCCGGGGTATTTGAATCAGGGGGCAGACATCCTGTCGAGGCAAGGGCTGAGGCCCGGGGAGTGGAGACTCCACCCCGAGGTGGTGGAGCTCCTATGGAAACATTTCGGTCGTGCCGAGGTAGACCTATTTGCATCCAGGGAAACATCACACTGCCAACTGTGGGTTTCCCTAAGTCCTCCAGCCCCTCTGGGGTTGGACGCGATGGTACAGGAGTGGCCGAGGTCACGCCTGTACGCATTTCCCCCGATTGCTCTGCTCCCAGGAGTTCTGGAGAGGGTTCGCCGGGACGGGGTCAGTCTACTGTTGGTAGCCCCGTACTGGCTGGCCCAAGTTTGGTTTGCGGACCTAATTTCTCTCCTCGACGGCTCTCCTCTGGAGATTCCGATGAGGAGGGACCTTCTCTCTCAGGCGAGCGGGTCGATACTTCACCCCCGCCCAGATCTATGGAGGTTGTGGGCTTGGCCTCTGAGGGGGCCCAGCTCATAGAATCTGGTCTCTCGACTGAGGTCGTGGAGACCATCCTCCACTCCAGAGCTCCGGCCACTAGGAAATTATATTCCTTGAGGTGGAAAATAATCACCTCTTGGTGTGGAGAACACCAGCTGGACCCAGTTAACTGCCCGGTGGGTGCAGTGCTGGAATTCCTTAAGGAGCGTTTCTCCACAGGGTTATCCCACTCCACACTGAAGGTGTACATGGTGGCCTTATCTGCTTACCACGTCCCTTTGAGTGGTACTTCTCTCGGGAGACACCCACTTGTAACCCGTTTCCTTCGTGGCATTCTGAGGCTGAGGCCAGCAGTTCGCACGAGGGTGCCGACATGGGACCTGCCGGTTGTTCTAGAAGGTCTCTCTCTAGCACCGTTCGAGCCCATTGAAGAAGTTTCGGAGAAATTCCTCACTCTTAAAACTTTTTTCTGGCTATAACTCTTTCTTCTGGCTATATCTTCATTAAAAAGAATAGGAGATATCCAAGCTCTGTCGGTCTCTCCCTCGTGCTTGGAATTTGCACCAGGCATGGTGAAGGCTTTCCTCCTCCCTAGGCTGGGATACGTTCCCAAGGTACCAACCTATGTGGTCAGGCCTATTGTACTGCAGGCTTTCTGTCCTCCTCCATTTCTGACGTCGGACCAAGAGAAATTAAATCTGCTTTGCCCTGTTAGGGCCCTAGATGCGTACGTCCACAGGGCTGCCCTGTGGAGAAAGAGTGAACAGCTATTCGTTTGCTTTGGACCCCCTAAGAAGGGCTGTCCAGTATCTAAGCAGAGGTTGAACAAGTGGGTGGTCGAGGCCATCTCACTTGCCTATGAGTCTGCCGGTCAGCCTTCTCCTTTGGCTGTCCGGGCTCATTCAACCAGGAGTATGGCTGCCTCTAAGGCTATCCTGTCAGGAGTATCAATCCAGGATGTTTGTGATGCGGCAGGCTGGTCCTCACCACACACATTCGTGAAGTTTTATCATCTCGACTTCAGCTCCACTCCAGGGGCGCAGGTGCTTTCGACCGAATGTGCGCTCTGACTTCACACGACGGACACTTGCTCGTATGGCGACGTTGGTATTAGCGTTCCCAAAGCGTTGTCACGCAGCTCGAGTTCCCTGATAGGGAACGTCTCTGGTTACGTATGTAACCCTAGTTCCCTGAAGGGAACGAGATGCTGCGTGTCTATGCCATACTCCCAGCATGCCCCTGAGCACTTGCTTCAGTCTTATCAGAAGCTGACGCGCTTGTGTTTTGGGGTGCTTATATAGTTTCCTGGTCGATGACGTCACCCGCCTATGACGTTCCGTCTCGCCATTGGACTGATTTCATACGTGCTTCATGACGCACTCACGCAGGGGCGTTCCCAAAGCGTTGTCACGCAGCGTCTCGTTCCCTTCAGGGAACTAGGGTTACATACGTAACCAGAGACGTTTTCACTATTCTGGGCGGGGGTGAAGGATCAACCCGCTCGACTGAGAGAAAAAATCCCCCCCAAAGCGGAATCTCCAGAGGAGAGCCGTCGAAGAGGGACTTTGGGTCCGTCGAACCGTACCCTCGCCTGCCAAAACGGGGCTATTAACCCTCTGAGGTCTAAGGGTTTTTTGGATTCTTGAGGTGTTCTGACATGCTCTGATTTTTGTGCTTTTTTCAGTTATTTATAAGCATGTTAATGGCAAAGGTGTAAATTCACTCTATATAGCACAAACGGGGCTACCGTAATATGTGAGCATGTTTGTATTTTTTAGAGAATAATGTTTATGCGTGGTTATTGAAGAAACTAAAACTTAAAGTGTCTGAAATAAGGCCACAAAACACAAACTAAATATGTGTCCACAAGACTTTTGACTAATGGGTGTTGTTGCCTAGAATTTTTGCTTCAAAATGATCTGAAAATCATCCTGCCTAATCATTTACACAAAACAATACATTGATTTAAATTTTAAAAGACACCTTTTGTTTGGAAAGGCAATATGCGTGGAGGCGTGTTCACACCTAAGAAGACAAAGGCCAGATAATGTGCCACATTCATAATGAGCTGCATATTAATTATCCCTTTCACACAGCTGTGTCACAGGGTCCCAAAGAATGGAAGGACAAAAGAAATGATCTATATATACATATTTTACAATTAGAAATTGTAACCAAAAACAAATAGGTTACAATTACAACAACAATTACAATTTTAACAATATTTCAAGTGTATTTCTTTGTAGAAAGTATACATTTTATCATACATATTAAAAAAGGCAAGGATTCATTAGTTTGAATATTGGAACAAACACTATAATAACATCTTAGTTGATAATTCAATATACCTACTTTATTTTTGACAAAACATCATACTATAGTATATTTAACTATGAGCAAAAATTGGTGAACAAAAGCGTACCTATTTAATGTGACAGTAGTCTTTTTTTACAGTCAAAACTTTATAATCTATCCAAAACTAATCACAAAATCTTGTCTAAACATTCATATTTAGTATTTGTTACAATATTTGTAACATATTGTGTATGATATATTAGCATATACATGTGAATTTGCAGTGTGTTGCTTATACAGACATTTTATTTCAACATATTTCAGTCTATTTTTACTCATCTTAGTAGGCTATAGCAATATAGTTTGGATGTGTTCATGTAAACATAACGTTTACTAATGTAGGTGCGAGAGTGAATGAACGGCACAGACACGCGCTGTATAACTGTAGTAAACAAAGCGCGCGCGCGCCTGTGCCGTACATTCATCATTTAGCCTACACACAGACACGCAATTCATATTTAAACAGTCTTTTTGCTGTTTACAGTCAGACACTATTCAATATCGCGATTAGAACAAAGCACTTAAGAATAAATGACTTACTACATCAGCTGGATCCTATGCTCCTCGAAATGAAACTACCAGCACTTCTGGTACATTCTCCAGGGTAGAATACAGATAATAATATACAGATAGTATTATTAAAATAATAATAAATAAAATAAAAAACTAAATAAAATAATACAGATAGTATTATTGCTCACAGCGTAGGGATACGCTGTGTACACAGCTGTAGTAAGATACTGACTAAACATGATGTGTTTTATAATCCAGTTGGTGGGTGTTGGCATGTTTGAATGGCTTGCCTTAGATCATTTGCGTTTGAATACCTCTCCGTGGGCGTGGCACATTAACGCGTAATCAGGTATAATGAGCTGGAAAGAAAAAGACTGACATCTCTCTCTTTTCATACAGATTACATAAACTGAGAATATTTATTTTTTTATATAAATGAATTAATTTAAAAGCAGAGAGTTCAAGCTTCATTATGGAAAAACACTCGTGCCTGTATGACAAGTATTCGCGGAATTACAGTTAATTTTCGGACGCGTTTCAGAATGGACTTAACTGACAGAGAGAAGGCAGAACGCGGATCATGGTTTTTTTTTCTTTATTTGGCGACAAGCACAACACTTTATTTTTATTGTGAGTATGCACAAAAAAAAATAGACACTTATCAGGATCTAATGATGTACAACACTTAATATGTAAGATCAAAATCAACAGAGTATTTTGAGTTTCTTTTGGACTGATAAGAAAAAAAGCGAGACTACCTCAGAGGGTTAACAGAAGACGGGCCCCGTCCCGGCGAACTCTCTCCAGAACTCCCTGGAGCGGAGAGATCGGGGAAATGTGGACAAGCACATGATGGCCCCTCAGGTCTGGTAGGAACTGTTTGAGAGTTCAAAACACAACCATCATTTCTAGCTGATTTATGTGCTAAGAAAGTAGATGGTCCTGCCACAGACCTTGCGGCGAGTGATCACTCATGATCGCCCCCCAACCTGTTAAGGAAGCATCTGTCGTTAGCATTACGCGATGACAAGAAGCCCCCAACACTGGGCCTTGGGCGAGGAACCAAGGTTTCTTCCACATGACTAAGGCATGTAGGCATCGCCGCGTGACCTTGATCATGCAAAAAAGATTTCCCCTCGGAGAAAACCCCTTGGTTCTGCGCCACCACTGCAGTGGTCTCGTGTACAGGTGGCCAAAAGTTATTACGTTGGACGCAGCTGCCATGAGACCCAACAGTCGATGACTGGCCTAGTTTTACCTAGGACGAAGGGAAGAACCCGATATTGGTACACTTTGCCCCCGAAAGCGAACCTAAGGGACTTCCTGTGATGATGACGGATGGCTACATAGAAGGACGCGCCCTTCAAATCTATCGTGACAAACCAGTCCTCGGACTGAATCTGTGATACACTGTTTGAATGTAAGCCTCCATCCTTCTTTAGAACAATGAAGTAACGGCTTTAAACCCCTGAGTCCCCACTGGGAGAAGGAACCCTTTCTAAAGCCCCCTTTCGCAGAAGAGTCTGTACTTCTTGCTCCATAACCAGAACCTGCTCGGGGTCCACCACGTAGGGAGGACCCCTAGAAATCTGGGCGGAAGAACCGAACTGAATTCTGTAACCATTTCTATAGTTAGCAGGTCCCAATGAGATATATTTGGCAGTAGCTTCCACACTGCCAGAAAATCTACTAAGGGGAGCAGTCTCTCGAGTGGGCGCTGAGGAGAAATGGGCACCGTTTTTAGATGAGGTGGAAACCGTTTCTCCCCGGAGGGGAAAGCCCTCAGAAGTCTGACGGCCGCAGCGTCAGGACTTCTTCTGAGTCAAAGCCTTCTTCGAGATAACGACTTTCCTCAGATCTGTCTCATCCCAAGACGACTATGACTTAGACTACTAAAAGACTACTTTTTCTCAAAAATGAAATACACCCAAATATCAACCAGACAAGTAAACACGGTCTGGATGACAAAGCTGAATAGTATATTAATACAGACATTTACATTTTTTCATTTAGCTGACGCTTTTATCCAAAGCGATTTACAATTGCTATATTTCAGAGGTATCACGCCTCTGGAGCAATTGGGGGTTAAGGCAACTTGCTCAGGGACACATTGGTGTCTCACAGTGGATTCGAGCCCGGGTCTCTCACACCAAAGGCATGTGTCTTATCCACTGCGCCATCACCACCCCACGACATCTAACTCCTCAAAGATAAGATGAGTTCATATTTAATGTTCTCAAAATTTAAATGCAGCCAAATATCAACCAGACAAGTAAACACAGTCTGGATGAAAAAACTGAATAGTACATTTAATACAGACATTTACTCCTCAAAGATCCGATGAGTATATATTTAATTTTCTCAAAAATTAAATGCAGCCAAATATCAACCAGACAATTTTATATATTATAAATTCCCATGTTCTATGCGCTGCCTCAGCAGACGCGCAATCTGAGCCATTAGATTCTTATTGTAGAGATGCAGACCCGTAATCTACGCGCTTCCTCAGCAAACGTGAGATATGAGATCGAGTAACAGAATCTTTATTGCAGACCCGTAATCTACGCGCTGCCTCAGCAAACGAGAGATCCGAGCCAAAGAATCTTTATTGACTTTCTTCCCTCCAGAAGAAAGCCAACAGGAGCAGAGCTAAAACTGTCGATAGTGCAGATGTTACACGTCGGGAATTTATGAATGAACACTGTCAGCCCCCTTTTACTAGAGCTGACTGTGCATGCTCCACTCCCAAACAAACAACACATGAATCGCGTGTGTCCCCACTCATAATGAAGCGAGGGCAGGGACAAACACATGATCCAAAGCTGTTTGCTCGCCATTATAGTCCTGTCTAGCTTGTGGACAAACAACAATAAATAGACAGGGACAGATTCACACAGAGGGCTTGCTGAAGGCACAGAAGCTAGCCCGGTCTGTTTCCAGGGGTGCTTTATAGCTTCCTGGTCTACGACGTCACATGATGTTCCATCACGCCATTGGACTGATTTCATAGGTGCTTCATAGGTTCGCAATCACGCAGGGGCGTTCCCACAGCATCTCGACGCAGCTCGAGTTCCCTTAAAAGGGAAGCTGAATTTTCAGCAGTTTCCCTCCTTTAAATTTACGCAGATTTATTTATTTTTCAGGATTTTTTGATGAACAGAAAGTGCCAAAAAAACCCCAGCATTTATTTGAAATAGAATCTTTTGTAACATTATAATTGCCTTTGCTGACACATTTGATCAATTGAATAAAAGTATTAATTTCTTAAAAAAAAAAAAAAAAACTTTTGAACGGTAGTGTAATTATGTCATCATCAAGAATGATTGATCCTGCAAGTATATGAGAAGAGCAATAGGGAGAATCAAAATGCATCCTGAAGTTTGTTTGTAAGCATGTCTGGGAACTTTGTTACCAATGTAAACAGAGTAAAAGAAAGGCTGAATTCTGGGTTTGGGACAGGGGTCATGTGGGGGGGCTGGATTCATAGCATGGGGTGGGGGGTATCAACTTACATTTTCCCCTGAGATGGCCACATGACCCCGAAAAAGAGGGAAAAGGAGGGGGAAAAGATGTTAGGTTATGGTCTGAGCTCTCTCAATGAGAACCACATGCAGGAAAGGGAAAAAAAGAGGAGGAGAGAAGGAGGGGACAGTGTGTGACTAAAGCCAGTCTCTGAGATGAGACTGAGTGCCGCGTGGATCTCTTCTCAAAAGCTGAGCGTCCAAGGAAAGTGTGAGGGAGTCTTTGTGAATCAGATTCCACGGAATTCAAAACATCCCAGAAAAAAAGAAGCTCGGAGAAGAAAGAACAATGTCAAGTGCATTCATGAGACGAAACTCCAGCAAGCAAGGTTTGCAGAACCTCTTGAGGTGAGGAATTTGTATACCAGATTTTCACATCAAATTTAAGGTTTATGATGATGGACATATAGTTTGTTTTCATTGTTCTTATGCAATTGCTAATGTCAGTTTTGTGGGTAATGATAGGGTTATTGTTTGGATTTAAGTTTTTTAATTCATGTAAATATTTAATGCATATATATATTAAATGCCATGTTGTGTTCTTCAAGATCCTGTCATCCTTTGTTATGGGATTATAAACTTTTTACATTTGGGTAATGGAAATGTTTGTATTTGGTTAGTTGATATAACATTAAGAAGTTAGGTTAAATTGTACATATAATGGAAGCTGTATTTCTTAGGTCCTTTAACTGGTCGTTATTTCTTAGTTTTTTATTTAAAAAAAATCAAAATAAGCATTAAATCATTTGTCCAATATAATTTTCAAACTATGGATAATCCCTCAATTCCCAAATGTCTCTCAATTAATATGATCTGATAAAATTAGCTAAAATGACACGTATTTAAATGCCAACAACATTGTGATTATGATTGCTTAACAAATAGGCAAAAACAGATGTTTACACCTAAAGAAGACCTGAACACATACTAAGATTGATTTACATATAGTATATCGAATATAATAATTAACTCTCAGCACATTTTACTACATTCTAGCAATTTGTCTCACACCTTCATGCCTTGTTGTCTTTATAGAGAAATGCATGATGTATTGTTTACTTTGGCTTTTATAAGATGTAATTTTGTCAGGGTTCCAGATGAGTGTTTATTGTTTGTGCTGTGGGATTGTGGATAGATGATGGGACAGGAGAAGGGAGGAAGGAGAAGGTTGAGGGCACCTAATTAAAGATGTGACCTGTTGACATTAATTGGCAATGACACACATCAATATGACCGGTTATCTCTAAAGGTGTTACAAGCCAACTATAATTTAGGTAGAAAACTGTAGGTTTATTTACTGTAAACAATGAAACTACCATTTCACAATGTACTAATTTAAACACCCAAAAATTCAGTGGTGAACTACCCATCTGTTTTGCATGCACAGAAGGCGATACTCTTTCCTTGATCCTTGAGTTATTCAAACCTAAATACATTTGATAAACAATACTATTTAAATATGTTATCTTCGACACATTAATTACGTATTACTCCTAGTTAGATATTTTTAAGAAAAGTAACCAAAATTTAAATGTGTCATATCTATGAAGGGACTTTTTTTTGTTTACAACATAAACCTGTCTTCAGAATTCCCCCGGAAATTAGTCACAGAAAGTGTTCACTAAACTTAGTTCACCTAAAAATGATAGTCATTGTTTACCCCTCATGTCTTTCAAAACCTGCATGACTGTCTTTCTTCCATGGAACAAAAAAGGAGTTTTTAAACTGATAAGATAGCGTAACTTCTCAGGATGCGTACACTGTAAACAAATATTATTGGTTTAAAAAAAAGTAAGTAACCTGGTTGCTTAAGTTCATTGAAGTTAGAATAATTGAGTTAATGCAATGAAGGAGATTAGTTTAATCAACAGAAACTCAAAATATTATGTTATCTGATCCACATAAATTATCTAGTTGATTTGACAAATTAAAAAATGCTGCGATAACAAATCAGGAAAACAATTTTTAACTTCTGTACAAAAAGGATTTGAGGTGGATCAGGTGTGCTTTGTCAAACACAAACAGGTTGCGTTAATGGCAGAGATGATTTATTCCCTGAAGGCTTTTCAGAGCTGCCAAAAATCAGCTTTTTCTCACACTCAACAAGCTGCTTTATCTATTAACGGCCTACATTCATCAGAACCGCTGCGTCACATCCCGGATATGTCAATTGCAACACTGTGTATGCAGTATTTTTATACACTTGTCAAAGTGTTTTGAAAACCATTACAACCTCTACAGATTGTACATTACACACAGCACGTCACTGTGACTCTAACCGCAAAATCATTTTAGATTTGGCAGGATGTACATTTTTGGTTTTGTGGTGTTGATTCTGTTATGCACAAATTTTACACTAATGTTTGTGTCTTGCACGAAACCTCTTTCTCATTGTGGTCAAAACCGTGACCCCCTGATCTGTGGACATTACGTGAGCCGCTCTTCTATTTACGATTCTCTGATAAGAGCTGCTGGAATGCAGAAGGCTTAGCCGTTTGACTGAAAGGGGGAATAAACTTTACCATCCCTGTGGCAGTATGCTTTTCCGAAGGTTTTAGGCAGCAGAGTAGAATAAACACTGAGGGCAATGGTTATGTTTAGTTAAGCATTAAAGACGTATACATAGGGGGAGTGGGGTAAGATGAGCCACTAAAGGTAGGCTCTAGGCAGTGAGAAATGAGATAAGAGGTAACATTCAGGTTAGTACTGTATATTTTAGGATGCCAATCATTTGAAATTAGAAGAATACGTCTATTCCTTGGCCATAGAAATACAGAGAAACATAAACTACATTATATATATATATATATAGCTCACTTTAAAAGTAAACTGTACATTTCAAATAAAGATGTAAACATACACGAGTCAAATCAATCACAATCCCATTCCAGAGCCTTTTTATTGCATGTTATGCACATTTTCAAAGACCAGCTACACTCTTTAAACTAAAGGTTCATTTTTTGGCATCTATTGTTCCATAAATAACCTTTAAAATCGATTGAACGTCACCATTAAAATAAAAGGTTCTTTATACTGAAAAATAGTTATTTCGATTTTTTAAATGTCCTTCACATTAAGAAAAAAAAAAATATAACAAAAAAAAAATAACTAAAAACTTTGGGGAAATAAAAAGTGTGTGAAACCCCTCTTTTGGAACTTTAATGTTTAAGTGTGAGTAATTTAGGAATCTATCTTCTCATTTTATAGTGTGCTAAAACTTTTTTAGAACTCTCCGATAAAATTAAATATTTACAGATGTTACAATCCTCATGATTCATAACGGCACACTTTCCACAGCTTATATCAGTGCTTTGAAATGTCTTCAGCCGTTTAGGAAACACTGGAAAACGTATGTGAGGTTTGCAGTGATGTGACCACACACTGACAGCAGGAAGATACTAACATGCCTGGGAAAATAACTCTCCTTTGCTCTTTAAATCTGTCGTTAGGATGACATCATCTGACTCGCAGAGTCAATAAACCTCACAGCTGCCCTTCAATTCAGATATAAAATGATAGAGGAAGAAAATAACAGCATCCATCATTCAAATCTCAAACAGAAGGTTTTGCTTCGCTGTAAACAAACACAAAACAATATATGCTTCTCTAACAGTTTTTTTCTTCTTCAAGCTAACAGGATTGAATGACTTTGCTGAGGTAAATGTAACATCACATGTGCTTTTCTCACACACATTTTTAGGACATTTTAGGTGAACCTGATTTCACAGAGTACAACATGTTCCTGGATCACTAACTTTATTGATCCTGGAACAACATTCCAATCAACCAATCAGATTTGTGGCCCAAGTTTACAGTTTATGTCAGGTTTAGTCTTACAACTAGGGCTAGGTGTTTATACATCAGCGTTCACGTAGCGATATAACTCCACATTGAACAGTCCCAAAACAACATTTATTGTATGAATTTCATAATAATCTAATTATATGCAAAATTTTGATGTGGGCACTGCAGAGACACTTTGTTTAGAACAGTGAAATCACTGTAAATCCCAGTAACATTTACTTGATCGCTATATTGTCTTGTCTTCTTGAAAAATGAACGACATCCAGTTTCTGTCAGTGTAAACAGGCCTCATATAACCCCAAAATTAAAATATTTACCCTGGCTGCATTCAAATGTGCATTATTATCTACTATATAGTAGGTGAAAACCAGTATATGACAAAGTAGTATGTTCAAATAAATTTATAAAAGGCAAAAAGTACCCAGATTGCACTTCTGGCAAGATTCTGAAGTGCAAATCCAGTGCACACTACACAATCCCATGAAGCCACGGGAGAGCATACTCACACTGATGCTGCCAGAAATCGACAGTTGCTTAGTTGCTGGTGTAAACAGGGCTTTAAAAGGGGTAGTTTACCCAAAACATAATTTACTCAACCTCATGTTGTTGAAAACCTTTATGCTTTTCTTTCTTCTGTGGAACATAGAAGGTTTTTTTTTATAAAAAAATGACTTAAAACATATGAAAAATAGTTTGTCTTGAACCCGTTTGACTTTCATTATATGGTCAAAAACAGTTTAAATATCTCCTTTTGTATTTCACAGAACAATGAAAGTCATACATGCCTTCAATCAATGATAATGACTCCCTGTCTGGAGAGCATTTACAATGGGCATTTACTGATACCTGATTTCACTTTAATAATTAAGGCTAAGAGCTGAAAAGGGAAACTCAGGTCGAAGGTCAACTTCCATGTGACCCATTTGTGACTGACACATGTAGCTCATCCTGTGCTCTGCAAGACCAGACTTGGCTGTGGTAAATTAGGGCAGGCAACAATGGGGAAAAACATTTCCCAATCTATGAAGCTTTCCAAATCCTTTCTGCCCCAGGGCACCAGGCTGTGGAAGTTTAGTCAACACATTGTCAGGGGAGGTGATACATGCTGAATATAAGCCAGGCTCTTGTTTTCTTTCCCCTTTCTTTCTCTCCCACTTAATTGTTTCCATTTAATTCAGAAATGGGTCTGAGAAACATTTTGTCAGTCTGTGTTTGACAATACGCTCACCATGACTGAAAATCTGTTTTCACTTCCATAACTATTGTAAGATGGTATTTCCAGACATAAAGGAAAAAGGCTACATAATCAGACTGATAGTGGTAAATAAATCTGATGTTGAATGACATCATTGGCAGGATTGACATCATACAAGTGGCTTCTGCCAAAAAATGAAGTAATCCCGTCTGAGTGATTAACAGCCTATAATCAGAGCCACGGGAACTGTGTGTGACAGATCAGATTCTGCCATAAGCCCTTTGTGAAACTGTATGGTTGGTTTCAAGATGTAGTTGGGTAATGAGTAAACTGGTTTGTACCAGTATTGTTGAAGGCAGAGTGCCACAGGTAACTGCAGCCATGCTAATGTATTCGGTACATCTCGATTACAAGTGTAATTGGGTGATTCCGTGTCAAATCAACCAAATTTCAGAAACTTCCCCCGCTCAATTTTTAGATTTTGTTTATATTTTTTTCCGAGGAAAGACAAACAAAATGACAAATTTCACCTGAGATTTGGAGCCAAATTACATGGTGGAATAAATGACTTTAGAAAGATAGTAGCGTCATTATTTTATTTGTACACAGAGATTGACAGGTCTATTAAAATCTGTAGACTTTAACAATCTTTGTTGCATTATATGCCAACGGTGTATGGGGAAAAGCACTTCTTGTGTTTTTCCTGTAATTTGCATGCCTGTAACTCAAGATTTCTTAATATGCTTTTACATTTTTGTTTAACAAACTTTTCTTTTGGTATCCATATTTTTAAGGCCCTGAATGGTTCAATTTAAGAGATATTGGGATCTCAATATAAATTGTTAAATTCTCTAAAGTCACTTTGCACACAGCAGATACTTAATGGGTCTCATTCATGAAACACGAGCAGAACGAATTTTTGTGTAAATCGTGTGTAAAGTGGTTCTGGCGTAAATTTTCGGATTCATTAAAATGTTCGTATTTTCCAAATGTTAGTTGGTAGGCTACGCAAGAAATCTACCCCTGCTCCCAGCCACGCGTAAATAGTGCGCTTAACACCCGAACGTTTTGCTCATTAATAAGGCTGCATTTAATTCACCTTAATCGGGTACATATTTACACAGCATTTTGAAAAAATATTATATATAGTAATTACATAAGTTTTTTCTTATTATGAGAGCCAGTAATGGCATCTGCGATGGTGGTTCTTCTCCAGTTTTAATACGATTTTTCCGAAGTGAACTAATTAGTTTTTTGCTCTCAAGCTTAATGTCGAACCATTTTCTTCTCACTTCTGGGAATGTTCGATTAACAGATGAAACTCCATTGACTGCATCTGTAATATGCTGCCGATACGCCACTATGTACACTTGAAAATAAAATGTGGCGTTTTGAATGAACTTCTGATAATAAGACTTCAATTTCTGCATCTGAGAAATTTTTCTTTTTCATTCGCATTCATGTCATAATATGATGCCCATATATAGTTGTCAGTCGGATTTAATGGGCGGGATTTATGGTAATTAAGAATGAACGTGAACGTTTCAGAGATATTTTGTCATTTTGCAAAACATGCCAAATGAAAATTTAGACATAATACATCTATGACATTTAATATTTTGCCTTTCTTCTTCATTTATGTGTTTCTTTCACCAGAAAAAACACATTTTTTGCTGATCAAGTACCTCTTGTTGAGACAGGAAATGACCCAGCTGCAAGTGCTTTTCTACAACAGTTCAATAAATAAGAAACTATTATTCTGTAACTTGTATTCAAAACTAAATTCAGCCAGTTAGATTGTATATTTTTCTTTGCTAGTGAAAACCGTTCCAAAAAGTCAAATTCCTACATTAAAGTAAGATGTTTGCTGCAGCAAAGCATATCTGCTAGTCAGCAGAACCTTCTGAGAACTTTAAAACAGTAAAGGTTCCTCAATAAACTTCTTCAGTGACAATAATGACTCTTTAAATAGGGTCCTTTGATCAAGGAGTTAACTGAAGAACTTTTGTAGGATTCTTGTGTCGCTGTGTGGTTCTTTGGCAATAAAAATATCACGGTGTTACATAAATTCTTAATTTCAACATGTTGTTTTCAGGTTCTTTGAAGCACCACTATATGCTGTAGATCATTCAATAAAAAACTCGAAATAAGAAGTTGTGGAACATAAAAACGTTCACAAATGGCATCAAGCTGAAACCTCTTTTGAATGTCGATAAGACAATATTGATCAGTCAACATGCTTTTACGGTAATTTGTAAAGCCATTGGAGCAATCTGTGACCTCAGATGTAATCTGGCCTAAAATTCTTCTGAGGGTCATTGGTGACCTGTGTTCACCCTTCATTGATCCACAATACAGACTGAGTGCCTAAAGGGATAGTTCACCCAAAAATAATTGACTAACTCTCGTGTCCTTTAAGACCTGTGTGACATTCTTGCTTCTACAGAACACAAAAGAGATATTTTGGCGGAAGTTGGCATCTTTGTTCCACAGAAGAAAAACTCATACAGGTTTGGAATGAGATTAAAGGATATTAAAGTTTTCATTTTTGCAAAAACATAGACCCCCTTATGATCTAGGAAGAGCAAAGTTGATGTATTAGTAAATAAAGCTTCAAGTTGCAAATTAAGATAGTTTGTTTGGCCTACTTTTCCAAGTGTTGGAGACATGAAGAACATGTTTGTGTATGTTTACAGGCTAGATAAACACAGAGATGCCTCAGTATCTTGAGTGTGAGTTTGCATAGGCCTCCCATCTGTCACTCGAGCATTGGCGGTGTTGAATGCCAGAGCAGATGTTCCACCGGCTCTAAATCTCAAACAAGGGACTTAACCAAACTATTGTTGGAGATTTCATGAAGACGTCCATGTATCATAGTCAACAGCACTCTAGGCTAGGGGGTCATTTATCATTCGACCACGATTCCCATCTGGGTCAAGAAAGAAAAATGTATCTGGTAAAACAAGGGGCTCATTCTCACTTCTTTTCCTGCAGAGTGACGGCCCAGCGAAGTGTCGAAGATGCTGAGGAGATCGAGAGAGAAAGGCGACGTCGGGCCCGGGAGGCTTTCCGCAATCAACACAGCCTGTCTAGATCTGCCGGGTCCCCTCAGGACAGTGTGAACCCACCTGAGGCCAGACTGTAAGTGTCAACGTCGTTATACTTCACACTTCACCTGGTATTTGTTAAGCTTGTTTTGTTACCTGGCAGATTTCCATATGAAATATGGAAATGTGGACTTGGAACATGTCTGGTTCTCATTGCAGCTTATTCTGGCCAAGAGTCCACTTAGACAGAAGGAGACATCTGACCGACATGTAAACAACTGCAGTTTTTGTTTAGTTTTTGGGTCAAAAAAGAATGTCCATAATAAATAAAAGGAAAAATTTAGTTTAAAACAGAAGTGCCATGTTCTTCGAAATGTAATCTTTTTATTCATGTTGTTTTCATATATGGTTTTGAAAAACATGTGTAACCATTAAGTAAAAAGTAACAACGTATTTTCCTTACACATTGAAAAGACGTTATTTATATACATGTATATCAAATACGGAAGTTTGTTGTGCATGACCCGCATTCTTGAAAAGAAACCTTATCATGGGATATATATATATATATATATATATATATATATATATATATATATATATATATATGCATTACTTTACTAGTTACTTGAAAAAAGTAATCCGATTGCATAACTCGAGTTACTTGTAATGTGTTTTCCTGTTTGTTCATTTGATATTCAGCTTAAACCTCATTTCAAGTTTTTTTTCTTTTTGAATGATCTCAGGACCGTATCCCCCCCCCCCCCCCCCCCCAAAAAAAAAAAATTCACATAAATTTTTAACCAGAAATTAAAAACATGCTCTTCATTAAAATAAAAATATACAATATCTAAAAATAATATATATATTTAAGCAATTGAATTTGTGAGTTGCATTTTAAATGTATTTTTAATAGATTTAAATATCTGGAAAAAAGGAGCATCGTGTCATTGATAGTAAGGTTGGACTTACTTACAAAATGTCTGTTTAGTTTTCTTTCTCTCTTCTTTTCTCTCAACCAAAGGTACAGTGGGCGGCACAGCTGGTCTCTCATCATTACTTAATCTATTACCTAATCTCTGAAGAATTTTCAGCAGGGCATACCTTTGGAACAGGGTTTATGTCATATCCCACAACATAGTGCTTTGCTTTTAATCAAAGAAACATTATGGACCTCACACACATACCATATATTTTATATGTGTGAAGTTAAACACAGCTGTCTGAGACAACCTGTTCAAAGCACAAAAAGGGTCGTCTAGGGCCACTTTGTAATTATCCTTGATCAGAGATTAGAAGCTCTTGGCTTAGATACACATGAATCATTTTTAAGACTTTTTAGATTGGTTCAACATAAAAAGTGTTTTTTAGAAATGCATGTGCAAGAGTTTTTGAACTAGACTCGTACAATAAGCTTTCGATGTAAGTAAATCAGCACGGCTATTCTGTATTGAATTGTATTGACTGATTGTTGATGTTCAGTCATTGTGCTTTGCTGAAAATCTGCTTAATAATCTTGTGGAATGTGCTTGGCATTCCTTTCCGGCAGCTCCTGGGCAGATGAAAAAGATTTTAATTCAAGGTGTCGCAATGAACAGAAAATAATAAGAGTCTGTGGAAACAGTTTTTTTTAATCTCTATTTTGAGTTTAAGTGCAGGTGTGTGTGTTTTAACTTTTAGCGAACCCTTTGAACAGTCCCTTTGACAAATTTACCATGGTAAGAATAATTTTCACCTAATTAGTGTATATGGGTCAGTGACGTAACTTGTTAAGCAAAAATACATTAAAAAAGCAATTCATACATACAATGACAACAAATATATATATATATATATATATATATATATATATATATATATATATATATATATATAAATATTAAAATGGTGTTGTATTTATTAAATTATGTATGTGTTTATCCATTTTGTGCAGTGCGCTTGTAAATAGACTTCACCCAAATGCTCTTCTGATTGGCTGTGATTTTGATTGATATTGTTGCGCCTCATAGTCGCGTCACATCTGGTGTGGAAAATCTGGTGTGAATTGTACATGGTGTTAGAAGAAAGAGTTCTCTATAGGACCTTAAAGGGATTTGTGCATGTAGAACCTTTTATGTTTCCCATCATGAGATAACTTCACAGATGGTTTCATTTTAATTAATTTTATTTTGATTAAATGTTATGAATTAAGCATATCGTAAACATGCTTTAACTCCCTTAAACAAGTATTATTCAATTATTTAAGACATTTTCTCCTTATATAATTGGTCCCAAATTCAGCTCTTGAAGGGCCACTGTCCTGCAGATTTCTGCTCCAACCAGCTTTAACTCCCCTGCCTGGAAGTTCATAGTAACCCTGAAGACCTTGATTAGCTGGATCAGGACAGTGGCCCTTTAGCAACTGAGTTTGAGACCATTGCCTTATATATAACCTTTTTGGGATAAAGCCTTCTTTAAGATTGAGTCAAGAACCCTAGGGTTCTACATAGAACCCCGCTGAAGTTTTCCCATTTTCTAACAGTTTCTATGCAGTAAAGCGGCAATCCACAATCCTGGGATGCATTTTTGCATTTAATCTACACTACTTTTTAAACTAGCATAAGGCTTACCTCTGGTTGCCCATGGCAAATGAGAGAAAACAACAACAAACGACCAACCACCTGTCAGATCCTCACACGCACCTCAAACATCTGTTTTCTGAGGAACGTGTTTGAAGTCGGCCTCTCGTGTTAATAGGCTGGCACAGTGACTTCAGCGCATAGTTTCTTTCATCAAAGTAACACCATCACAGGTGTGTGGGCTCAAACGGTGCTTTCACTGACTGGAGCCGTTCATGCCTGACTGACTGTTAACTTGCCCAGATTCCCTATGAATGTGATTATATAGGTCTGCCTCTCGTTTTAGTAAAAAAGTTCCAGTGTCTCACCCCAAAGTAATGGAGTCTAAATCAACGTAAAGAAAAGGCCAGGTTTTTGTTCGTTTTGGGAGAGCATGATCGAGTATACTTAACCTATTTTGTAAATTGAATTGAAAAATATATTAATTTAATGTAAAAACTGAACACAGGCAATACAAGACAAAAGAATATTAAAATAAGAGTTCATGAACAACACCTCAGGAATCGTGACAACAACATGCTAAAACATGTTAGCATTGTGCTAAATCATTCTAGTAAACATGTCAACAATGCGCTAAATGATGTTAGGAACATGTTAAATCATGCTAAAACATGTTAGCAACTTGCTAAAACATGTTAGAAATGTACAAGAACATGTTAATAACATTTTATTGACTGAGTAAAATCTTCAAACTTCAAGCGTTTCAAAGTTATTTCAAACTTTAAGATAAGGCTTTGTCAAGCCAACATCAGTAAAATACTGTTACCTTGTTTTTGGAAGTAAAAAAAATAACATGTGAAAAAGTGTAAGTTGATATTCTCAGACTTACCTTCTCTAGGCAAGTCACTTTACACAGCCCCATCTTTGAAACGCCTCTCGGGCAGCTATTTCAGTCATTGCAAGCACAGCTTCTATATTTGAATGTGGAAATATCAAATTCTCCAAAGCTGTTCACTAAATTTAGGATTAAATGTTATGTTTGAAATCAACAATGATATCTGACAAACAACTATCTCATAAATCTTGTTTATTATGCTCAAAAAGCGTTAAAAAATGTATTTTTCAGGCTAGACCAGCCAATGTGCAGTCATAAGCATTTGTCTCAGAATATTCATATTGCAAATTGCTATTTTTTCCTGTTCATAGTAACACGATTGCAGTCTTTGTATATAAAGTCTTTGGTGACACTTGGTCACTTGATGTTTTTATTTATTTAAATAACTGTTCTTAGTTTTTGTTTTGTTTTTATCAGTTATGTACATTATAATTGTATGTTACATCTTATGTTGTTTAATTGATGTTTATTGCAATATTTTAGTTTCATATTTGTTATCATGATGGTGTTTAGTATTTTTGTGTATGATAGTATTTCCCTCAGCTTGTGGAAAATCAACTTGTGATGAACTTTGATGTATCATAACTTTCTCTTTGCCATCTGTTTTTAAAGTCGGCATGAAACGGAAGTTGCAATAATCCATTGTGACATATATCCAAGTTAAACAGCTTCTTGAAAAAGAAAATATGTAGAGCAGGACTTGGTGTATGGATTTGGTATATTAGCATTATTTCAGTTAAAAATACAACAAATAAAAATAATTTAACAGTACATTTAAGTTCAATCTGTAAAACGTCAAATGTTTCTATCAGTTTGCTGTCCATTTTGTAACCATAATTTTCACATTATTTTAAAGTGTAGAAAATAAATAGTGAATAAAAATTAGTTAACTTTTTTTAGTTTAAGTTTAAAAACAAGATTCAAATCTTCGTTTCCCATGTGAACACCACACCTAAATGCACATGCTATAACTGCTAAGCAATGGCTCTAAGAAGATTTTATACTCATTGATGTGTTGTTGTTTTTTTCAGCTACGAAAGTGAACTCAAACCCAGCAGTACTATTGCTGTGGATGAGGATGAAGGTTTCAGCGATTGGACCCAGAAGCTGGAACAGAGAATGCGGCCCAAAATGGAAGAGAATGGTAGTGGAGAAGAGTTGCAAAAGAAGGACAAAAATGTGAATGCAAGATCTAGACAAAGAGAGAAAAGTTTCACCACCTCCAAACAGCATCAACAAATTCAGGACAGGGAGGAAGAGGAGAAAAGACCAGAGACGAGGAGCACTGAGAGACGAATGGAGATCAGTGAAAGGGTGAGCAGTCAAAGACCAGAGGAATGCCATGATGACACAACCGACAGCAAAAGACAACAGGAAATAAAACAACCAATGGAGAACAAGGTGCCAGGAGAATTGTTACAATATTAGAAGTACAGTACATCTTACCATGTATGTTACTATGTCTAAATCATAATCATCACTCACAGATGAAAGAGGAGAGGAAGGAGGTAAAGGTGTCATACACGTCTAAAGTCTTCCTACAGCAAGACAGAACACCTAATGGAAATGGAGAGGCATCTGCAGAGGAAATTACATCACATTTTATCAAAACCAAAAGATCACCAAGGTAACTTGATTCTACACACTTTCTTACCCATAGGTTTTATGCTGCATTCACGGCATGTCATAATTAAAGTAATTACCAACCCATGACGTTCTACTAAGAGCTGTTCACATCCTTTGACTCAGAAGTATGCGTTTCTATGGCAACTCTATCAACCGGAATATGAAATTGCAGCACTCTGGTGGCACAGCGGTCATGTGGTAGAAATCGGAGTGCTCACAAAATTCCCAGTTTACAAGTTCTAATTACAAGTTCTACAATGATATGAACACCGTTTACGTTTTTTAAGTTGTCATTTCATAATTACAATTGCCCCAATCCTGCTATTTTAAAGTCTCCTAATTTTGTTTTGGAGGTCTCCTACAACAGATTTACATGCATCAAAGGTCAAAAAACACTTGCGTTTTCTCATAATATAAATTGCACATCACCAAATCTTTCATTGATTCTCAAACGACTTGTCCGACGATTCAATCTCTCTAAATCCCTCCTTTCCAAAAGCCTGCTCTGCTCTGATTGGTCAGATGGCCCAGAGAATCAGTTGTGATTTGTCTAAAACTCAGCAATTGTACACAATGTAAAGACAGTAACAATAGCGTTGATTTTACCATATCAATCCGAGCACGAGTCCGCTTATGAAACATTGGAAGAACTAGTTATTCAAACCGAACATCCATCACAAAGACAACATGAGCAGGATGTTTCTCAGTGATACATTACTCAGTTTGAGGTACATTATAAGATGTGACAACTGTAATTCCTCACAGCATTCCATCAGCATTAACAAGTGTTTGTCCATCAACAAATAGATATGTATATTTCTAATTTATTGCGGTGCACATGTGGGAACTGCATCATATCTGTATCAACAATGGTGCATATGTTAGCTGAGACTGATGTAACATTAAAGTTTGTAAAACAAATCTTGCTCCATCCTTTACATTTACTCAATGTAGTAAAAACAACAGACAATCTGCATTAGTAGACAGTTTTAGGTAATAGTGGCCCACAGCTGATTAGCATAAGTATTTCAGCAAGACCGGAGACACGCAATTAAAACACAAAACTATGTCCCCCACAGCATAGGAGCTCCACCACCTCGGGGTGGAGTCTCCATTGCCCGGGCCTCGGCCCCTGCCTCGACAGGATGTCTGCTCCCTGATTTAAAAACCCCGGGATGTAAATTGCCCTCAGCGAGAGCAACTTCCCTTGGGCCAACAGGATGATCGCCCCCCAACCTCGTGAGAGAAGCATCTGTCGTTAGCGTGACGCGAGGAGCAGGACAGGAACCAAGGTTCTTTCCACATGACTAAGGCGCGAAGGCAGTGTGACCTTGATCATGTGGAGCGGGTTTCCCCTCGGGGAGAACCCCTTGGTCCTGAGCCACCACTGCAACAGGCTAATGTACAACAGGCAGCAAGGTATAACGTTGGATGCTGCTGCCATGAGGCCTAACAGTCTTTGAAACTGCTTTACAGTGAGTGGCTGGCCTAGATTTACTTGTTTCATGCCTGAGAGAATCGAAGCGATATGAGCAGGAGACCCCCATAATCCCTTACCACACCCAGAAAAGTGGTCCTCTGTAATGAAGACAGCACACTTTTCTTGGTATTCAACCTCAACCCCAACTTTTTCATTTGAGCGAGAACAACATCTCGATGCCGAACCGCCTGAAGGTCCAATTGAGCTAGAATCAACCAATTGTCGGTATAATTCAATATGCGGATGCCCTGGAGTAGCAGCGGAGCCAGGGCTGCATCCACACACTTCGTGAAAGTGCGGGGTGATAAAGCTAGGCCAAACGGAATAGCACATTATTGGTACACTTCACCCCCGAAAGCGAACCTCAGGAACTTCCTGTTGTGACAAACCAGTCCTCAGACATGATCTGTGAAATGATCTGATTGAGGGGGAGTATTTTGAATATGAGCTTCCCTACTGTGCAATTTAACAGGCGGAGATCTAAAATTGAACGCAGTCCCCCATCCTTCTTTGGGACAATGAAGTACCGGCTGTAGTACCCGGACTCCCTGCTGGGAGGAGGAACCCGTCCTATAGCCTCTTTTTGCAGAAGAGCTTTTACTTATTGTTCCGTTACCAGAGCCTGCTCAGGGCCAACCACTGTGGGCAGGACCCCTCTGAACCGTGGTGGCCTAGACCTGAACTGGATAGTATAGCCTTTTTCAATCTTTTGCAGGACCCAACTAGATAACGCCAGCAGCCATATCACCCTGTAGCCCAAGACCGGTTGCCCACTGAAGCTGAGCAGGGCTGAGCCTGGTCAGTACCTGGATGGGAGACCTCCTGGGAAAACTAGGTTGCTGATGGAAGAGGTGTTAGTGAGGCCAGCAGGGGCCTGTGTGAGTCCTAACACCCCAGTATAGTGGCGGGGACATTATACTGTCAAATAGCACCTTCCTTTGGATGAGACGTTAAACCGATGTCCTGACGAATCACGTCAGTGCTGACCTCCTCATTCCCACTTATGTCTTTTAATAGGTCAGCCTGGTATGCCTGCAGGATTGACATAGTGTGCAGGCATGCGGCCGCCTGACCTGCTGCTGAATAAGCTTTACCCGCCAAAGCTGATGTGTTTCTGAGTGGCTTGGTGGGTAATGCCGCTGTTTTAAAGGAGAATGCAGACTCAGGGGAGAGATGGCTCGCAAGCTTCTCTTCGGCCCTTGGCATCGCCCCATAACCGTGTTGTCTAGACCTATGAATATTTGAATATGTGGATGTTTGTGGACTAAACACACGGTATGAAACTGGTCTTTTCCATGACTTCGACACCTCAGTGTGGAGGTCAGGGAAAAAAACGGCAAGTACCGGTGGAGGCTGCACATGAGAGGGCAGAAAGCGTTCATCAAGCTTGCTTTTTTGCCTAGTCTCCTGTTTATCTGCTGGCCACTCAATGCTTAATTTAGCTACAGCACTAGGGAAGACTCCACAAGCTCCTCACATGCTGGAGACTGAAGTGACGAGTCTTCAGTATCTCCTGTCCCAAAACTAACAACATCCAACTCCTCAGAACTGGATAGTTGCAGTACCGGTGCCTCACTCTGGGCAGAAGTAACCGCAGTGTGCACATCTAAACCCTGAACTGAGGCACTGGATCTTAAAGGTAAAGACAGGTAAAGAAAGGGCTGGGCCCTTGTCAAACCCCTCTGTCAGATCCATTTCCGAACCCCACGTCTGAAGCTACCGCTCTGCCTCGGCAAACTCCTGCCTAGCAACTTCTAAGGACAGACAAAAAAACCAGAGACAATGATTCACACAGAGCGCTTGCTAAAGACACAGAAGCTGATGCTGTTTGATTCAGGTGTGATTTATAGTTTCCTGGTCGATGACGTCACCCACCTATGACGTTCCGTCACGCCATTGGAATGATTCCATACGTGCTTCATGACGCAATCACGCAGGGGCGTTCCCACAGCGTTTCGACGCAGCTTGAGTTCCCTTGAAAGGGAAGTCTTTATTGTCACCTTTGATCAATGTCCTTGCTGAGCTTCATAAAAAAAAGTTTTATTATTTATGTTTTTAATAAATAGTCACTGTATTTGATAAATAATAACTGTCTAAAAGAAAATGTGACTAACATTATAAGTTGACTTTAGGGGGAAATTAATGTAGAATTTGGTCCTATTAAATTTAGAGGATTATGTCATATATGTTATAGACATGACCTAATATTGTAGCTGCCAAAAAGTCTTGCCAGGAAGTTTCTAAAAGGGCTGTTAAGGGAGCTGTTTAATATCTACTCTTGTATAGCCAGACCTTTAACCGTTAGGTTTGGCCCATTCAACTGCTTATTCTGGCCAAAAACTATCCACTTTGACAGAAAGAGACAGCCTGACTGACACGTAAAGCGACCAACCTCAGTTTGTTCTATATTTATGTGCTGTTTAAGGTTATCTGAGATATATTCATATTCAAATGTGTGGAAATATAATAATCTCTGTGAAAAAGCAACAAAAATGTTGAAAATGTATGACTGGATGATCAGAATACCTGTCTGTCCAAAAGTACGTACTGATTGTTTCACAGAAATAACAAATATGCCATCTTGAGACCAACCCCATTTTCCTGTTCTCCACTCTTCTCCAGCAGGACTGTAGATGTAAATCAGGCCTTTGAAACTAAGAAAGACATGCATGCCGGTTTGGAGACAGAGCTAAAGCTCGAGAAGATTAGACGTAGCCACCAGAAAAAGGAGAGCCAGGAAATGGAGCACCTACGGCAGCGTCAGGCCGATGCTGAGCTGGAGCTAGAGGAACTGAAAAAGAAGAGAGAGGAACGCCGCAAAGCTCGTGAAGAGGAGGAGCGGAGGAGAGATGAAGAGGAACAGCAGAAAATAGCCAAACAAGAGGTGGCTGAGCTGATTTAAAAACACAAATATTAGCCCAGTTAACGAATATATGTCTTTAGATGCTTTTCAAACACTCTGTTTTGGCTGTGGGAATGTTAAACTGTCCAGGTTTCTTCCAGAAGCAGAACATTATTTAAAGGATATATTTAATTTTGTATTAATAACTACAGGAGGACAAGAGACAGATGAAGGGGGACATTGAGAGGAGGAGGATGGAAGCGGCAGAGAAGAGAATGAAAAATATAAACATCACTTCCACAGATGGTGATGACCCATTTAACCCTCTAAACCCCATCAGTCCTACTTTCAAGGTAACTGTAAATATCTTCATAAACATTCGTAAAGGGATAGTTCACCCAAAAATTTTAATTTGCTGTTAATTTACTCACCATCAGGACATCCAAGATGTAGTTGTCTTTTTTTATTCAGTAGAATAGTAAAGAAGATTTTTTAGCTGAAACTGTGGTCCTTGGTGCAACGACCAAGTATATTGTATAATGCAAGTCAATGGCTATATCGCCACTTTGAGAGTCAAAAAAGCATATGGCAGGCAAAACAAAATGAATGCCCGTGGCTCTTGACAATTTATTGAGGTCTTATGAAGTGAAACGATCGGTCGCATTGTAACGTATGCACTGGAACTCAAAGCATTGAGAATCTGTGACAAGCCAATCTTCCCGATTGAGGTTCCCGATAGGTTGTTGTATCCAGGATAAGCACAAAGTATGAATTTGATGAACAGTAAAACACTCACGTCCCCCCTCTCTGTTGTAAACAAACCAGGCTTGTGCAAAATTCAGAATTTCAGAATTGGCCTCCATTCAATTCATGAATTGGAATTTGAATTGAATTGACTCCGCCCCACATGAATTTGAATTAGAATGACAGGAAGTGGAATTAAATTCATGGCAATTCAAAGAAATTCCACACAGTCACACAACAGAAAGAATGTGTTGAATCTCCAATGACATCATGACTTTGCGTAAACATACACGCCACTTTCAAGTCAAGTGGCGTGTTATCTATACGCATTTTTAGCTATCCGCGTGTATGTCCACGCCGAAACGAACCGTCATCTTCCGCGTGTATGTCTACGCCATTAAATGTCTGAGTGATTCCGCGTGTATGTGTACGCCGTTAAATGTCCGAGCGAAACGAAGCAAAATGTATATCTACATCTGGGGAGCGATATTTTTTTTCCTATGATGGTAGGGGAAGACTCATAAATGGTATTAACCCCAGTGACGGGTAGGTTTAGGGACGGGGTTGGGGTAGGTCATATATTTATATATACAGTGATGTAACGTTAAGTCAACGTCGTTGATAAACACGCTGAAAAGCGATTATGCGTGTTGATAGCACGCCAAAAATGGAAATACGAATTGGCGTGTCATACATACGCCATTTCATGAGATCAGTCTGGAATCTCACATACATTCAATGTTAGGAAGGTTACTTTGGAAATGGTATTGCTTACTGTTATAAGTTACCCATTATAAATGTGGTTTAGATTATTTCATGTGGATTACTTTATCGATGTAAAGCAATTTCGTTTTAATTTGATTAGTAACAAATTGAATTACACATTTTACCTCAGTAATACAACTAAATACAATTGCATTCATTTTGTAATTGAATAACATAATTTCATTACATATATACATACATACATACAGGTGAAACTCGAAAAATTAAAATATCCTGCAAACATAACTTTTGCAGGATATTTTAATTTTTCGAGTTTCACCTGTATGTATGTATGTATATATGTATATATATATATATATATATATATATATATATATTAGAACAAAATGTATGCAGGGTTGAGGAGTGACTGGTTACGTGTAAATCTAAAATTAGAATATTACATGAAATCAATAAAAAAAAGGATTTTAAATACAGAAATGTCGGCCCTCTGAAAAGTATAATCATCCATATGTATATAGTTATACTAAATATATTAGTTTCACCTATTAATTTTAATTACTGAAATACATGAACTTTTGCACAATATTCAAATTTTTTGAGTTTCACCTGTGTGTATATATATATATATATATATATATATATATATTTATATATATATATATAAACAAATGTCCTCCTCAAATTATTTTTGTTTTTTTAAAGATTTACTAAAGTAATTCTGGGAAATAGAGTCATGTTCCGTCATGTTCCACAAAATTACAATTACAATAAATCAAACTTAATTGTTTGTTCTGTGACCAGAGCTTTTAACATTCATTGCTGGGGGAAAACATTTCCTGTTAATCTAATCTGTACAAGTAGTTCAAACTAATATCATTTATAGAATATGTAATGCAATCATATCTGACAGATACTGTAAAGCTTAATTGTTCATTTAAAATATGTATATGAACTTCTTTGAATTTCTATTGAATTGCAATTCTGCTTCCTTTAATTCAAATTCGAATTGTAATTCTAGATCCTGTTTTTGACATCAATTCAAATTCAATTCAAATTCAAGAATTTAATTGGAATTCAGGAGTCATTCTCAATTGAAATCTGAATTGTGCACAAGCCTGAAACAAACACAGTGTCAGCACATGTGTGAGTTTGCTCCCTCACATTCGTCATTATGCAACAAGAAGCTCGCGCTTCAGACTGTCGTGAACGCGCTCAGGACCGTTTGCCAAGGCTGTGGATTACAGGTAATAATAATGTTGTAAATAATGTTCAGTTTCTTGAACAGACCGATCATTTCGCTTAACAAGACCTCAATGTATCGTCAGGAGCCATGGGTGTCCATTTTGTTTTGCCTGTATATTTTAATTTTTTAGCCTCAAAGTGACAGGAACCATTGACTTGCATTATACAAATCAACAAGGGCCACAGTTTTCTTCTTTACAGGTTAATTGAAGAAAAAAAAAAGTCAGCTACATTATATCTTGGATGGCCTGAGGGTTGGTAAATTAACAGCAAATTTTCATTTTTGGGTAAATAATCTTTGAAAATATTTCTTCAATTGCATCGCTACGGAAATCTATAAATGCTTTCGCAACCACAACAAATAAGCAATTTTCAGACAGTGAACATTATGAACATTATGATAAATAATCCTGTTCTTTTTTCAGAATACAAGCCCCATTTTATTTTGTAAGTCGCTTGTGCTTGTTGTGCTGTGATCATAACCACGTGTTTGCAGTGCACGTATATTACGTATATAAGTAGTTGAGCACATCTTTTGAGTCAAGTGACGTGTATGCATATTCATATGTTTATCTCCAGATGAGAATTATTAGAATATTCCAGGTTCAAAACAAATTAACATGTTTTTAAAGGGATAGTTCACCCAAAAATGAAAATTCTTTCAGTATTTACTCACCCTCATGTTGTTCCAACCCCGTAAGACCTTCGTTCATCTTCGGAACACGAATTTAGATATTTTGATGAAATCTGAGAGCTGGATCACTCCTCCATAGGCTTCTTGAGGGACTGACCTTGCCGGCCTCGAAAAGTTATTAAAGACATTGTTAAAATAGTCCAAGTGACTACAGTGGCTCAATCTTAAGTTTATCAAACGACGAGAATACTTTTTGTGCGCAAATAAAACAAAAATAACGACTTTATTTCAACTATTCATTTCCTTCTCTCTGGGCCTCGAGTCAGGTTACTAGTTTAACAGCGTATGATCTGTTGTTGTACGTCACACGCATCACCCACATGACCAGTGTCGGCCAATAGTGAGCCTACGTGTGACGGAGCTCTACCCAATTACACTAGTTTAACTGACTAGAGGCCCACAGAGAAGGAAATGAATATTGGAAAAAAGTCATTATTTATGTTTGGTTTTGCGCACAAGAAGTATTCTCGTCACTTGATAAACTTAATATTGACCCACTGTAGTCACCTGGACTATTTTAACGATGTCTTTAATAACTTTTCGGGGCTGGCAAGTTTCAATCCCTGAAGAAGCCTATGGACTAGTATGGAGGAGTGATCCAGCTCTCAGATTTCATAAAAAATATCTTAATTCGTGTTCCGAAGATTAACAAACGTCTTACGGGGTTGGAACAACATGTGAGTAAATACTGACAGAATTTTCATTTTTGGGTGAACTATCCCTTTAAGTATCACAGAAAATACGTATTACCTGTACTTTGTAAAATCAAACTAATACAAATACATAATTTTATTTGGTAACTGTCAACATGTCATTAGTGACTCATTACTGAACTTGGGATATTCCTTTAAATTGGTTTAGTACTTTTTTAGACCATTTTCTTTTTTAAAGTTTTTGTTTCTTTGCTTGAACTACCAAAACTCTTTGAAAAGTGTTATTTGTTTATTTGCTGCATTTGCTTTACAGTGAATAATAAAACAGCTGTGTTTTTATACATGCACTTATGGGACTTTCATTGTTCTACATCTTGTAAAATTTATTTTGACACATTTTTCCATTTCTTGAAGACGTTTCATCAGTTCAGACACAACCGATGAGTTGAATTTCATCAATAAATGGAAAAACACATTTTTAGAGGCTCCATAAAAAAAATCAACATGACATTTTGTGATGATTAAGCATTTGCATAGACATATTTATTTAAGAACTGCTGTCCTAGATTTTCTAAAAACAGGATCATACCTCAAGAAGTTGGAATAAAATTAAAATAGCATAATGGTAGATTGCATAACCAGTGGTGCTTGCACAACTTACAAACACCTAACCCTAATTAGAGACCAGAGTATCATAGAGACTTGTGACATGGACAACCACCAAGAAACCAACCAAACCATCTTAAAAACCACATAGCAACACCCTGGCAACTACCCAGCATTATGGCGGTGACGTTGCACAGGCAATAGGTCTGCAGACTCTTTAATGTCTGGGGGATCGGTCTCTAGTCAAATCTTACCAATATAAATAAAGTAAGATTACTCAGACACTTATTGGTTCAGTCTAAACACAAACTGTAAGTCACGAGCCTAGCAAAGCTGGAATGTATAGCTAGGCTGGCTTTTATTCACTGGTATTCAAGGTCAACTCACAGAGATGCAGAACAAAGTGTGAGGGGCACAAAACCTGGACCCAAGAGCAATGGAAAACAAGTAATATAGCCTTATGAGTCATCTTCCTACATTGCAAGATCTTAAGATCTTAAGGCCAATTCACACTGCACCGACAGACGCAGACCAACACCGTCAGTCACCAAGGAACAGCGCGTAACTTCTCAGACATTCTAATTCCTATTTAGCATGTTCAGTCAGAGAAAACAAGCTTTGACAGATGCCAACAGACTCTGACAGGGGTAACACACTGATCAAAGTTACTGTTCCCGTCTGTCGGTGTAGTGTGAATTGGCCTTTAACACTACATCTACATTATCCAGATACATTTTAAAACAGCGTTTTCATTTCAAAGCGATCCCTGTCCACACTAACGTTTTCAAGCATTTTCCAAAAGTTGCTCAGGCCAAAATGGAGAGAAAAATATGCGTTTTCAAACAAAAATGTATTAGTGTGGACAAGTGGACAACACTTGTTGTTGTCATCTGTTGACAAGCAGAATGTGGCGGTTGGTTGGTGTGATATTTGTCCCGCCCCTCCTCCACTGTGATTGAACGGTTGGGTAACCGTTTTACCCCGAAGTTGAACATTCTTCAACTCTCGCGACCAGTAAAAAATGATGGCAAACTGCGTGAAAAAAATGCTCAGTGCCTCGTTACGCTCATGGTGTTTAAAAAACGTGGTTCTCCTATTGAAAACAAGTGGAAAAATAGGCCAGTTGTGTGAAAAAACGCTTTGGTGGACACACGGCCTAAAGGGTGCAAAAAAGTCCATAGTCACTGATGTTAGGTTTATTGTACTAGAATAAGGTTAGGTGCTTGTAATGTTGTCCATTCCTCATTTGTTTATGCTGTGGTATAGTATTCTATCTACCAAAGATGTTAAATCAAATGTGATAAACATTAATGGCTTAATACCACAATATATTAGGAAAACACTACACTATCGGTCAATGTGTGCACCAAATCAGCATAGAATGATTGCTGAAGGATTATGTGGCACTGAAGACTGGAGTTCTTCAGAAAACTCAGCTTTGCCATCACAGGGATATATTACATTTTAAAATATATTAAAAAAGAAAACAGTTCCCTTTCAGTCGATAACGTCGGACGTAGTCGACGCGACTGAAATGGGATCACGCTAGGGAGCCTGTCTTCTTCGAGTACTATTGAACGAGCCAATGTAATTGGCGTGCGTGATTCGCATCACACACTCCGCCCCCGCGGCGCGGGTATAAATACGGAAGTGGATGCACGCACTAGTTGCCTTTCGCTTCGGAGCCGATCGTTTAATGTCTCTGATAGTGCTGTTGTCTACAACGAGCGAGTGTGTCGGTGTTCTTCAGGAAGACTCTCCCAGTGCTGGTGTTCTACAGCGCGAGTGCAGCGGTGATCGCGAGCTTTGAGCTCTCAACTGCTGTTTTAACAGCAACAAATTTCTAAATGTTTGTGTGTGTTGATGGCTGGTTAGAGGGCGGAAAAGTGAGTGCTTCACTGTTTCAGTTCTCTGTTCAGTGTTGCCGCGGTCATTCCCCTGTGTGCTCCGGCACTGGTGACGGTCCTATTTTCTGAAAGAGCAACACGGGTGCGTTTGCGTCTTTTTCAAGATGTCATTCCGCCCGTGCGTTTCTGGGTGCGGTCGTTCCCTGTCTCTCTCTGATGGTCACAACTGTTGTGTCACGTGTTTGGCTTACAGCACGCTGAGACAGCTTTTGTGGACAGCTCATGTTTTCACTGTGGGAACATGACTGTCGCAGTGTTGAGGGCGAGACTCGCCTTCGTTCGCGGAGAGCGAGTCCCCATTACCATGCCCCACCCTCGGGTGCTGTGTGGGATGGGTGACCGGAGGATAGTGTTGGATGTCCCGCCCGGTAACCATTCCCTGTGGGCTCCTCACTCCTCCCTTCCACTGCAACCACTGGAGCCTCCTGTGTTGTCTGCTGGTCCATCTGTAATGGGTGGGCCAGAGGTTTCACTCGGGGCTCCCCTGGAGGACAGGACGCCGATTGCAGCATCGGAGGGTGAGCTGACTTCTAGAGATGATGACTCGGCTGCATTGTCTCCCTCCGGGAGTTCAATGTTGCCCGAGCCGGATCCAGAATTATCAGCTATGCTGAAACGGGCCGCCGAGGCTGCCGGGCTCGAGTGGAACCTCCACCGTGTCCCGTTCAGTCTCGGTTGGAATCTGGAGTTTGGTATCTTGGGGCGGGGCGCGCTGGTTCTCAGCTCGCCGCCCCAGTGCCTTTCTTTCCCGAAATGCATGGAGAGCTTGTCAGGTGGTGAACAGCATCTTTCTCTGCCAGAAACTGCCTGACTAGCTTTTCCCCCTCATTACCCTTGATGGAGGAACGGTGAAGGGTTGCGAGGTGTCCCTCCATTGGAGCGGTCTGTCGACACAGGTGCACCTGTGTCCGGCGGCCGCTGCCTTTTGGGGGGATCCTCGTCTCCCCCCTAAGGCCTGTGAGTTTCGTCTGCTCCGACGGGCAGAGCTTACAGAGCCTATGGGCAAGCCCCTTCCTCTTGCGTGCCATGGCGTTGCTGCAGGCTAGGGCACCCATGGCATGCACGAGGGTAATCCAGACCGTGCGCTCATAGGTGAGCACCGCACTGCATCCGACCTCACCCTCCGGGGTACGGGTGTCGTAGCGTGCGTGATCGGTCTGGCGATGTCCACCTTGGTGGTCCAGTAGCGCCTTCGTTGGCTCAGCCTGGTTGGTATGGCGGATGCGGACAAGGTTCGGTTCCTGGTCTCCCCAATTTCCAAGGTTGGGCTGGTCGGCGACGCGGTGGAGAACTGCATCAAACAGTGCTCTGCCGCTCAAGCGCAGACGGAGGTCATCCGGCACATCCTGCCCCGGTGGCCAGCTGCTGCCTCCACCCGCCGCCGGTGGCAGCTCCTCCGCCTGCTCGTCGCCGTGGGCGTTCTCCGGCCGCCGCTCCTGCTGGCCCTCCGCAGCAGCCTCCACCCAGGCCTCAGCATGGAGCCGGCCGCAGTAGAGACGCCCAGCCCGCTCCAGGCGCTGCCAAGCCAGGTGGCAAGCGACAGCGAAAGCATTCCGGAGCGGGCCGCCCAGGAATGGATGAGATGCTCTTGGAGTGGCACGATCACTCCCACCCCCCGGGTGAGGGCCGGGTGGAGCCTTTGTTTGTGTGTGTGTCTGTTCCGCCGCTGGCTCCCTAAAAAAAAAAAAAAGCGGAGCAAGCGGTACCCACACTTCAAAGAGAGAGCAATTTCATCTGTTCCTGGGTCCCAAGAGGGCCAGTCTGGCGGGTGTGACCCTGTATAGCCTTACACCCCTCAGCTCCCCCTTGGTCGCCAGCAGGCAGCTTGGTGCGTTCGAGGACCCGGTCATCCGCCTTCTCACGCGCCCCCTGCCGCTTGTGGAGACAGGTAAGTGTTGCACAGCACACTAACACCACTCTCTCTACTTTGCTGCCCCACCTCAGGCTCGGCTACCCCGCTCAAGTCAGTGATAGTCATCACATTAGGTGTTGAGCAGACGTGCTCCTGAAAATTCAGTGATATTCATCACACCGAGTGTTGAGCAGTGCTCCTGACTTGTGCGTGCTTATCTTATCCTGCTGGCGAAGGATTTGATATAGCCGCTCCTCCAGCCGGTACGAAGGCCAGTTGTAAACTCGTTCTTCGTGCTACTAGGGGGTGGGTCGTGACCATCTTGGCCCAAGATTGGTCTGCAGCTTTGACCTGAAAGACAGGTGCTTCAGATCTCTACCTCCCGCACCGCAGGCCATCCTGTGTGTTGCGTCTAAGGGTGGAGTATCAGTACAGTGTCCTTCCCCTTGAGTGCTCCAGAGCCCGTTGGGTCTTCAGGTCAACTGGAAGAGAGTAATCTCGCCCACGGGGTGAGTATCTCTTTTCTAGTTTTGGAGAGGTACTCGGTCCAACATGTCTCTCCAATGAGAATGTGTTCAGCTGGTGTTGAAGTGAGAAAGGGTCCCACTGAAAGAACTTTCAGAGGCTCCTGGGGTATATGGTAGTCGCAGCCTTTGGCTCCCTCCATATGTGACCGCTTCAGCGCTAGCTTCACGATCGAGTCCCGAGGTGACCGTGGCAGAGCAGCTCACCCTGTGTGACTATAGTTCATCCCGGTCTGCTGCCAAACCCTCTTCAACAGAGGGGCCATGTACAAAGGGCGTGTTTTAACGGGGGCCTGGGCGACCCCCGACTACACGGGCATTCGTGCCTCGAGTTGTTAGACATTGCGACCGTTGCGCAAGCTTCCCCTGCATGTCACAAACTCACCCGTCACCTCCTCCTTGGAGTCAGACGCTTCTGAGGGCGCCTTGTTCCACTCCTCCCGCTTACTCAATCGTGCCGCCATCGAGCCTCACGACAGTTATAGCCAGGGCAAGTGGAGACTCCATCCCCTGGGTCCGGCTGGGTCATGACCATTCCGGGGCCGCTCAGTTGCCCCCCCGGTTTTATTTTTCCGCCAGTGTTTGGGTAAACCGAGCGGACTACCCTTGGACAAACACTGGGACTCAGCTGCCCCAGGGGCCCGCAGAAATGCGTTTAACCCCAGTGAGCCTTCTAAAAGTGACTGCGACTCATGGTCGCCTGGCGCCTGCAAGTCAGTGAAATCATCACTCTTCATGTTGAGCAGAATTGCTCCTGAAGTTCATCGCACTCAGGTGTTGAGCAGCAATGCTCCTGTAGCTCAGTGAGTCCATCACAGGTAGCTCAGTGAATTCATCACACGCAGTGCTGAGCAGAAATGCTCCTGGTGCTCAGTGAAGTTCCTCGCACTCAAGTGTTGAGCAGAAATGCTCCTGAAGCTCAGTGAGTTTATCACACTCAGGTGTTGAGCAGTAATGCTCCTGAAGCTCAGTGAACTTGTCACACTCAAGTGCTGAGCAGAAATGCTCCTGTCGTTCAGTGAAATTCTTCGCACTCAAGTGTTGAGCAGAAATGCTCCTGAAACTCAGTGAGTTTATCACACTCAGGTGTTGAGCAGGAATGCTCCTGAAGTTCAGTGTACTTGTCACACTTAAGTGCTGAGCAGAAATGCTCCTGTCGCTCAGTGAGGTTCTTCGTACTCAAGTGTTGAGCAGAAATGCTCCTGAAGCTCGGTGAGTTTATCACACTCAGGTGTTGAGCAGGAATGCTCCTGAAGCTCAGTGAACTTGTCACACCCAAGTGCTGAGCAGAAAATGCTCCTGAAGCCCAGTGATATTCACATGTTGTGTTGAGCAATGCTCCTGTCTTTTGCGCCCGTCGCTTGCACCTACGTGCCAAGTCAGGAGAGGAACAGGTCTTCATAGTTGCCCCTTATTGGCCCAACTAGACCTGGTTTCCTTCAACAGCCTTCCTGACTTCCCCTGAGAACTCTTTCGGGGACGGGGCACGATGGCACACGCGTTCTTCCCCCGGAGATTCCGGGTGGTCTTACATCTGAACGCGGAGGTTCAGGTGGCTATCACAAGAACATGTGATAGTTACCATCACTTCTGCGAGCACCCCCTAGAATTGGGTAGCGTGCTTACGCCTTTAGAAGTGGAACCTAGTCGTTGAGTGCGTCTTCTCTCCAGAGGAGATCCTGAAAGCTTTCGATCACTTCAGTGCTCTCTTTCCTGCAAAATGGGTTGCAGTAGGCTGTTTTCCTTCACCCTCAAAATGATGTTGCCTCGGTGTTTAAACGACGCTCATCGTGTTGCAGAAGTATGCAGAAGCACGTTCTGATCGTCAGGTTCCTGAGGAGCAAGGTCTTGTAAATCCTTGTGTCCCTCTTTATCCTCTTGGGCCTTGTCCCTGGTGCGACTGCACTGCAGAGACCGCCCCTGAGCCACTGCAGGCAGTGAGTTAAAAATTCTGTTATATCAGTTCTCCTGCTCGCGTGGTCTCTACTAGAGGGTAGGGACTTGCTCGCTTTCGGTCAACGTATTGTGCCTGGAGTCTGGGCCGGCTAACTCTCACAAGCTGAGACCCCGGCTCGGATGGTGCCCAAGGTTCCTACCTCTCCCGTAATAGGAGCAGGTGGTGAGCCTGCAAGCGCTGCCCTGGAGGAGGCAGATCCAGCCCTGGCTTCTCTGTCCGTTCGCTTGGACGTGTACAGAATGCAAGTCATAGACCTCAGACCAGCTCTTCAAATATCTGTTGGAATTCAGCAGAGAGGGAAGGCTGTTTCCATGCAAAGTTGCACTTAGTGCTTGCCTTCATTTCGGCAAAGGTCCGAGATGCAACATGTCCACTTAGGTGTTGAGCTCCTCTATGATGAGTGTAAAGTGCTCCGCCTGGGCGTTGACGATATACTTTGCTAAACAGATTCTAGAGTTGGGGGCTGGACGACACCTAGTTGAACCGCTGCTTCCCGTGGGCTCCCTTCTCATGAAGCCAGTTTCACCGTGAGCCCGGTTCAAGTGTCGGCTTGCTGCGCCATTCCCCTCCTATGGACTGGATACGTGCGCCTTTCTAGTCCAGTTGAGTTCCCTTAAAATTGAACCCTGTTGAGTTCCTCCACACCCCTCCGACGTCGGACGTGCGGAACGTCTGGTGTTAGGCCTACCACTCGTAAGCAGTGTGGAACCTGTGTTAGGCTGGGTCCATATGTTGCGGTCCCTTCGGTGACCCCATATGTGTATTCTTCCACGATACGGCTCCCTGCGGTGAGCCCGTGTCTTCCCTCGGCAGAGTCTCTCTACCGTCACTGTCCGGTGTGTCTCCCCCAGTCTTAGGCTGGAGCCACCCCAGTGACATTCCATATGTTAGACTGCCCGGTTTCCGCCCAGTTCATATGTGTATTCTCCACATTACCTCCCTTGGGTTGGATGTGGCTTCCGCGGCGTCCCTTCCTTCCAACGTACGGGGAACGCTTTCCCAGTGGTCCTGTAGGAACAGCAGTGACTTCCCTGGCCTAAGCCCTGTCCTTCCCCGCCTTAAGTTTGCGGGGGCATCAGGAGGCTTTGGTTTAGGCACTGGAAGGTGGCAGCGTTAGTGGCGTGTTCAATGGTTGATCCCATTTCAGTCGCGTCGACTACGTCCGACGTTATCGACTGAAAGGGAACGTCCTGGTGGCGTATGCAACCCACCGTTCCCTGAAGGAGGGAACGGAGGACGTAGTCCCCTTGCCACTACCGCTGGACCACCGCTGACCCCGGGTTACTCTCGGCTCCTCAGCGAAAAGCAACTAGTGCGTGCATCCACTTCCGTATTTATACCCGCGCCGCGGGGGCGGAGTGTGTGATGCGAATCACGCACGCCAATTACATTGGCTCGTTCAATAGTACTCGAAGAAGACAGGCTCCCTAGCGTGATCCCATTTCAGTCGCGTCGACTACGTCCTCCGTTCCCTCCTTCAGGGAACGGTGGGTTGCATACGCAACCAGGACGTTATGTTAAATTGTAATAATATTACACAATACTGGAATGTACATTTCCTGGAGAAACTGTGAGTGGGTCCTTGCAGTGGCAAAACTTGCCACACGGCTAGCATGTTTTAGCATGATGCTAACACAATTAGCATGTTGCTAATATGATGCTAAGACAATTAACATGTTGCTAACATGATGCTAACATGATTAACATTTTGCTAGCATCATGCTAGCATGTTGATTGCAAGATGTTATCATGATTAGCATGTTGCTAACATAATTAGCCTTTTGCTATCATGATGCTAACATGATTAACATGTTGCTATCATGATGCTAACATGATTTGCATGTTGCTAGCATGATTATCATTTTTCTAACATCATGCTAGCATATTAGCATGTTGCAAGCATGTTTATAGCAATATGCTAACATTGTTAGTAATCACAATGTAAATGTAAATGTAAAGTAATCACTACATTAAGATATTTGGCAACTGGGAAAATGCAACCATGCAGCAGTGATGATTTGGGTCTGTCACAACCTTCTATAAGCAGGGTGATCAAAAAATTGCAGCACTATTTTAAACCAACATTCAAACCACCCCATAAATAGACACACCAGCAATCTTAAATCATTTATTAAACTTAAAGTCTATTCACTGATATTTTTCCCTCCACTGAGTTCAATCCACTGACTGAATCATCCAGTCACAACAATTCTTGAGGTAACAGTTCACAGGAGGGGAAATTACTAACTTTTGTTGCTTAATCACTGCCGAACTGTTTTTTTTCCAACTCTGCTTGCAACTATTTTTTTTTATTCTAGATAACAGAGAGAACAGAATCACTGAATCGATCTTTAAAGAAAAGGTGAGTTCATTCAACACCATAAACATTGTAATAATGGCGCTTTTCCACTGCATGGTACGGTAGGGTTCGGTTCGGTGCGGCACGCTTTGGCGCTTTTCCACTGCATGGTACGGTACGGCTCGGCTCGGCACGGCTCACTTGTGGCGCTTTTCCACTGCATGGTACGGTACGGCTCGCTTCAGCTCGCTTTAAATGGTACCACCTCTGTTGAGGTTCCAAGCGTACCGTACCGATACTAAAATGTGACGTGGAAGCACTGTAGATCACTGATTGGTCAGACAGACAGAATCGTCACTACCAGCGTCATTTATTTGCAAGATATCAAACCCGCTAGATTTAAATAGCCAGTAACAGCCTCCAATGTTTTAAAACTACTTGCTTGACTTGCTTGAAGAAAAAAAAACTTCAAAAAAAGAAATGGCTGAATCGTGGTCAGTGGACGAGGAGCGCAGACGTTCCTCTTGTTGATTGCTGAGGAGTGGATAAACTATAACGATCAGTCATAATCCCACCTACTTTGAAGCGGTACTAACTGCAGTGGAAAAGCAACCGAGCTAAAGCAAACCGAGCCGTGCTGCGCCGAGACCAATCGTACCACACAGTGGGAAAAAAGTGAAGCGAGCTGAACCGTGCCGCGCCGAGTAGAACCATACTGAGTCGTACCGAGCCGTTCCATGCAGTGGAAAAGCGCCATAAGACACAGCAAACGAGCATGTGGCCAGTGTAAAATGCTTGACCTTTTTGGCCTGAGTGACTGCTATAAATGGCAGATTCTTACAAGTAATTTGGTAAAATGGCTGTTGTCTAATTGTAAATATTGACAAAGTTGGCATAGGCACTATAATACTTTGTTTGTCCAACGGATTCTCAGCAATGATTTATGGCTTGGCTAACTTTAACCAGACTGCATGCTTTTCCTGATGTCTAGTAAGATATTATTTACATACTGTCCTGAATTTGTTTGTGTATATTGGTGATAAATCTTGTTTTAATCCACCACAATATCTTATAATTTAAAAAAATGATACTCTTTTTGTGTTGCAATTTTGTAACTTTTAAATGTAAATATTATATATGTATTTTGCCTGCATTTCTTGTTATTTTAGTATTACTTTACATACTGTTATATTTTATAAGTATTTTGAATTAGCTTTTATTTTTATATTTTCAGTTTTCATTTAAATTTTTGTTTAAGCTTGTAATGTGCATTTGTCATTTTTTTATATTTCTATATAGCTTTAATTTATTTTTATTACTATGTTTATAATCCTATTACTTGAACCTACTTCAGTTAGCTGCCAATGCAACATTTCTCATTTTCAAGTTTTTTTTATATCTAATACAAGTATATTTGATTTAAATTTTATTTAAATTCAAATTTTTTTTTTTTTTACATTTTGGTTAACAATAACAACATTTTTTGTATTGAAAACAGTAACAGTTTCAAGAAGTCCCAGAGACCCGTACTCCTGCCCAAGATTGATGACAAACTGGAACAATACACGCATGCAATCGAGGTTCAATTTACAGTCTCATCGTACTATATGTTATGCTTTCATGTATCTGTATATTTTAGTTCCCTTTCAGTCGATAACGTCGGACGTAGTCGACGCGACTGAAATGGGATCACGCTAGGGAGCCTATCATCTTCGAGTACTATTGAACGAGCCAATGTAATTGGCGTGCGTGATTCGCATCACACACTCCGCCCCCGCGGCGCGGGTATAAATACGGAAGTGGATGCACGCACTAGTTGCCTTTCGCTTCGGAGCCGATCGTTTGATGTCTCTGAGAGTGCTGTTGTCTACAACGAGCGAGTGTGTCGGTGTTCTTCAGGAAGACTCTCCCAGTGCTGGTGTTCTACAGCGCGAGTGCAGCGGTGATCGCGAGCTTTGAGCTCTCAACTGCTGTTTTAACAGCAACAAATTTCTAAATGTTTGTGTGTGTTGATGGCTGGTTAGAGGGCGGAAAAGTGAGTGCTTCACTGTTTCAGTTCTCTGTTCAGTGTTGCCGCGGTCATTTCCCTGTGTGCTCCGGCACTGGTGACGGTCCTATTTTCTGAAAGAGCAACACGGGTGCGTTTGCGTCTTTTTCAAGATGTCATTCCGCCCGTGCGTTTCTGGGTGCGGTCGTTCCCTGTCTCTCTCTGATGGTCACAACTGTTGTGTCACGTGTTTGGCTTACAGCACGCTGAGACAGCTTTTGTGGACAGCTCATGTTTTCACTGTGGGAACATGACTGTCGCAGTGTTGAGGGCGAGACTCGCCTTCGTTCGCGGAGAGCGAGTCCCCATTACCATGCCCCACCCTCGGGTGCTGTGTGGGATGGGTGACCGGAGGATAGTGTTGGATGTCCCGCCCGGTAACCATTCCCTGTGGGCTCCTCACTCCTCCCTTCCACTGCAACCACTGGAGCCTCCGGTGTTTTCTGCTGGTCCATCTGTAATGGGTGGGCCAGCGGTTTCACTCGGGGCTCCCCTGGAGGACAGGACGGCGATTGCAGCATCAGAGGGTGAGCTGACTTCTGGAGATGATGACTCGGCTGCATTGTCTCCCTCCGGGAGTTCAATGTTGCCCGAGCCGGATCCAGAATTATCAGCTATGCTGAAACGGGCCGCCGAGGCTGCCGGGCTCGAGTGGAACCTCCACCGTGTCCCGTTCAGTCTCGGTTGGAATCTGGAGTTTGGTATCTTGGGGCGGGCCGCGCTGGTTCTCAGCTCGCCGCCCCAGTGCCTTTCTTTCCCGAAATGCATGGAGAGCTTATCAGGTGGTGAACAGCATCTTTCTCTGCCAGAAACTGCCTGAAGAGCTTTTCCCCCTCATTACCCTTGATGGAGGAACGGTGATGGGTTGCGAGGTGTCCCTCCATTGGAGCGGTCTGTCGACACAGGTGCACCTGTGTCCGGCGGCCGCTGCCTTTTGGGGGGATCCTCGTCTCCCCCCTAAGGCCTGTGAGTTTCGTCCGTTCCGACGGGCAGAGCTTACAAAGCCTGTGGGCAAGCCCCTTCCTCTTGCGTGCCATGGCGTTGCTGCAGGCTAGGGCACCCATGGCATGCACGAGGGTAATCCAGACCGTGCGCTCATAGGTGAGCACCGCACTGCATCCGACCTCACCCTCCGGGGTACGGGTGTCGTAGCGTGCGTGATCGGTCTGGCGATGTCCACCTTGGTGGTCCAGTAGCGCCTTCGTTGGCTCAGCCTGGTGGGTATGGCGGATGCGGACAAGGTTCGGTTCCTGGTCTCCCCAATTTCCCAGGTTGGGCTGGTCGGCGACGCGGTGGAGAACTGCATCAAACAGTTCTCTGCCGCTCAAGCGCAGACGGAGGTCATCCGGCACATCCTGCCCCGGTGGCCAGCTGCTGCCTCCACCCGCCGCCGGTGGCAGCTCCTCCGCCTGCTCGTCGCCGTGGGCGTTCTCCGGCCGCCGCTCCTGCTGGCCCTCCGCAGCAGCCTCCACCCAGGCCTCAGCAGGGAGCCGGCCGCAGTAGAGACGCCCAGCCCGCTCCAGGCGCTGCCAAGCCAGGTGGCAAGCGACAGCGAAAGCATTCCGGAGCGGGCCGCCCAGGAATGGATGAGATGCTCTTGGAGTGGCACGATCACTCCCTCCCCCCGGGTGAGGGCCGGGTGGAGCCTTTGTTTGTGTGTGTGTCTGTTCCGCCGCTGGCTCCCTAAAAAAAAAAAAAAAAAAAAGCGGAGCAAGCGGTACCCACACTTCAAAGAGAGAGCAATTTCATCTGTTCCTGGGTCCCAAGAGGGCCAGTCTGGCGGGTGTGACCCTGTATAGCCTTACACCCCTCAGCTCCCCCTTGGTCGCCAGCAGGCAGCTTGGTGCGTTCGAGGACCCGGTCATCCGCCTTCTCACGCGCCCCCTGCCGCTTGTGGAGACAGGTAAGTGTTGCACAGCACACTAACACCACTCTCTCTACTTTGCTGCCCCACCTCAGGCTCGGCTACCCCGCTCAAGTCAGTGATAGTCATCACATTAGGTGTTGAGCAGACGTGCTCCTGAAAATTCAGTGATATTCATCACACCGAGTGTTGAGCAGTGCTCCTGACTTGTGCGTGCTTATCTTATCCTGCTGGCGAAGGATTTGATATAGCCGCTCCTCCAGCCGGTACGAAGGCCAGTTGTAAACTCGTTCTTCGTGCTACTAGGTGGTGGGTCGTGACCATCTTGGCCCAAGATTGGTCTGCAGCTTTGACCTGAAAGACATGTGCTTCAGATCTCTACCTCCCGCACCGCAGGCCATCCTGTGTGTTGCGTCTAAGGGTGGAGTATCAGTACAGTGTCCTTCCCCTCGAGTGCTCCAGAGCCCGTTGGGTCTTCAGGTCAACTGGAAGAGAGTAATCTCGCCCACGGGCTGAGTATCTCTTTTCTAGTTTTGGAGAGGTACTCGGTCCAACATGTCTCTCCAATGAGAATGTGTTCAGCTGGTGTTGAAGTGAGAAAGGGTCCCACTGAAAGAACTTTCAGAGGCTCCTGGGGTATATGGTAGTCGCAGCCTTTGGCTCCCTCCATATGTGACCGCTTCAGCGCTAGCTTCACGATCGAGTCCCGAGGTGACCGTGGCAGAGCAGCTCACCCTGTGTGACTATAGTTCATCCCGGTCTGCTGCCAAACCCTCTTCAACAGAGCGGCCATGTACAAAGGGCGTGTTTTAACGGGGGCCTGGGCGACCCCCGACTACACGGGCATTCGTGCCTCGAGTTGTTAGACATTGCGACCGTTGCGCAAGCTTCCCTTGCATGTCACAAACTCACCCGTCACCTCCTCCTTGGAGTCAGACGCTTCTGAGGGCGCCTTATTCCACTCCTCCTGCTTACTCAATCGTGCCGCCATCGAGCCTCACGACAGTTATAGCCAGGGCAAGTGGAGACTCCATCCCCTGGGTCCGGCTGGGTCATGACCATTCCGGGGCCGCTCAGTTGCCCCCCCGGTTTTATTTTTCCGCCAGTGTTTGGGTAAACCGAGCGGACTACCCTTGGACAAACACTGGGACTCAGCGGCCCCAGGGGCCCGCAGAAATGCGTTTAACCCCAGTGAGCCTTCTAAAAGTGACTGCGACTCATGGTCGCCTTGCGCCTGCAAGTCAGTGAAATCATCACTCTTCATGTTGAGCAGATTTGCTCCTGAAACTCAGTGAAGTTCATCACACTCTGGTGTTGAGCAGCAATGCTCCTGTAGCTCAGTGAGTCCATCACAGGTAGCTCAGTGAATTCATCACACGCAGTGCTGAGCAGAAATGCTCCTGGTGCTCAGTGAAGTTCCTCGCACTCAAGTGTTGAGCAGAAATGCTCCTGAAGCTCAGTGAGTTTATCACACTCAGGTGTTGAGCAGTAATGCTCCTGAAGCTCAGTGAACTTGTCACACTCAAGTGCTGAGCAGAAATGCTCCTGTCGCTCAGTGAGGTTCTTCGTACTCAAGTGTTGAGCAGAAATGCTCCTGAAGCTCGGTGAGTTTATCACACTCAGGTGTTGAGCAGGAATGCTCCTGAAGCTCAGTGAACTTGTCACACCCAAGTGCTGAGCAGAAAATGCTCCTGAAGCCCAGTGATCTTCACATGTTGTGTTGAGCAATGCTCCTGTCTTTTGCGCCCGTCACTTGCACCTACGTGCCATGTCAGGAGAGGAACAGGTCTTCATAGTTGCCCCTCATTGGCCCAACTAGACCTGGTTCCCTTCAACAGCCTTCCTGACTTCCCCTGGATTCGGGGACGGGGCACGATGGCACACGCGTTCTTCCCCCGGAGATTCCGGGCGGTCTTACATCCGAACGCGGAGGTTCAGGTGGCTATCACAAGAACATGTGTTAGTTACCATCACTTCTGCGAGCACCCCCTAGAATTGGGTAGCGTGCTTACGCCTTTAGAAGTGGAACCTAGTCGTTGAGTGCGTCTTCTCCCCTGAGGAGATCCTGAAAGCTTTCGATCACTTCAGTGCTCTCTTTCCTGCAAAATGGGTTGCAGTAGGCTGTTTTCCTAAATCACCCTCAAAATGATGTTGCCTCGGTGTTTAAACGACGCTCATCGTGTTGCAGAAGTATGCAGAAGCACGTTCTGATCGTCAGGTTCCTGAGGAGCAAGGTCTTGTAAATCCTTGTGTCCCTCTTTATCCTCTTGGGCCTTGTCCCTGGTGCGACTGCACTGCAGAGACCGCCCCTGAGCCACTGCAGGTAGTGAGTTAAAAATTCTGTTATATCAGTTCTCCTGCTCGCGTGGTCTCTACTAGAGGGTAGGGACTTGCTCGCTTTCGGTCAACGTATTGTGCCTGGAGTCTGGGCCGGCTAACTCTCACAAGCTGAGATCCCGGCTCGGATTGTGCCCAAGGTTCCTACCTCTCCCGTAATAGGAGCAGGTGGGGAGCCTGCAAGCGCTGCCCTGGAGGAGGCAGATCCAGCCCTGGCTTCTCTGTCCGATTCGCTTGGACGTGTACAGAATGCAAGTCATAGACCTCAGACCAGCTCTTCAAATATCTGTGGAATTCAGCAGAGAGGGAAGGCTGTTTCCATGCAAAGTTGCACTTAGTGCTTGCCTTCATTTCGGCAAAGATCCGAGATGCAACATGTCCACTTAGGTGTTGAGCTCCTCTATGATGAGTGTAAAGTGCTCCGCCTGGGCGTTGACGATATACTTTGCTAAACAGATTCTAGAGTTGGGGGCTGGACGACACCTAGTTGAACCGCTGCTTCCCGTGGGCTCCCTTCTCATGAAGCCAGTTTCACCGTGAGCCCGGTTCAAGTGTCGGCTTGCTGCGCCATTCCCCTCCTATGGACTGGATACGTGCGCCTTTCTACTCCAGTTGAGTTCCCTTAAAATTGAACCCTGTTGAGTTCCTCCACACCCCTCCGACGTCGGACGTGCGGAACGTCTGGTGTTAGGCCTACCACTCGTAAGCAGTGTGGAACCTGTGTTAGGCTGGGTCCATATGTTGCGGTCCCTTCGGTGACCCCATATGTGTATTCTTCCACGATACGGCTCCCTGCGGTGAGCCCGTGTCTTCCCTCGGCAGAGTCTCTCTGCCGTCACTGTCCGGTGTGTCTCCCCCCGTCTTAGGCTGGAGCCACCCCAGTGACATTCCATATGTTAGACTGCCCGGTTTCCGCCCAGTTCATATGTGTATTCTCCACATTTCCTCCCTCGGGTTGGATGTGGCTTCCGCAGCGTCCCTTCCTTCCAACGTACGGGGAACGCTTTCCCAGTGGTCCTGTAGGAACAGCAGTGACTTCCCTGGCCTAAGCCCTGTCCTTCCCCGCCTTAAGTTTGCGGGGGCATCAGGAGGCTTTGGTTTAGGCACTGGAAGGTGGCAGCGTTAGTGGCGTGTTCAATGGTTGATCCCATTTCAGTCGCGTCGACTACGTCCGACGTTATCGACTGAAAGGGAACGTCCTGGTTGCGTATGCAACCCACCGTTCCCTGAAGGAGGGAACGGAGGACGTAGTCCCCTTGCCACTACCGCTGGACCACCGCTGACCCCGGGTTACTCTCGGCTCCTCAGCGAAAAGCAACTAGTGCGTGCATCCACTTCCGTATTTATACCCGCGCCGCGGGGGCGGAGTGTGTGATGCGAATCACGCACGCCAATTACATTGGCTCGTTCAATAGTACTCGAAGATGATAGGCTCCCTAGCGTGATCCCATTTCAGTCGCGTCGACTACGTCCTCCGTTCCCTCCTTCAGGGAACGGTGGGTTGCATACGCAACCAGGACGTTTCTAGTCAAAGTGTGCACAGTAACTTCTTATTTTAGTATCTAATGCCTGGTTTAAGAACAGTCTCTCAGTAAAAGCATTATTTAGGACTACCAGGCCTGTCTCTGGCAGCATTTAAACTAATGGATTAGATGTTTATATTTAGAGTATCTCTGCCTCCTGAGACAGTCTATTGTTAAATTTGCATTTCCTTAGAAACAATATATCACTCTTGACTCACTGAGTCTGACTGTCCTCATGTGTTTCAGATCTCATCTAAAGAAGCAAAGATGACTAAGCCAGTAGTAGTGGATATGCCATGTGTCTCTGCTCCGGTGGCCTCCAAAAAAAATCTGTTTGAAGCAGGAGAGGCCTGGAGTCAAACCAGCCAAAAAGGAATGCCCTTAAAGGTAAGAAATCAGACGGTCATTTATTTACTCCCACAAAAAAATTAATTAAAATAAAATAAATTTTAAAAAAAGCAGCAGGTGCGTCACATCTTTGTTATTCTGCTGAGGAGCCGAGCAGAGCCCGGAGTCAGCGGTGGTCCAGCAATAGTGGCGACGGGACTGCGTCTCCGTTCCCTCCTTCAGGGAACGAGGGTTACTAGGTAACTGAGACGTCCCCTTTCAGTTCGGTCATTTTCAACTTAGTCATACCGTACCGATTGGGATCCCAATTAACACACCACCTAGTGCTGCCACCTTCCAGAGCCTAGCAAAAGCCTCCTGATCTCCCCGCATTTACTGAGGCGGAGATGGGACAGGGCTTAGGCCAGGGAAGTCCACTGCTGTTCCGCATGACACACTCAGACAGACTTGGATAACACAGATAAAGCTCAACGTCACAGTAGAGCTTGCTGTGGTGGAGTTGTTGTTTTTTTCTCGCAGGGGACTGACCCCTTTAGCGACGAATAGACTGAGGGGCAGCCCCCGTAGCTCAGGTAGCACATCGGGGAAAGCTCTTGGTTACCTCAGCCTGCTTATAAACTGTGGAGTACCGCTGAGCAGTCTCCAACTTTTTGGTGTCGCCAAAAAAGGCAACCTCGTGAGATGGGAGCATCGAGAAAGCGAACTTTGGCGATGTCTTGCACCTTAGCTAGGGGGCGCTCCTGGACCACCGGGGTGGACATCGTCTGGCCGAGGGCCAGCGCTGTGACTTTAATCATGGTTAGTCACCATGCGCAGCTCAACCCCGACTCCCTAACTACCCTTGTGCATTATGAGTGTTTTGGGCTTCCACTGCAGGGTGGCCATCACATGCAGGGAAGAGGCGGTCTGCAGTAGCACAGCCGCCCCATCATTGAGGGTAGTGAGAGAGGATAAACTTTTTCTGCAGATTAAGGCATGTTTGGCTTGTCATATTAACGCCATGATTCCATAATGCCAAAGTTGCTCACACATTTTGATCCCAATCAGTAAGGTTGACCGAACTGAAAGGGAACCCCTCACTTCACTTACCTTAATGTAGTTTGAAAAAAAGCAGATATTCTGAATATAGTACTGGGTGATCTTTTAGTAAAATGAAAGGCAAGCTTTCAAGATGCAAGCACAATAAAATCATAAAAGTGTTCCACACAACACTTATGATATATTTCAAATCTGTATGGGAGGTCTGTGTGAATGAAAAAAATTTAAGAAAAAGTCAAACTAATAACAAATCAGCTATTTCATATCACCTTTAAATATTATGAGGGAAAACAAATATGTCAGGGCACTTGTATTATTACTATTAGATTGTGCAAGTATGGAGGTCATGAGGCATGAGTGTAGCAGCGTGAGATAGGTCATGTAGTCATGTAGTGTGGAACAACATCTGTTCTTTACACTTTCACACGCTGCTTCATCACACCCCCAGCATATGAAGTAAGAACTAAAACGTACAAAGAACCATTTTGATTCTTTGTAATTAATTTTTGCTATTTATACTTTTTTGCAAGTGTCCTAATTTATGTACGGTTTTATATTTTTAGGATACAGACATTGTGAAAGTCGGAGTAGCAAATCTGATCAACCATTGGGTGAAAGGAAGTCCAGAAGGCGGGAACAGACACTCCCCTTCCACACCATCTGTGAGTCTATGAACCTGGATAATGTTAACCACTGGGCTGGGGAGTTAAATGTATTTGACCCATGGTGGAATACAAATTTGTAAATAATCGTAACAAAGTAAAAATACTAATTGTAATAAAATAAAATCACAAAATAATGCATTTATAATGCCCCCTTGTGGCACAATGATCTACTGCAACTTCACTTCTTTTCCCTTGTTTTCAAAAACTCCAGTTCATCAATCATCATGCAATATAAGCTGCAACATTCTCTGATGTGAATATGTGGTTCATAATGTTAGGTTAAGATCTAAAGAAAAATCCATCAGATCATTACATCCATATGTAATGAACATTGTTTCTATCAAATGTAATGACTTTAAAAATGTAAATGTTACTTTCTTTACAAAAAACAAAACAAAAATTAGGCTACACAACACCAATTTATCTTTGAATCATTAATCAAGTGATGCTTAAGTACATTAGGATTATGTAATGTCTCTGTAAGTTTAACATGACGGCCCCTGGTTTATATCAAACAAATAGGTCACCCAACAATCGTGTACTCTGTGCTGGTCTCTCTTCCATGCAATTACAATGAATGGGAATGGGAGATTTCCAGTTTCTGAAAAGACACAAAAGCACCATAAAAATATTATTAAAGTATTCCATACCAAGGTTATTATAGTTTTGCATTTTTAAATTAATTAAATTAGTTTTTATTTTAATATCATTTTCAAAGGGAGCAGAGGCAGTGGTTGTTCTGTAGACAAACGTCATGCGACTTGAATTTAATGTGAGCAGCAACTGGCAACCAGTGCAATCTTGTGAGGAGAGGAGTGACGTGTGCTCTCTTCGGCTCGTTAAAGAGCACTCTGGCTGCAGCGTTCTGTATCAGTTGTAGAGGTTTGACAGTGCAAGCTGGAAGACCAGCCAGTAGAGCATTACAATAGTTCAGTCTGGATAGAACAAGCGCTTAGACAAGGAGTTGTGTAGCATGCTCTGATTGGAAGGGCCTGATCCCCCTAATTTCTGTCGACAGACCAAAAGAAGCTTAATGCGTTGCCGTTTTAGGGCTCTTGACTGTTACATCCACTGGTCTGCTCAGTGGCTTAAAACTGACGAGCTGTTATCTGCCGTTTTTACAGAGGTGGGGTTCTTCAATGTCCAAGCAGAGAATAAGAACATTGATTGTTGAGGCTATCTCTATGGTTTATGAGGCACATGACCTTCCATTGCCTCTAGATGTGAGGGACCACTCTATTAGGAGTACAGCAGCATCTAAGACTTTACTGTCAGGAGTTTCTCTCCAAGTGTATGATGCAGCAGGCTGGGCCTCTCCACACACATTCATCAGATTTTACAGCCTGGATCAAGACTCTACACCAGGGTCTCAGGTGTTTATGTCCTAGGCTGTGGTCGTCATGATTCACACTATGACATGCATTTGTCAGTATGGCACAGAGGGTATTATTGTTATCATAGCATCAACATTGGGACATGGCCAACATTCTGACGCATGCGTAGAGTTCCCTCAAAAGTGAAAGTTACCCATATTTTATTCACAATAGAACATAGAAAACATATCAAATGTTTAAACTGTAGATATGTACAGTAACATTTAAAGGAAAAGGTCATTTTGAATTTGATGGCCGTAATATGTCTCAAAAAAGTTGGGACAGGGTCATATTTACCACCGTGTAGCATCCCCTCTTTTCCCCTCCTTCTCAGGGAGCCAGGGTTACTGTCGTAACAGAGACGTTCTTGTGTTCAACTCACTAAATGATCTAGTCATTCATTTAGTGAACGTCTTAAATTTCAGCTGAACTATTCAATAAAAGGGTGTTATAGCCAGGAATAAAACAGCACATTTAGGAGAATAAAGTCTCAATCAGCAATGTTTATTATTCCTTTAAATGTTCATTCACAGGATCTTAAACCTGGAGATGTTCTGCAGAAAAAGAACATGTGGGAAATTATTGGAGAAGGTTCTGCAGCAGAGAAGCCAGGACTGGTGGGAAAGGTAAATATTCAAAGAATCTTGTACTGATAAACCTCAAAACCATAAAAATAGGTTGAGAATGAGTCACTTGCTTAATGCCCTTCTCTAACATTTCTTTTACTCACCTTTTATATTTTTAGGGCTCCTCCTCAGGTAAACGGTACAAGTTTGTTGTGACAGGCCATGGCAAATACAACAAGATTCCCACTGAAGGTGATCATTACAATGTCTACCCAAAAGGAAAACCAAGTGAGACCCGTTCTACTATTCTACATAATAAATCTCAAATTTGAAAGTTTTTTAAAAATAAAAAAACAACTGAGGTGCGCTTATAATGTTAGTATGTTTTTTCTACATTAAAATTGTCATAATTTAGAAATAAAAGGCAATTTATCTACCCTGACTTTAGTCGTATAATTTGAACGCTCTGTTGGAAGGAGCGTCTCTGCCCTGAGACATTGATGCAAATGCCCACTACTATGACTGGCTAGCATCTTTGCATATGAAAGAAGTACATTCCCAATTCCAAAAAAGTTGTAAATAAAATGTAAATAAAAAAATATTGCACTTTGAAAATTGCATAAACCTATATTTTAGTTCACATTAGAACATAGAAAACAAATAAAATGTAAAATTTTAAGGATAAAATAAGGTAATCGAAAATTGCATAAACCCATATTTTATTCACATTAGAACATTTTACATAGTGTCCCAACTTTTTTTGAATTTGGGTTGTACATCTGGAACTCTCTTGAAAATGTTTACGTTTTACTGTTACAACTGTCGAGATAAACTAATCATGAAAAGTGCTAATTATAGTGTTATATTTAGATCTACTGCCGTCGCATGAAAGGTTGCAGCAATAAGCATTGTTGCCGATGACAGACTTGTCTGTTGAGCGCATGAATGCAGTGATCTCGTCATTACAACTCAATTTCTGCACTCGTAATGAATGCTTTCATCATAACCAACAGTGCAAACATGATGTAAATATGAGATTCATTGTGCAGTGTAGACATCATCATTGATTATAATGGGAGTTTTGGTCCAGAACTCTTATAAACTGATAAACTCGCGTTGTGTTATTAACAGCTGCAGCGATTATAAAGGATGGGTTATTTGATCACTTTCTGTATGTAAATTAATCACAATTTAAAAAACAGATTATTTTAATGGTATTAAGAGAAATAATGTGAAGTTGACCGTTTAGTCACTGGCTTGATTTACAGATGCATAAACGGCAAAAAATGATTATGAGACAAAGAACGTCTGACTGTACATGAATCCTTACATATCAGAAATCACTGACCACAAATCCGAGATTAGAATTAACACGGTTTCTTATGTTATGGCATTACAGTCGGGTTTTCATCTACAGTAAAAGTTTGCAAAGCCTGACAGTACTTATATAACAAACACTTAAGAAGACTAACGTATGATATATAAACTAAACTATGGAGAGCTAATAGAATGCCTGTTAAAAATAGGCTATATCTGAAAATGCCTGAAAATTATTTTAACCTTTTTAAGTCTTGCAATCTGCAGGGTTTTCATATGACTGTTTGATCATACATTTGACACTTGTATCTCAAACAAATCACAGCAAGCTGCTAACACAATGCAAATGTTTACATTCAATGGCTAGTGCATTAAAGGTGATGTAGTACAAAATAATAATAATATAATCTCTTAAAAAAGGTATTTTATTAGAAAAATATATAAAATAACATGAAATCTAGCACAGTGCAGCTTAGAATGCAAAGCATTATACACATCACTGTCAGTAAAGAGAAAATATTCTCAGTCTGATGGTTTCTGAAACAAAAGACAAACATGCAAAAAAGGCCAAGCCTACAACTTAACATTACCTAAGCCTGAAATGATAACATGCATGAGTTGACAATCAGCATTCACTGTTATTCATCTAATCACATGGAAAAACCAGAGCATTTATATATAACGTTTGTAAAGCCCATTTTAGGGCACCATCAGTGAAAGCTATTTGTCAACACTGAGCACCAAGTATGCAATCGGCAGAGTGCACCATGCCTTGCTTTCAGTACTAATACGGCTTAGAACAAATTCCAAAACTTATCATACTTACTGTTTACATCTCTCTTATACTATCTCTTAATTCTTTCTTCCACAGTCAACCATTTCCACTTTGCCCACCGAAAACTTACACTCAATTGTTCATACACCTTAAACAAAACATACAATAGCAACTTGTCCCTTGGCCTTGACACCATGTTATCTTTAAATATCGACAAGAATTACAAAATGTATGTATACAGTATATATGGCTTATATTCGCAATACTCTTTATGCTGTTTTCCATAAATTGTATCCTTCATTAAGCTACATTTGGCAGTAAAATAAATGTTGCTATGAAAAAGGTGTGATGCTTTTTATTGTAATGTTTAAAAAAAAATCCGTGAGATATTTTTAGATGACTAAAAGCTGCATATATTTCATATTTGTATACCCAAAAACACTTTTCTTAGATTTTGTCTCTTGTGGCAGGCTGGAGTCATCATTTTTCTTTTTATTCAATTCAAAATTATTATTATTATTATTATTATTTGACAAAGATGTTCAGGGATGCAATTATGATTAAAATATTACCATAATTGACATGCTTATAAAAAATGTCAAGATAAGTATTGAAAGTCTTCAGCAAAAAACTAATTTAATACTTTCAAAAAGATAAGATTTTTTTTTATTTTCTTTATTCATTATTCTTATTAACTTAAATGGCTAATTCCAACTGACAAGTGGGCAGTTACTTTAGTACTGCAAACTGGTAATTGAGCATTTGACAGAGAGTCATTTAGTTTAATTACAAACTGGCCTGTTATAAAGTTATAAAATTAAAAGTTTTAGGGAAAGAATTGTGTGAGATAATAAACAGTACTCTACAATTGCAATGACAGCTAACAACATCCTTGCCTATTATTTATATGTTATCCAGTTAGATTAATAAGTACTGAAGCCTTTGGCTGTTCTATTGAAGTCTTTTGGTTCTTCATCTTTATTTTTGCGGCCTATGAGTCCCATTTCAAAAACCGTTGCAATCTTTGTTGCTGGTCGAGAAGCTGCCTCTCTTAGTCTTCTGGCATCAAACCGAGGACTGTACAGGAGAACTGGTAAACGTTGTGCAAATGAGGGAATCTCTTTTGCCGTCTTCTGTTCTGCCTCCATCTTCTTTTGCTCCTCAGTTTTACTGGATTCAATTTGTTGTATTATGTTCTCTTTGGTAGAGAACATTTGGAAGAGGACAGCATCCCACATCTTTGCTGCCCTAGGGGAATCTTTACTGTCCTGGCTCTCACTAAGCTTATCTTCGTCTTCAGACGTCTTTTGCATTTCACTTGTATTTTGATCAGCGCTGGCATGGACATCTTTCTTTGACCCAGGCTCCGCCTCTGGAAACTTGGGTTCCTCTGCTTCGACCACCATGTGTTTTTTAAGGCGAGACCAGCCACTGAGTTTTGACTTCATGCCTTTTGGTTTCTGCATCACCTTCAAGAGAGGTTCTGCAGATAGGGAAGAGCCTTCACCCTCCTCCTTTTCCACTATAGGCTTGATCACTTGTTGGGGACTAGCTTTTTTCTCCCCTCTTTCAACCTTTACATGTTCAGTGTCCTTAGTTTCAAGGTGCTTTCGGTCTTCTTTTGGTTTAGCCAGAGACTTAACCACATCTTTAACCTCTCCATTTTCAGGAGGTTTTTCAGAAGAAGCAGATGCAAGATTCTGCTTCTTAATTCTCTCTAACAAAGATATTTTTGCCTCGGTTGGCTTCTCTTGCACTTTGGTTGTTTCAGCATTAACTTTATCTTCCGACAGCTTTGGAAGTGCTGGCTTTCCCATGTCTAGGTCAGGCAATGGCACTGCCTTGCTTTCAGGTTTTGGAGTTTCCTGCGCAGTTGGAGGCGTTGGTGTCATTTGAGAAAGTCTGGGAGATCCATAGGTTGGAGTTCTGACTCTTGGCGTCACAGTACTTACAGTCTCTGCTTTTGCTTCTGATAGTGGTGTGTCAGCTACAGATACCACAATGGTTGGAATTTTAACATCAGGTATTTTTGGCACAGGCTTCTTGGGAACATCCTCTACAGAGTTAGCTTCTGGTTTAGATGCTGCCTTTGGAACCTCTGGAGGTGGAACTACCACATCGGTTTCATCTTTAACAACAAGAGTCTGAGGTGGCTGGACTTTACCTCGCTCTTTAGGCTTTACCTCAGACTTGTCTTTTTTCAGGGTCACATTTTCATCATGTTGAGGTACTACTGGTTCCTGTTTTGGAATATGAGTTGCCTCTACACTTGGTAGTACAGTTGGTGTAGAAATGCTAAAACTGGGCGAGTAACTCTTTATTCCTCCATGGGCAACATATTCAGCGGGAGTCAATCCATAATATGTTGGTTGGGATTTAGGTGCTGTTGGTGTTTTGGGTCTTTGACCTGCAAATGGAGGGACTCTAATTAATGGTCTTTGATAGCCAACTGAAGACAAACCAGGCTGTGCGAGTTCAACATTGGGTGCTGTTGGGGTTTCAGGCTTTGGATGCCGATTTGCATTAAGGTTTGGGCTTTCCTGTATTTGAGTCTTTGGCTTTGATGATTTGACTTTTGATAGGTTTTCTGAAGTGGCCATATCTAGTTTTTCTTTTAAGAGTTCAGTTGATTTGACATCTATGTCCCCATTTTGAAATATTCCTGAATGATTGGTGTTATTCACCTGATTTGAAATTTTATGAATTTCATCATGTGGACCAGCCAAGCTTGAAGTTGGCGTTTTGGATCTTCTGCCCTCCATGTGCACAGGAGAAACAGCAAATAAAAGTGGATTTGGTCTTGAAATCTCAATCACAGACACTCTAACACGTGACGCATTACCCGAGGGTGTCTTGGGTCGCCCTGAAGATGTTTTTGTTGAGGTTAAGTCATATGTTGATGTTTTTACTCTAGTTGGTGTTGCAACCCCCTTTATCTTGAGTGTTGGAGTTGTACCTTGTTTTTTGTCGAGTGTCGGTGTTGCATTTTGTTTAATCTCTGAAGCTGGAGTACTGACCCTCTTCATTTCAGAAGATGGAATTGTCTCTTTCTTGATTTCAGAAGTTGATGTTTGGGTTTTCTTAATTTCTGAAGTTGGGGTAATCCTCTTGATTTCAAGCGTCGGTGTTGCAACCCTTCTGATCTCTCTGGTTGGTGTTCTGTCTCTTATTTCCACTGTTGGTGTCACTATCCTTCTAACCTCAAATGTTGGTGTTGGGCCTCTCATTAATTCTGCAGTAGGTGTTTTACTCCTTGTTGGTGATGCATAAGGTGTTATCAAACCTGCTGACTTTGCCGTATAATTGGTGATCTGAGGAACTTCAAACAGTGGTTTTGTTGTTCTAGAAACATTCAAAACTGTTGGCTGAGGGCTTGGAGTTTTAGAGGTAATTACATGGGTGGTAAGAGTTGAACTGATATCCGCTCTTTGTGCAGTATGCAGAATAGTTATTGGAGCCGTAGCATGTGTGTCAAGTCCTGGTATTGGTGAGGCTGTGTATGGAAATGCTGGAGCTAGGTGTTGGGGAGTGTTGTGGCCCAGAGCCACATATGGTTGTGGAGAAAACCTTGTTGTCTTGCCATATGTGAATCCTCTGTGATGAGGATAAGGGGACGCAACATGCTGATACAGTGGTCGGACGTTAAAGCGCGGATGTACCGTGCCAATATAGAAAGGTGCCTCAGGAGTTTTAGGAGGAGTTGAGTGATCACTGTGCTCCAGGTCAGGGCTTGCTTCATTTACTGGAGAGAGGCTTGAGCGGAAGGGGACCGATGGTTGTATGGCCTGGGCAGCTGCTTTTTTCTTGGCTGTCTTCTTGAGTAGTTTCTGGAGCCGGACATTTTCTTTCCCAGGTTTGGGAGGCAAAGGTGGTGGGTACTGCTGGGATAGCAGGCCAGCGTGGGCAGCATTGGCGATATTGCCAGCCATAAAATCGTCAACCCCCTGAAACAAATAATAGATATTGGGTAATTTGAACATAACAATAATGATTGTTTTTGCTAATAATGGTAACAAAGTGCAAACAATTCCAAAAATAGACCATTTTAAAATAAATCAGCAAAAAAGCTTTGTTGTTTACTAATACTGTTGTTTTATTTTTCTTTCAGATGAATTATCCAGTGACGACTTGTGAGGAATGTAATTCAGCAATATCATCTTTCCAGATTCACCAAGAACATATATACATTAACACACACATACCTAATATATATCAGGGGTGGGAATCTTTTGGTTACGATTCGATTCAAATTTTAAATCAAATTTCAATTTGATTGTAGTTTACGGTTTTGTATTACTTTTCTTATTTGACTGCGGTAGACAGTTTAATAGGTCAAGAAGAAAAAGAGAGGGTTCAGTCAAAAGCAGCGATTGGGTTTTTGTTTTTCGATTAATGAAACGTATGGCAACAGTTTATTAGGTTGCTGTTCCTCAAAGAACAAATGAACAGATCTAATATACTGTTACACATCCGATTTGCTTCCAACCATCTATGTTCATGTAGGACATAACAGATTGTGTTTATGTGAATACTCCACACAATGTGCATTTTGACATAACTGTGTGTGCATTTGACCATTCAAGCGCAATAAGCTGTGAAAGAGAATTGATTACGAGATCTCATGCATCTGATAGCCGCATTTAGTCCTTTTTCGCGGCTTATTGTAATTAATATAACACTCTAATGTGTCGATAGCTTTAAGTAGTACAGCGAAGTTTAAGTAATGTAACACTCTAGAATATGGATTTTTGAAATGTGTGAATCAATGCGAATCGGCAAAAGATAGAATTGCGATTCTTATGTGAATTAATCCCCACCCCTAATATGTATACATATATATATATATATATATATATATATATATATATATATATATATATATATATATATATATATACCTAAAAAACAACATAAGGAGGAAACAATTGCAATGTATGTATACAATGTATTACAATGTATGTGCTTATCTGTCTTTGATTTTTGACGATTGCTTCATTTTTTAATGTTCTAATGTCAAGGCTTTGGGTTGTTTTCTTAAAATCTATTTGTCATATATACAATGTAAAAAAAAAAAAACTTAACTGATTTCTTTTTTTTCTCTCAGTATTTTTCTGCAGTATTTGTGCTGATATTATGTCCACTTTTAACAATAAATGAGTGTGAAATGAATGTGAACGTCAAATAGATAGTTAGGATTTTTGTCAGCTACGTTTTTATATTGATTTTTTATGCTATTTTTATACTCTGACACATTGTTACATTTATTTAGACTTAAAATAAATATAGATTAATAGTAGAATAATCCAAAAACATATTCCAAATTCCTGCAGCTGATTCGTATGCCTTTTAAAGAGATAGTTCACCCAAAAATGAAAATTCTGTCAGTATTTACTCACCCTCATGTTGTTCCAACCCCGTAAGACCTTCGTTCATCTTCGGAACACAAATTAAGATATTTTTGATTAAATCTGAGAGCTGGATCACTCCTCCATACTAGTCCATAGGCTTCTTCAGGGATTGAAACTTGCCAGCCCCGAAAAGTTAAAACGACGAGAATAATTTTTGTGCGCAAAAACAAACAAAAATAACGACTTTATTTCAACTATTAATTTCCTTCTCTCTGGGCCTCGAGTCAGTTCACTAGTGTAATAGCGTAAGCTTCTGTTGTTGTACGTCACACGCATCACACACATGACCAGCGTCGGCCAATAGTGAGCCTACGTGTGACATAGCTCTACACAATCGCACTACGCTAACTAACTAGAGGCCCAAAGAGAAGGAAATGAATAGTTGAAATAAAGTCGTTATTTTTGTTTGTTTTTGCGCAAAAAAAGTATTCTCGTCGCTTGATAAACTTAAGGTTGAGCCACTATAGTCACTTGGACTATTTTAACGATGTCTTTAATAACTTTTCAAGGCCGGCAAGTTTCAATCCCTTAGAAGCCTATGGACTAATATGGAGGAGTGATCCAGCTCTCAGATTTCATCAAAAATATCTTAATTCGTGTGTCGAAGATGAACGAACGTTTTACGTGTTGGAACAACATGAGGGTGAGTAAATACTGACAGAATTTTCATTTTTTGGTGAACTATCCCTTTAAGTCATTGCCAATCTTTGTTTTGCAACCTTGGTGTGTTATATTTTATTACAAATGTGACATTGATTTTCTTACCTCTCAGCTATTGTTCATTTTTTTGCATAACACATAATTGACTACACTTTTGGGTTTTCAAGAAAACACTGGAATTAGTCCATTTATCATATTTATAATATTAATATAATCCTGTTCGTTTAGTTATGAAGTTTTTCTACCCAATGGTATCATGGTTAAAAAAGAATGTGATTTATAGTCCATCAACGTTTTTAATCTTCAATAAACTTGACATTTTGTATGATTCTTAATTTTGATTTTATAGGACTTAAGTCTATGACACATTCGCATGCAGTAAACTTCCACCACAAATCTAGGGTGGCTCCTTGGCCTAATTTTAGCGTGAAAGCAAATGAGCAAGTAATCTGCTCTATGTCAAAGAGTGTGGTGCCACTCTCCACCCTCACTGTAAACCAATGCCAAGGGGGCAGCCACTGCTTTAGCTATAGGTGGGACAGCTACATTAAATTACATAATAAATCACTGAAAATTTACTACCAATCAGATTCAGTGGTGTCTGTTGACGCACAACCTAGGATCACATATCAAAGAGCTGCTTTTATGCTCTTTCATACAGTATTGATTATTACTGGACTACTAAAAAATATATATATTCATATTCATGAAACAATCATGAACCTCTCCTGGCTAATTTATGCAATAATATAGTATAATCTATTAATCCATGGGTTTATTAGCATTTGTGGAAAAACTAAATAAAAAATATTTATCTTAATTCTATATTTTCTCCAAAAACAGAAATTCTTAACATAAGCAATTTCTGCTTCATAAGTGCATTTATCTTATTTAAAGAATGTTTAGATACCGGTATTTGACTACAAAATACAAAAACTAAGCGAATATGCTTTACAGTGTAAAATACAGAGAAAATTACTTATTTCGTGTCCGTATAACACAATCTTTTGCAACAGTTCAAATGTAGGCCACCTGTAAGAGCTTGCAAAAGAAGTCTCCAGCGCAGAGAGACACATATGAGAGGAGGTCATCCTTTTAAGGGCCTGGTAGGCTGGGCAGCTTGGAGAATTTCCAAGATGCAAGTTCAAAAGAGGAAAGGGCGAGAATAGCAAAGCAGTAAAATCATGCACTGCCTAATTGCGTCTTAGCAAAAAAAAAAAAAAAAAAAAAAAAAAGGATTTGTACATGTAAAGATATGCACACTTGTATGTGTGTGCTTAAATAACTCACCAAGAGATGACTGTTGGACAGTTGAAGACACTTCAGACAAGGTCCCCTGTAAACATAAACATGCATGAATTATGCAAATGTAATTTAATGAAAATATAAAATATAGTTGCATTGAAACAAATATTGGTAGTACTAATTTAATTTCAACAGTGTTATATTTACACTCCCTGATTCAGAAAGTTAGCCTGCTACAACTGTCAATGCCTTTTCCCAAAGGGCAGACATGGCATGCACTTCCACACTAGTTATTCGTATAATAATAACCAGAAGACAGAAATCAAATTTCAAGTGGTTTTGCTATGGTTTTATACCTGTGTGTCTGCTATTCAGGGGCGTCCGGCGGCTGCCTGCTTATCCCAGCTTGGACTGTAAGAACGGGAGACTCATGTTGAGTTCAACTATTCCCCCTTCCTTCAAATGGAAGGCACAGGCACCATAGCAGTCCAAAAATAAAACCCTGAGCCCGTTACTCAGAATGCATACTGACTGGTGACGGTGTAGAGGGAACCGTCAGCGAAGCAGGGGGGATCCAGGTCACCTTAGATATTACCAAGTGCCCCCCTCCTCCTCCCCTGTCACACCAGATGCACACCCTCATTCACACATCTATAAGCACAGCACCCCCTACAGTTAAGAAGAAGAAGCAGTTGTTTCCTTTAAAGGGGCTATTACAGGTCAACTCTTTAAAGTCACCATGAAATTGGAGAAATAGCAAACTACAATGATTCAATCAATTCCTGATGAACAAAATCAAGTCCTGCCCTATATATTTATTTTTCACTCGGATATACGTCACAATAGGGAAGAAAAAGCTATAGCAAATTCCGTTGATGTCGACTTTAAAGTAGACCCCTGTGAATTGTCGTTTGCAAGACATTTCACTTCCTTAAGATATTTGAAACAGAATTTTTCAGATTTCATATTGATTGGCAAAGGTTGTAGTGCAAACAACCACCAAGTAAGATTAACTTTTTAAGTTGAACTTTTCTTCAACTTAAGTTGAAACTTAATCCTGTGAACACACCAAATATTTACGGAAGCCTCTGGCAAGGAGTAAGGGTTGGAAAAAAAGCCAGACTGATTTGATTACACCAATAAGCTCATGTGTTACATAAGAGAACATTATGATTGACTTGTTAGCGTCTCTCCAACATGAAACTCATCTAAACAGTGCATTTCAGAATGTAACTAACTGGTGAAATTCACAAATCCTCTGTATGCAGGTGTGAGTGGTTTCATATTTAAATTAGTGCTCTCAATCCGGTCCAGTCGGGCCGGTTCAGATTTTTACCTGCCCTGTTAATATGCAAAAAAAAAAAGGTTTTTGCTTTCATTGTTTTTGACCCATGTGACCTTGTGAACAGTGCTTTAAGATTTTCAGGTATTTGTGTGTGTGTGTGGGTGTGTGTGTGTGTGCGCGCGCGCGTGTGTGTGTGTGTGTGTGTGTGTGTGTGTGTTTTATCAAATAAAAATAAAAATATTTAAATTTGCTAATTTAACGTGTACATTTTGACAGCCCTAATTTAAATATACTATTTATTTATTGTAATTAATGATTATTTATTAATTTGCTAACTATTTATTATAGTATTTCCTGTTCTTATGTTTATCTTTTTACAAATTAATTAATGTTGACAGGCTGGAATGGCTACGAGTGTAACCACATTGAATATCTTTAACCAACAGAGCTTAGAGATACTAAGTTTCACCAAATTATTTAATTCAATTTAAAATCATTTACAGAAATGTATTGGCATATAGTGACCTCTAGACATTTATACAGAAAAAAGGTATGGTGTTTGTAACACATATGTGGACTTGGGAGCGAGCTCTGGGGCACACCCTAAAACCTCATCTGACGCATCAATCTATTATGTTGAAAATAACACAAAAAGCTAAGTTCAACCCACTCACGTTCGGCCCTTTCAAAAAATTTGTTAATTGTGCTTACGTAGTACCACAGCAAATATAGCAACAGTGTCTGGACTCACTCCTCCAAACTTACACCTCTGTTACATTTCCTCAAACCCTCATTCATCTCCTTATTCAGCGCCTGGGCCAAGTTCTGGACCTTCCCTTTTTAACCCTTCCCACAACAGAATCTCCACCAATGGGAGATTTCCACAGATCAGGTGTCACTATAACAGAAATGCATGTTTGCTGAACTTTACAGCCAGTCTTCGCCAGCAGGGAGCTCACTTCTTTCAGCTTTTCTGAGGTAAGGGTGAAGGAGGGGATGAGTGCAGAGTGTGAGGAAATTGTGAAATCAGCAAAGTTTGTGTGCAGTTGTGAGTCAGTTTAGACTAAGACAATTTGTGATAAGTAGCGTGTGAACTCATCAGGTTTTACACAAACTTGCGGAAATCATATCACCTAATGAACTTAGTTAAAATATCATTGATGGACTCTTAATTCTAAAATGTATATATACATTAAAGCTGGGTAGCTTTAAAATGATGTATACATTTTAATTTATTTTAAGTTGTCTGAATAACATAATCTATTCAATCTATATGACCGTAACGTTCTATGTCCAAATATAGAAGAAAAAAAAAAAACTTGAGATGGAACTTTGAAACTAGATCCTGAACAATGTTTGGGCCTATTAAGTGCAGCTGTCTAGTCAAATTCTTTTTGACCCGAGATGCTTTTAGGTATTGCTCACATCCATTTCCTGATTATTATTCAGAAGTTAACAACTGATTGATTTGTATTTTTAAATTAATCAAACCTTGTAATTATTATTTAAGATTTTGTAGTATTTTGTATTGATTTGTTACAAAACCGGAGTCCTGCACTATATTTAAAAATGTTGGTTCTGAAATTGGGAACCAACACAAATCATCTACAAATATGCAAATAACACTATATTTTCAAAGATATGTGTTTTTCTACTACTTGTTTGTCTGCACAAGAATATGTTCTAAAGGAAAGTGCCTTACAATTGAACTTTTCAATGACTTTTACCGTCCTGACAAGGCCAAGGATCTATCAGGCAAAGTGGAAACAAACTTCTACATGTATAAGTATGGATAAGGGCATAAGTGTCAGCCAGTTCACAGGTCAGCTAATAATACAATTTGGTCAATACTTTAGCTAAATGACTTTGCACATCTTCTGAGAAACTGAAAAGTGAAAAACATAGCAGACTACTATAAACAAAAATGTAATTGTTGCCTTATAATTTATACAGGTAAAAATTTGGAGGGAGTATTTGCATCCTACATTCCTAGTCCTCACTGACATTATTGATGATTATTTCATTTGGCAAAAAGCCCCAGTAGTTCAGAATTAAGAGGGTAAAGGGAGGTGATTATATATATATATATATATTCGCATTATATATAGAGACTTTGAGTTTTTAAGTATTCATTAGACTCATTGCAGTCTTCACTTGAGTTTCTGATTTGTACATCATTATTTCATTTATTTTAGTCTCAAAGTCCACTATCACCATGTCAGACACAGAGGAGGTGTAAGTATCATAAAGTTTCTATGCATATTGAACTGAATTTCTGTGAAGTGCACTAAGGGGGCATAATCAGGCTTCTGTTTTTTATTTTGTTTTTTACAGTGAGCATTTCGAGGGTGAGTACAATTTTTCAATGTTTTCTTGTAAAATCTTGTTGCCATAGCATTTTTAAAAACAATTATAAACAATGAAATGTATCCGTTCACCATTTCTCCCAACAATCGTTCTTCTTGTCAGAACAGAACATGGTGAAAGTAGGCGATCACAATGGGACATGTGTAATAACTGTGCAATGTGTGATACTGCTGCAGTGGTCATAAAATAATTAATAAAACTGAGTGGAAACATGCCCCCTCATTACTGTACACACATAAAACTGTATAAATAACTAAGTGCGGAAATAGATTAATGTAAAATATGTACATAGATGTAGAAATAAATGTAAAAATAAATAAAATACATAAACAAGGACTTAACAAACTTTTTAAAAATGTTATAAATCTATTTATTTTTAATGTTGGCGGATTCAGTCCCCCACAGTATTATAGTTAATAATAATATCTATTCTGTTCTTGTTTCCTGTTCTTGTTTAATGCTTGCTGTCACTGAAGGGGAAGGTATGTTGATTACAGATGTATCCCACTTTATCAGTGTCGAGGGGACTTGTTACAGTTGTCTGCAGTCTCCTCCTAGTGGACAACATCTATAATGCTGTGGGCAATAACCTATTCACTCCTAGTGGACAACATCTATAATGCTGTGGGCAATAACCTATTCACTCCTAGTGGAGAACATCTATAATGCTGTGGGCAATAACCTATTCACAGATTAGGCTATGTAATGAAATGGGTGAAAGAATATTAAATGATAACAACCGTGCAGTGACACACTGTTTGAGTTCTGCATGGCATGTACCAAAATCTGACCAACTCATTTCAAGGAGCAGAGCTGCTGCTTTAGAAGACTAGGAAAACTTTTGAATCTGACACATTTAGCTCTATACATTTGAATAATTTGATATATTTAAAAAAATAAATATTATTTTTTTATTTAAAATCACTTTTTTTAAACTAAATTATTTACATTTTTAATAACATTTACATTTCTACAACTGGGATTATAACAAGTCACAATTTTCTGAGCATCACGGCTGTGCTTGGATGTTTGTTCTAAAATCAATGTAGATATTTAATAACTTTAATATTTTAATAACTAATAATTTTAAATTAATAATTATTTATTTTTCCAACGTTTGCTGTGTACCGTTAACTGTATTGCCCCTGAGTGGATTTCACAATAACACATGTACTTGTCTCCTCTTCACTCTTAATACAGATGAGAAGCCAAAGTTCAAGTAAGTATTAGAAACTGGCCTATATTTGGACATTACTGCACATCAATCGAAATAATTTAATCTACGATATAATGCTTATTTTATTTCTTTGACTCCAGGCCATCAGCACCCAAGATCCCAGATGGTGAGAAAGTGGACTTTGATGTAAGAGTTTGTTCCTCTGTGGTGCTCTTTAAAATGGCCATGCATTTGTTAGTGAGATAACCAAATTGTTTCTTGTGTGTCTGAACGCAGGACATTCAGAAGAAACGTCAGAACAAGGATACACTTGAGCTGCAGTCCCTCATCGATGCTCACTTCGTGCACAGGAAAAAGGAGGAGGAGGAACTCATCGCCCTCAAGTCGAGAATTGTGAGTGAACATAAACCGAGATGTAAAACCGTCAAGAAATCGTTGGCATAGCTTGATCTTCTTCAGGAAGTTGTAAATGAACATGTGAATGTTTTCTGTCTTCAAACAGGAGAAGCGCAGAGCTGAGAGAGCAGAGCAGCAGAGGATTCGAGCTGAAAAGGATAAGGAGCGCCAGGCGAGACGCGAGGTGTGTGGCACTGGCGGTTTCCATCTAAAGTTGTGAATTTAATTTAAGCGCAAAATTGGAATATGACATAAAACATTCGGGAATAAAGCAGCGTTTCCATCCAGTGAGCTAAAGACAACAACATCGCCAATTCCTGATTAACTGCCGCTAAATATCAGAAAGATATAAGAAAAATGGAAATTCTTGCAGCAGGACAAGCCACATAATATAATAATTATCGTATATATATAAATTACTTGTGCCTCAGAGAACGCAGATGAAATGCAATAAACGAGGTCATGTTATCTTGCTTTCATAGGCTGACGCACACGTTTTTTTTTTACGCGCATTTTTTGAATTTACGTGCATCTTGACGACGTTTCCATCCAGCGTTTTTTATGCGTTATCCCAAAATGCGCATAAAAATAGGTGGATGGAAACATACTGGCCTCGCAAGGCTAGAAAGTGTCCATCTTCTAGCAAAAGCAGAACACATTAGTGGTCGACCGATATATCGCCAAGGGTAATATTTCGACTGATATTTGGCATTTTTGAAATGGTCAGCAAAACTCAAAAAGGTTTTGAAAGTGGGACTTTTATTTTGATAGAGCTGAGAATGCAAGGCATGAGCACACAGGGCTCATGTTCTCCATCTTCATTTCTGTTTCTGTTTAACAGCTCTGTCTAATAAATTATTTGACAGAAGTGTTAAAGAAAATTTCTTTATTTGTGAAAATTACTCTAAAAGCATTATAGAATCAAGATGCTATGGAAGCTTGTTTCCGCCACTAAATATATAATAAATAATAATAATAATAAGAGCGACTTTTTATCTCCCAATTCTGACTTTTCTCCCAATTGCGCGTTTACATCTCGCAATTCTCACTTTATTTCTCAAAATTGCAAGATATAAAGTCAGAATTATGAGATAAAAAGTCAGAATTGCGTGATATAAAGTCAGAATTGTGAGATATAAAGTCGCAATTGCATGATATAAAGTCAGAATTGTGAGATATAAAGTCGCAATTTGCGTGTTATAAAGTCAGAATTGTGAGATATAAACTCAAAAGAACTGTGAGATATAAAACTTTATATCTCGCAATTATGACTTTATATCACGCAATTGCGACTTTATATCTCGAAATAAAGTGAGAATGCGAGATGTAAACTCGCAATTGTGAGAAAAAAAGTCAGAATTGTGTGATAAAAAGTCGCAATTATTATTATTTATTTATTTAGTGGCGGAAACCAGCTTCCATAAGATGCTGCAATCTAAAGTATAAATCTAATTATTTTACAGATTTTTTTATCAAACTAAATTTTCTATATACACATTTTCAAATTATTATGTAAAATAAGAATTTAATTTCAGCAATAGATATCATCTATATCAGCCAACCTGAAGGCGTTTTCACACCTGGCTCGTTTGGAGCGTTTGTTTCTGAAACTGGTGTGTTTTGTCCCTTAATTTGGTTTGTTTAGGCATATATGAACATGGCAATCGCTCGGATCCGCACCAAAACAATCGCTCCGATATCACCTGAATGAGGAGGTCTCTGCCCGATTGAAACCGAACTCTGGGGTGAGAAAGTAATCCGACCCAACAGACCAACGAACCAAGCCCTATCATAATTCATAACTGGAAATGTGCTATATAAATAGCAGTAGTGTCTGATTCTGTGAGTGAGCACATTAGTTATCACAGTTGAAAACCAAAGAGTGACTTTTCAACTTAAAACGTTGTGAAAGTAATTGCTTTTCTCTGTGCATTGCAACAATGCTGTCCCGACGAAGCCTTGATTGACTGCGTACTGACGTATAAGTATTTTGCGCGTTTCACGTCAGCTATGGATGATGCAGTGGAAAATCTGACCAATAAGAGGACAGCTTTACTAACATGTGACTTGCATAAACACATTTTGGTACTAATTGAAATTTTGCCTTGTGAAAGCGATCTGAACCTTGTTTCGGAACAAAGCAAACGATCTACAGCTCTGAAAACGCCCTAAGATATCAGCACCGGTCTTAAAAAAAACAATAATGGGTCGACCACCAACTGACAAGAGTGTCCTGATGTTTCCCACAGGATGAAAGGCTGAAGAGAGAGGAGGCAGATGCTAAGAAGAAAGCAGAGGAAGACGCCAAGAAGAAGTCAGCACTTTCCAACATGGGCTCCAATTACAGCAGCTACCTGCAGAAGGTAACTATTTAAAACAGTTCAAATGAACTGAAGAGAATGAACTGAAACAACAATGACTGCAACCTTAGGCTCTGTTGTCCTTCAGGCTGACTCCAAGAAAGGTGGCAAAAAACAGACAGAGAGAGAGAAGAAGAAAAAGATCCTGGCTGAGAGACGCAAGCCACTCAACATCGACCATCTCAGCGAGGACAAACTGAAGTGAGTTATACTCTGTTATAAACTGTTAAAGGGAGGCCATGTAAACTTACTTATGTCTTGTGTCTTGGACTTCAGAGATAAAGCACAAGAGCTGTTTGAATGGATAAAGACCCTGGAATCGGAGAAATTTGATCACACAGAGAGGTTGAAGAAACAGAAGTATGAGGTGAGAAAACAAATTGCGAAAGAGATAAGAGGACAGGAAAGATTTATGAACCTGTACATCCAATTGTCATCAGCAGTACTTATTCCCTTGAGGTAAACTTTGACATCACTGATAAATGTCTGATCTTCTACAGATTACTACACTGCGCAAGAGAGTGGAGGAGCTGGGCAAATTGTAAGTTGAATGTTATGGCTCCCCCTGTTGTGCATGGCCTGTGTGTGACTGCTTCAGTGCATTGACAGATCTTCTGTGATGGTAAAAACAAAGTGAACCTAGGGTACGTTTTCACGACAAACGGAAAAGTTTTCCTTTGCATTTTTCGTGTACAGACGACAACGTTGTCAAAACAATCCCCATTCGAACTATTAAAATCTCTGTATTATTCACTTTTGTCACTTTGTAAAGAAAAAAAAACCCTGAACGCCCCAAAAGGTATCTATTTTTTTTAATTGAAAATGGTGTTGTGTAAACGGCCCCTTAACAAGCAAAGAACACTGCACTCGTTTTCTGAAAACAGCAACATGTTAATCTGCAGATTTATAGATACAAGGAGACAGTTGTTATAGGTACATTTTAGGAATTACTTAAATTATTATCAATATGCAGAAATTGAAAATCAGCATTCGTTCATTATATTTTGTATTTTGCACCAAGCTGCCTTTGCATGTAAAGCTATCCATAAAATACATAACATAAGCTATGAGATGTCATAACATGCTTAATGTCACAGACAACATTATTACTTCTGTTTGTAAAAAAACACATCATTTTTTGAATAAGTTTCATGATTATTTTTTTTCATTTTATAAGAAAAATATGTAATAATTTATCACTTAAAATCTCCCTGTGGAAAAAGCAAGTTTTTTAATGTTGTTTATATGTCTATGAGGTTTTTTTTAATATGCTTTAAGACAAACCATGTACAAATTCATAAGTTAACACCATTGTTGAGTATTTTTTCCTTAAAACTGCAGTGAACTAAAGTCTCAAAAACGCGGTTTGAAATAGCTGGTGTTTCTGACTTTACAAACTACCCTGTAACTAAACAGGGGTGCATTTCCCAAAGCGAACTATGGTCGCAAGTTCCGTCGTTACCAATAGAGTTCAATGGAAATTGCGATCATAGTTGGTCAACGATGCTTTTGGGAAACGCACCCCAGATTAACGTGTGATCTTCAACGAGTGGATCTCTGAGCTGGTGTGAGTGACTGGAGGCGTGACTAATTTGCATATTCATAGAACCGCATATATTAAATGAGGCATGGGTGTAGAGTTACATTCAAGCTATTTTAAGGCATGAATAATTTTTTTTAAGGAAAAAACGTTTAAATGTGTATTTTGGTGATCAAAGATGAGTTTAAGGGATACAATTATTAACCACAGGGGGACATTAATTATTATTATCATCATTAATTTACAATGCAGGAGGTCTAAGGGACAAGAGAGAGGAGGTTTATGAGAAAAAAAAAATATTAATAATACATGGAAATAAATGGAAACTCTAACTAAGAAAAAAAGGACAGTAGGGATATGGATTTGCCGGTACACCTTGCTCCAGGACTAATGAGCAGACTAGTTTAAACTAGTTTTGTTGAATTATTTTTTGATCGAAGCTGACAAAAAAACATCATTAGGCCTATGATAGGCTACTGTGACAGTAGGCCTAAGTGAAGCCTGGGTTGAACGAACTGGCATGTGCTTGCTGTGGTGTGATATGTAAATTCGAGTGTTGCAGTGTTAATTCAGTCGAGTGGTAAATCAAAGCATAATTTTGCTCACAAGTTGTGTTTTGACTACTCTTAACATTGCAGCAGCAAGAAGGGCGCCGGCGCTCGTCGCAGAAAGTAAGTGCGTCGTCCTGCAGGCCAAGACCTCCACAATGATGATGGACAAGATACACACCCTCATTCTGTGCTGACTGCACAGGACTAGTTGTTGATCAACCCACTCTTCATCGTCTTGGACTGTAGTTTAATTCCTTTATATGTCATGTAAATAAAGTGTGACTTAAAGCCTTAGTACTTGTTCTTATTGAAACATCAATAAAATCGTTGTTTTTGGAGGTTGTCACCCAAGACCATTTCTTTCTAATTCCACGAGAGCAGAAACAAGGTTCGATTAAAAAAAAATCTGTCACGTGAAATTCGCGTGAGTTTTATTGCACACGGATAAAAATTTAAACGGTTTCTAAATAATGTTACACTGTCTCGTATGTGACAAGTACGTGACTGAACTCGAGATTCTTACCTTGTCTGTGCAAATATATTCAATGTTCAACTCCTGTCACGCCGGTTAAATGTAACTTTGACAAGCGGAAGGATAACAGTGACATCTTATTTTCTTAACTTAAGTGACTTCCCACAAGAAGGCTAAACCAGGTCACGCGTATCCAGATGTTCCTCCGCCTTCGACGGTAGTCCTAACAAAATCCAAGTTTCCAGGATTCGAAATGTCTCACAATGTATTGTCAGTTTTATTTTGTTTTTAGGCTACACGCTGATGTACGAATCCTATGAGTCGAAATTATTCTTTGGTAATCGACAGTCACAGATCCTGTCAATAAAATTTTAATTTTAAATTTAAATTCTAAAATAATTTGAAATTGGTTAAATTATTTTGATGAGAAAGTAGGCTAAACAATTGCATATTTGCTCAAATACGTTTTACAGTGTGACACAATAATGCACACTATGACGATCAGTTAGCTACAAATATGAGGTGTGCATTATGCAAATAGGCTACATCGTTCAATAGGCTACACAAGATGGTGCTGTTGTTATAAATGTCTGTCAACCATTAGCCCTATTTTTTCTTCTTTTATGAATTTCTTACGCGATAAATATAGGCCTATATCCCTGAGATATAAAAAATAAGTTATTAAAAAATTAGGCTAACATTGTATAGTTTTTTATTAACATGATCAAACATTTTATTCTACATGTCCCACACTTGCACATAGGCTATATGTGAATGTAGCCTACATCAGCTGAATAAAATTACTGGTTTATGGATGGTGAAGCCTTATCGACTTTTTACCCCTTTTAACATGGCTATTCCCTCAAAAGTCGTCGAGCAGGGTAAATGATTCTCTCTAGCTTTTATGTTTAGCTTTACGCTTATTTTGATAAAAAAAATAAATGGGGAAGCTTCGAGAAAAAACATTCTTATATCAACTCAAGTTGCCATATTCTCTGTAACTGCATGGATAAAATGTAGGCTAAAAATGTAAAATATTATGTTATATTTATTTTGTGTGATTAAAAAAAATCTTAAAAAGAGCACAACTGGAAACCAATTAAAGTTAGGGTAGGCTATCACGCTAAATCCATTTTGTTTTTCAATAGTGTCATTTTAATTTCATGGAATAAATCACAAAATCCCATCAAATATTTGAGTATAAATAGTTATAGGTTATTTTTTTTTATTAATCCGACATTCACTCATTTAAGAAGTATAAATATAAAGTTTAACACAAGACACAACAAGCTAGTGTTTCAAACAGGCATCATCATTAAATACAATAATACGTTTGTTCGTTTTCGTCGCTTTAACAAAACAGATCTTATTTACACATATACAAAAGTGGTCCTACTATCCGTATCTGGATTACGATTCTCTCGTGAATAATTAGGAAATAAAAGGTGATGTGACAGAAAATTCACAAAGGGGGAGAAAAAATGTGGTCACATTTTCACATGGATATAAATAAGCGTAGTTAAGAAACTCACTTGCTGATCTGCCGAGCCATTTTCATAAAGGAATTAGATTTTCCACAGCATAAGAAAGAAAGAAAGAAAGAAAGAAAGAAAGAAAGAAAGAAAGAAAGAAAGAAAGAAAGAAAGAAAGCACATTCGTTCCTAGTTTCCAGCAGTGGATCGAAAGTCTTTCTTTTGTCGTTAAGATCGGATTTGCATTTTTTCTGCTGAATGTTTCTTGATTGAGATTGTCTCTTTCAATTTGTTTTGAAATGTTGCGAATCTTTAAAGCACTTGATAGATGGGATCCTGAGCCTGCTGTTGAGGGCAGTTGGCCGGGGACTGTGCAGGGGCCCCGCTCTCACTCCGGACAGACCCCTCCTGCGGAGAACACGGGCTCCCCTCGTGCCCCTCCGGTACGGACAGCACGGGACATGCGGGGGTCTCGGTGGAAATCCGCTCCACGATGCTGGACAGACAATCCAAACTCGACACCACTGAGCTTTTATTATTCCGTGCGTCAGCTGTAAAACAACATAACAGATTTGAACTTCAGCTCAAATATTTTATTTACCTTGAACTGAAATGTTTAATTTTTTAATGATTTTAATTAAGACGATTTTAGTAAGTCGATATTTATATGCTATGTATTTCATTTGAGTTTCAACGTACCATTTGGCGTGTCGTTGAAGTAAGAGCTGTCATAACTGTGCCGTCTTCTCGACTGACATGTAGGGCCCATGAAATCCATCTAGAAAACACGAAAAGAAAATGAGTTACAATGAAGACACATAATTAACAAAGTAGCCTACATAAACAAATAATTTACTTAGCCCTATAATTAATAAAGTGTCATTCATTTGCAATATCTTTTTTGGCTGCATGAAAAATGTCACATGTTTCCAAATTCGAATAAAATAAAAGCACTACACTAAAAAACGCTGGGTTGTTGCAGCGGTCAAAATTGGACAAACCGAGTTCGTTGGTTGAAATTTTTTTATTGTCCATATTTGACTATTGGTACCAGCGTTTTTCAGAATGTAGCTACTTTGCCAAAGTACAGAATAAACCATTAATGAACGATCGGACAAATAGGCCTACATATTGGCCTATACAATAAAATATAATAGGTAAAGAATATAATTGCTATTATAAAACCACTAGATCTATATTTGAATAGGCTCATTCTCACCATGCCATCAGAGCAGTTGGATCTCGGGCTGGAGGCATCCGAGTCCCCACTGTAATGCTCCAGAACAGGGTAGTAGTTGTCCTCCTGACCCCTAAGCAGCGCCTGCAGAGACTCGATGTAACTAATGGCGTTTCTCAGAATCTCCACTTTGGGCAGCCTCTGGTTTGGGTTGGTGGACGTGCATCTCTTGAGGGTCTCGAAAGCATCGTTGACTTTGCTCAGTCGTCTCCTCTCCCTCATGGTGGCGGCTTTGCGGCGGTCAGCATTGGTTGTTTTCCTCTTGCAGGCTTTGCATGCCCACAGCAAGCACCTGCCGGCCTGGTGATGCCCACTGGGTGCCCTCACGTGCTCGTCCTCGATGTGGTGATGCTCGTCGGGCTTGAGCAGGCCCACGTGAACGAGCCTGGGGTCCAGGTCTTCAAAGAAGTGCATGTCGTTGGTATTGAAGCAAGGATCGTCGTAGAAATCATCAGCTGATGAGATAGGGAAGGGAATATCCGACAACTCCATCTTTATGTATTAAGGGGAAAAAAGTGTATAGGCTTATAACTAGGCTAGCCTAGTTGAATGCTTCCCAAGTAGTAAAGTTTTTAAGGATTTAGGAATATTAAGACAAATTTCTTCAGATCCTGAAACAATGTATTGCCCGAGACAACCGTTTTAAAACCGCAGGCCCTCTAAAGTTTTCTTTGCTTGTACCCATCAGGTACTTAATGCTGGTCAGAGATCACGGCCTGTTAATATACAGTCCAGACAGTCTGGGGGCGTGTCCTGCAGATGACAGATTGACCAATGAGTATGTGCGCTGAGAAATAGGGCGTGGTTTTGACGGCCTGCCACTGCAGCTAATGACGGCGTCATAAAACTGTTAAAATGACAAATTAATTTATAAATAATGATATAAGTTGCTCTTACTGCTTTTGTCGAGTGAATATTTGGACTGAAATGTTTTTTATTTGTTTATTTGTCATCAAATCAAAGATTTAAGCTTCTCAGCTTTTTTTCAACACTTCCAACTATTACAATTTCCTGAATTTTCCCAGGAAAAAAATCGAGGAAGGACATTCCTTTATATTTTTTAAGGGGATCTTTCCTCTATAATTTGTTTCTAATTAATAAGTAAATAACTGTGTTATACTGTTTTTGATAAGACGACAAACATCAGGGATTTCAGTAAGCTAATGTAGCAGAAAAAAAGTGATCCATAATTCTTCCAAGTGTTCTATAATAAAACACTAAAAGGCTAATAATGCCACATTAATGCTTAGAAAGGATGATTATCAGTAGGCTATAGGTTATTCAGAACTTAAATAAAAACATACACTGAATCAATTAATTGATTATTTATTTATTCACACACACACACACACACACACACACACACACACACACACACACACACACACACACACACACACACACACACACACACACACACACACACACACACACACACACACACAACTAGGTAAAGGTAATGCCGTTCATGATCTGGCCCATTTTATTTAGCGTTCCTTACAATAGCAGATGGACGCACAACATTCCTACAATAGGGGGCGTTAAAGAGCCAGACGAGAGTTAAAAACTTCAATTCTGTTTCAAAAGTCCCAAATATGCTGCGTTATCTGTCTTGTGTTAGTACTTGTTGCCTAAATACAGGCTACTGAAGTTTATTAAGTAAGATTATATGTAAAAAAAAAAAAAAAAAGTGTACAATAATAACTCCATCAGCCTGACAACTATGATACAAAAAATCACATTGTTCTGGAAAACATTTTTTTTTTATGCAAAAGAAAAAATACACAATGGCATATGAATGTGGACATTGTTTATTAAAATCACTGCAGATAATATACAAAAGTCAAAACTTAAGATAACGCAAAATAACCTTTTCATTTGAAATAATGTTCACAAATCAAATTCATTCGCAAATATAACATATATATTTTGTTTTGAGAAAAATAATACAAATAAATCTTTTACACAGAGAATAAACAGGCCAAAGCAGTGTTCCATATATAAACGCATCTAAATGTATGGTCTGAAGCACTAATACATGGAGAGAAAATAAGTTTAAACTCTTATCTAAACTTTTCTTTCTTGTCATTGAAGAATACCTTGATTTAACAGCAATCATATTAAAATAATGGTAACACTTTAGATTAGGGGACACATATTCAATATTAACTAGGAGTTTTCCCTCAATAAACCCGTAATTACTGCTTTTTGATAGTAATTAAGGAAGTTGTTGTAGTGGTTATGTTTAGGTATTGGGTAGGATTAAGGGATTTAGAATATGGTCATGCAGAAAAAAGTATTAATATGTGCTTTATAAGTACTAATTAAAATCCAATATTCTAGTAATATGCATGATAACAAGCAACTACTTAATAGAGAATATGTATTCCCTAATTGGAGTTATAAGTTATACCTAATTGGAGTGACTATACTTGTTATATCATTATTGTTAGTATACTTTTCCCTTTATGTAATCTGTCTCAGTCTATCCATCCATTCATCTGTTTAAGTGCTGTATAAAGAGGAAGTCTAGGCAGTCAGGGTCTCTTGTAGCTGGTCGATGAGGTACTCGCCGAAGCCACCTGTGCTGTCACTGGTGCAGCCCACTCTGCGAGCGCTGGTCAAGAGGTCACCGACGAGCTTGACCTTTGGGACGAGGGGCTCAATGAACTGACTTTTGATTACGCTGGCGGTGTGTGGATCTCCGTACTCACGAGCCAGTTGATTCAGCTCCACCATGACCCTCATCTCTTCCTTCCACTGGTCAAGCATGATCTCCAGACCGGGAAGGACGGCGCACACATTTTCAGTGACTGGCCTCTGCGCACAAACACACAATTAGTCATAAGCCTAATGTTTTAAGTAGAAACCTATCACGCGTATAAAAGCCGCTGTGTGTTAAGAATTAGAAGTGTACACTAAACTGATGTAAAAGTTACATGAATTATAAAATATAAGGTAACACTTTGTTTTAAGTTGACAGTTATACGTTACTACATGTACTACTAGTAATAACAGTATGCGGTTACACTTTATTTTAAGGTGTCATAGTTACAATTGAGGGTTAGTTGCATGTAATTATGCATAATTTACTGTTATTACTATGGTAAGTACATGTAACAAGGACACTGTAAAATAAAGTGTTACTATGCATAATTACAATCTAACTAACCTTAACTGTAACTCTATGTAGTAAATTAATATTACTCAGTACTTTTTTGAGTAAGTACAATATAACTACGTCACCATAAAATAAAGGGTTGCACTTTATTTTAAGGTGTCCATGTTACAGTGTAATTATGCATTTAAGTACTGAGTAATAATAATTAACCACATATACTTACTATAGAGTTAGAGTTATGATTGGGGTTTGATTTAGGGTTAGTTGCATGTAATTATGAATAATTTATAGTTATTACTACAGTAACTACATGTAACATGTGTAACAAGGACACTGAAAAATAAAGTGTTATCAAATAAAGTGTAACCAAATATAATGTTCGGTCCTGGATGCTGATTGGTCAGTACAGAGTTTCAGCTCGGTTCTCTTGGTTCTTTGGGTCTGGACCAAAAAAGAAAATTATACGTTTCGTCCTGGTTCACTTTTAAGACCGAATCTAAAGATACAAAAAACAACAACAACTAAAAACATATATTTAAGACGGAACATTCCAAACATCCAAAACAAGCTGTGTGCTGGGCTAATTGTGCTCGTTGTTCAGTATGTGGCCTACATAATATGGTAGTTTGACCAGCGGAGAAATCATGAATAGCTTATAAAACGTGTAAAGGAGTCAAAACAGCAGCTGGAATACCTCCGTCACACACACAAATGAAGATCTGCTGTGAGGATAAAGTGTTTCACCAGAATTCGTTAGGAAACGGACCGAGACCCATCTTTTCAGCGTTCTCGGTCCGCTTGTTTTGTGCACCAGAGTTCAGGTGGCAGCGTTCACACTTATTCAAATCAACCGCACTAACAGAGCAATCGCACCAGAGTTCATTTTAATCAAACCATAAGTGTGAACATACCCTAAAAACACCCTACAGGCTTCTGGACTTACAGACGCATGTGAGAACGCAGGTCTGTGTCAATGTGCCATTTGGGACAAGGCCAATATAACACAGCTTTGAGTGCCATTGAAGTTACACGTGATTTCCTCAACTAAATTTTCCGTCTGAACAATTGCTTTGGTATTCATTCATTCATGTTAGAATCACTGCAAAGCACATTTGAGCCAATGGCAAATAAATGTGTCCATGATAAAGAAAAAAAAAATCTTTAAAAAAAAAGATTTTGTTTTAAACACGTGCCAAGTTCTTAGAAATAGAAGTTTTGTAATACTTCAGGTAATTGAAATACTGAAATACTTTCAAGGTAAAAAGTGATCTTTGAGGTGAGATTTTAGATTTTTTTTTAAACAAATATCACTAATTATTTATTAAAAAAAGTCGTACCACATGACATTTTACAATTCTTTTACAATAATTATTTTCAAATAATAATAATATATTAAAATGTTTTGTGACATTTTTTCTAATAAATAATAATAAAATATTATGCAAACTACTTTAAAAGTTTTCTTTTTAAGATTTTCATTCTTTTAATTATGTTATTTTCAGGACAGTTGCAGCAATATGCTATAAATATATATATATATATTTTTAAAATTCAGAAATAAAAACATGTTCATTACACAATTTTTTTTTTTTTTACATTTTTATGCATTAGGCAAATGCTTTTATCAAAGGCGACTTACATTGCATTTCAAGGTACACATTTCCATTCCCATGACCTTGGCATTGCAAGTGCCAACACTCTACTGTTTGAGCTACAGGAAAGCTTATAGAAGAAATCATTATAGAATACCATTCAAATACCATTCCATTTTTTAAAAGGAAATAAGGGTAATAAGGGTTCACACAACAACAATGTACTAAAAACTGAAACGTTTTTCATTTGCGGTTTTTTATTTTTTGCTTACAGATGACAATTTTGTCAAAATGACAAGGTATTGTTCATGCCAGACCAGTAGATGGCGATGTCACTTTATAAAGAAACACTACACGTCTATAGACTGAACACGTAATACACATGCGCAAGACGTCACCGTTTTTTTACGAAGTCATGTTTTTGTACTTTACACTGAGACGATAATGGTATCATTTTCAAAATTGCACTTTGAAAACCGTTTTCAAAGTTTTGCATTTTCAGGGCCCCAAAAATGGCATTATCGTAAAAAATTTACAGCTAAAAAGGTGTCCTGTTTTTAGCTGAAAATGGTTTTGTGTAAACGGCCCCTATTACTTTTATTCAGCAAGGCTGCATTAAATGGACCAAAAGTGACATTAAAGACATCTACAGTTCTTTTAAACTTTAAATTCAATTAAAAACAAAAACAAAACAAAAAACACAGTTTCCACAAAAATATTAGGCAGCACAACTGTTTCCTGTTCTATAGGAGATCTGTGTTCCCTTTCGAAGGGAACTCAACAATACGTCAACGACGCTATGGGGAACGCCTCAGGCGTGACAGGTGTCTGAAATCACTATCAAATCACGTCAATCATATTGACCGGCGACAGCCCGTGAATCATTAGCGTGAATGATTAACGTGCGACCTGGAAGTATAAAGGGGCGCCTTGCAAACATGACAAATCATCTCATCGTCTTCAGGGACTGTCTGTTTGAAAACGCTACTCAATGAAACGGTAAGAAAATTAAATGTTATGCACACGAGTGTGTTTTTTCCTGCCTGGGAGAAGAGCGCGCACGAGAGGTTCTCGAGGGAATCCTCTGTGTGAACTGTGAGCGTTTTTCTCTTAAAACGCTCCGCTCTCGTCTGGCCCTCTTCTTGAGTGAAGGGGGTTCAACGTCTGGTCCGCGTGGTCCCGCTCGTGCCGAGGCAGAGCGGCGACTTGCATCATGGGCTTCCAGATAGAGCTCATCGATCATCTTGAGAGTCCTGTAAACCTCTCAAATGATTCGACGGCTGACGAGGGCGAACTGCAGGCACCAATGGTTTCCTGCAGTTGCTGCTCTTCAGGACGAGCAGGAGATGGCTGAGGAGGTTTATAATCAGGTAGATCCTGAACCCTCTCAGCCACCCTGCCCCGTGTATGCAGACCTGGTGGATGTTGTGGAGCGCGCCGCCAACAGGCTGTAGCTGCCATGGCGACGCGCTAGAGGAGAGACCGCTCGCGGTAGGCTTGGCGATCGGTTTCTCCCCTGCCATACACACCAGCTCAGGTGAGCCTTCCATTCCTTCCTGATCTTCACACGGAGATCGAGAGGGCATGGAAGAGCCCATACTCTGCCAGTATTCACCGACATCAGCGGGTTAATTTCGCTGATGTTGAGGGGATCGCAGAGCATGGGTATGTGTCGATGCCGCCCATTTGACGAGTCGTTTGCGAACTATCTCGTGTCTGGGCAGGCGTCGACACTGAGAGCTCCAACCCTGCCATCCAAACCGCTAAAGTCAACAGCACGTTTGAATGGCAGAGCATACACGACAGCGGTTCAGGCTGGTGCTTCCCTGCACACTATGGCGGTGCTGCAGGCATATCAGGCCGACCTGCTGCAGGATCCTGCATACCGCTGAGATCCGGTTCCACACCCAGGCAGGCGGGAGGGCCTGGCCCTTCACGGTCCGAGGACCGTAGACAGGGCCAGAGAGCCAGTGTCGCCTCTCGTGCGCCCCCTCCGTGGAGGAACAGGGCGCAGAAGAGGTGTGACTCCCGCAAGAAGAGGGATCTGAGGGAGGTTATCCAGCACAAGCGCACACAGTGTCGCTGATGGATAATCTCCCCGGAGGGCTTCATTAAAAAGAAATCCAGCCCTCTCCTCTCTTCTGACTCCCCAGACGTTCATTACATCAGGCCTGGGGCTGGGCCTATGATAAGAACGATGTTCCAATGGCCCGCCTAGGCTTGGCTAGTAGAAACGCCTCTTTCAGGCATGTAAAGTGGTGGACCCCAGGGTCATAAAGAACTATCTGGCGAGTCTTCACTCCGCACGCCGCAGGTGAGCTGACTGGTCTTTTAAGAGTAATTTTTTGTGAATTAAAATTCCGAGATGTATCTCTCTACAGACCTCGTTCCCTGTATAGAGCTATGGGGTCATGTCAAGGTAATAAGGTAAGAGAAGTTTCCTGGATCATTAGGGCCCTGAAGTTCCCCGTTAGGTGGCCAGAACGATAACTATGTTAGCCTTCGGGCTGTTAGCCACCTCAGGGTAGAGTAGTTGGTCTCTCTCTTAGAATTTTTTACTTAGAGTGTTGACTGACGCTAGAGCTTCAGATAGATCTCATGTCCGGCCCACGGGTCCGTTGACTTCTTCCTGAGTATTTCGCCCCTTGAGCTCTGTTTGGGTTTCATTAGGCTGAGCGATTCTGCAGCCCTTTGTATGGAATAATACAGACTATATTCTTTAGTAAGGCTGTGGCTCCTCCGAGCCCTCAGATTGATCTATGCTTGCAGGCTGGCCCTCACCAGGGCCGCCTCTGTAGCTGGCCTAGGCTGTGCCAGGGATAATAGAGGCGCTCTGCTAAAAATTTTAGCATTTCTTCCTCTGACCCTTCACTGTGTGAATGTTGGTTTCTAGCATCCCTGTATAAACAGCCTCCTCCCGTGGGAGTCGTTAGGCCAAGGCCCGCCCCCTTCTCTGCATTCTGGGGTGCCTAGAGTAATGCAGCGTGGTGCTGAGGATGGTTTGTAAGGACATGGTAGGCCTCAAACAGGCCTCCGTGGTATATATGTCTTTATTGAGCAGGCTTAGGCCGTCTTTCGCTTCACGAAGAAGACTGGGTTTCCTGCCCGACTCTGCCATGCAGAACTGGCCTACGGATTTAGGCCGCCAGTTTAGGCTTCACTCACCTCGCTGAGCTACTGCTCGAGCGCTAGGTTGTAGGTGGTTGGCTTTCATTCAAGCCCCACTCCCCTAGGTTGGGCACAGATACATTTCTGTCACCCCTAGAGCCGCTGGCAGGCCCGCACCCTGGTAACCTCAGGGTGAGGTGTGAGTATTCCCCTGTGATACAGGGTAGGTCTGAGCACTTCACTCCCAGTTCTGTTTTATCCCACCTCGCACCACTATGGCTCGGGTCGAGTATGAAGTAAGCTTCACTTCTTCTTTGGTCGAAGTACGCTCCCCTGAAGCCAGAGCATTGCCCTGAGCTGACGCCCATGCATAGATGGTAGGCCCCTGACTAACTGGGGCCTCCGTTGAGGCAGAGTGGCGTATGTTGTACTCCCCTTGTTTTAAGGGTGCTAGCTTTCTTGCGGAGTACACTGCCATGGGCAATGTGATTAGGCACCAGGATGCTGTAGGCGCTGTGTAAACAGTTTTTCTGCCAACGAAGGCTGCGCCATTAGGTAGTAGGCCTCAGCAGGCCTCCTTGATTGGACAGCCCCCCAGAGGGCACTGTAGACCAGCTCACTTTACGTGGTTGGCCTTGGTGGTTCGGGCAGTTGACTCACTGATGGGTAGTAGGCCTTAAACAGGCCTCCTCGGAGGTGAGTCCCAACATTGTGGGACATACCTTATAGCGCTACTGGAAGCCCATTAGTGAATTATGCTGTGTAGTATGGTTTCCAACAGTGTACTTTATGGCAGAATATGACTTGCTATTAGCTAGTAGGCCCGACCAGGCCTCCCTGATAGGCGAGTCCCCAGCTGGCTGGCCTTAGCAGGCCACCTTATACTTTCACCCGGACTCAGGGCTCAAAGCTACCAGTGGTTATCAGGTAGTAGGCCACTCAGGCCTCCCTGAAGGTGAATTCCCACTTAAGATGGTTATCAGGTAGTAGGCCTCACCCGGCCGCCCTGAAGGCGAATTCCCACTTACGTTGGCTATCAGGTAGTAGGCCTCTCTGGGCCTCCCTGAATGTGAGCTCCCAAATATTGTGGCTGTCAGGTAGTAGGCCGCTCTGGGCCTCCCTGGATGTGGGCTCCCAAATATTTTGGCTGTCAGGTAGTAGGCCTCACCAGGCCTCCCTGAAGGTGAGTTCCCACATGCTGTGATTATCAGGTAGTAGGCTCCTCCAGGCCTCCTTGAATGAGAACGGTCAGGTAGTAGGCCTCACCAGGCCTCCCTGAAGGTGAGTTCCCACAGATAGTGGTGACCAGGTAGTAGGCCTCACCAGGCCTCCCTGAAGGTGAGCTCCCCACATACTGTGGTTGTAAGGTAGCAGGCCTCACCGGGCCTCCCTGAAGGAGGAGTTCCCACGTACTGTGGTTATCAGGTAGTAGGCCTCTCTTGGCCTCTCTGAAGGTGAGCATCTCACATACTGGGGTTATCAGGTAGTAGGCTCCTCCAGGCCTCCTTGATTGAGAACGGTCAGGTAGTAGGCCTCACCAGGCCTCCCTGAAGTTGAGTTCCCACAGTTTGTGGTTACCAGGTAGTAGGCCTCTCCAGGCCTCCCTGAAGGTGAGTTCCCACGTACTGTGGTTATCAGGTAGTAGGCCTCACGTGCCTCCCTATTATGTGTGAGCTCCCCACATAATGTGGTCGTAGGGTAGCAGGCCTCACCGGGCCTCCCTGAAGGTGAGTTCCCACGTACTGTGGTTATCAGGTAGTAGGCCTCACGTGCCTCCCTAAAGGATCAGGTAGTAGGCCTCTCCGGGCCTCCCTGTAACGCTCCCTAGTGGTGCTGGGTTTATGAAGCTAGTGGTCTCTTGCTATCAGTTTCAGCTAGCCTTAATAGGCAGCTGCTGAAGGCGAGCTTGCGCCCTGGCTCGCTAAAGTGTTCATTCTCTGCTAAAGGTTCCCTCCCGGAACCTTTTCTGCCTACAGCCTGGTTTGCCTACCAGGCAGACCTTGTGCTCCCCTCACGAGGGTCTCTTTGAGCATGCGGCTTCCTGAGTCTGGTCAGACGGTCGTAGGCCTCTCGTGAGGCCTCCCAGTTAGATCAGCCCTTAGGCCTTCACAGGCCTCCTCAGTGTTTTGAAACACAGACACTGGGTTGATCCGTGGATCGAGTAGAGAAACTCCCCTCGCTAGCAAGGGTCGGAAAGCACTATGCTGAGTCATACTCTCCGGGATATCCCGTCTCTGAGATCCGGGCCGAGTGGTTCACTGCCAGCTTCGCAGTCCCTCGGGTTGGATGCCTTACCTAAGGCATTTGTCCAGAGGCTCTGTCTTCAGACAGACAGGATTTGGCCAGACTAAGTGTCTATGTACTGGCGCCAGGTCAGGCCGTCCTGGTGGCATTTCGGGGTGAGTACGTTCCCCTGAATAGTGACTGGCTGGGGTTCCCTTGGGTTCCCTAGCCACATTCCCTAGAAGGGACCCCTTCTAATTGGAAGCTGAGGTTCCAGGCCCAGAGCCGGCCCAGGTAGACCTTTCATTTAACCATGTTTATGAAGGTTTTTCTGTCAGGCTGTAGCTTGGGCTATGACCGTAGGGAATGCTGTCACTGACAGCCCAGTGTGACCTGAGGGTGAGTGGTTCTAGCGTTTCATTTGAAGTTGCTGGTTCTGACAGTTGTCACTGCCACTTGGCATGCACTCCCCTTAGCATGGCGGCGTTGGTATATCGTTCCCCATAGCGTCGTTGACGTATTGTTGAGTTCCCTTCGAAAGGGAACGTCTCAGGTTACGACTGTAACCTATGTTCCCTGAGAACAGGGAACGAGACAATACGTCTCCCTGCCATGCCGCGGGGCTTGCCTACCGTACAGTCCCTTCAGACGATAAGGTGATTTGTCATGTTTGCAAGGCGCCCCTTTATACTTCCAGGTCGCACGTTAATCATTCACGCTAATGATTCACGGGCTGTCGCCGGTCAATATGATTGACGTGATTTGATAGTGATTTCAGACACCTGTCACGCCTGAGGCGTTCCCCATAGCGTCGTTGACGTATTGTCTCGTTCCCTGTTCTCAGGGAACATAGGTTACAGTCGTAACCTGAGACGTTTTGTATGTTTGGATGAGTTTTCACTAGTTTAGTTCAGTTTCCTGTGTTTTCAGATCCTTGGTTACTCATTGTTTGATTATCGTTTACACCTGACGTTCATTTGTTTCTCTGCATATTTAAGCCTTGTGTTTTTTTCTTCTGTTCATTGTGTGATCTTGCATCTGAGACCCGCGTCTCTCTGTAGGCAAGGGCATGATGAGCTGGTGCCTGCTTAGGTCACACAGTACCACAACATCCAATAGGAAAATTCAACTGCAGTAGCCACCGTTCAACCTGAAGAGGGCAGCACTCAGACGTTTTTACACCATATACTGTAGAATTAAAACACTTTACACCCAAATGTCAACAAATTTACTCGAATCAATGAACAGCATTAAGAAAGTCCCAGTCTTACAGATCATTAACTAAAAAAAGTTGTTTTAGGGTTCACTTACCCTTTAAATAATACATTCTAATAGAAAATGGTTATTTAAAATTGTAATCATATTTCTCAACATTACTGTTTTATTGTATTTTTGATCAAAGAAATGCAATTGGTGAACATTTTTAATGTATTTTTTTGAATACATTGGCGTTAACTTAAGTAACTTAAAATTGTTTCAAGAGCTTTTGATAAAAAAAACTCAAAAGCTATCTAAATGGATTAATCCTCATATCAGTTAAACTTTAATTGAGCTACAATTAACAAAGACAGCACATAATTGTTTCCAAGTGTGCACAGCCATCACCCAGCACGGAGGAGCGGATAACAAGGTGTTCAAAATCGTTGCTGATGGACCCTCACCAGTCCCAGTCCGGATCAATTTTACACGAGTCATAAAATCAGGGAAGGGTGGATACTGGATAGAAGAGAAAACAGTATAGAGGACGCAGTGTAAAGTGACAGCATTGCAAGTGCTACGGAATCCATCTGGAACTACAATTAATGCACTGTCCTTCCGCCTTCACATTAATCTCCCCAATTTTCTGGAACTCAGGGGAAACGTATACCCTAACAGGCATTAAAGGGGAGATCTCTGCAACCCCCTGCCAGTTTACCCCCATCGCTCTCTTTTTCTCTGCCCTCCACCCCCCTTAAGTGCTGCTGCCCCATACAAACAGGAGTAAAAGGATATCTTCAGGTTTTTTGGGGAAAAAATAGGCTTATGATTAATAATTTGTTAGGGTGGGAGTTTTCTATATCAGACTTTTAAACATGAGTTTAAATAAATGAGATGCCTTCTATCCCAGCTAACAAGGAACATTCTAACCTAACGTTCTGTCAAAAGCCCCTTTCACACAGCAATCCCGGAAAATTACCGGGAAATTGCCAGAATGACTTTACCGGTATACACAAATATGCTGTTCACACAAGCAACGGCGTTCTGGCTTTTTACCTGTAAGAGACCATTCACACATCTGCTCCAAAATACAGGTAAATTCTGTGATGTCAGTCATCGGAAGGACGGAAATTTTTAAACTAATTGTTTCAGAACATTCAGAGAAGATTCAAAAGTAACGTTTGGAAAATGTTTGCAGAATGATCAAATTTAATGTTTTATTAACGTTCACAAGTAAAAAAAAAGTTTTTAAAACATTTAAAAAACGGAACGGTTTAAACATTCAGAAATAGATTGTTCATAACTTAATGGCAATATTTAAGCAAGAGTCTTTCTTCTTAGAACATTTTCTTGTTGGGCTGCTCCCAGTGTTGGGAAAGTTCACTTTATACATGAACTAGTTCAAAGTTCAGTTCACACATTTTAAAATGAACTAGTTCAGTTCATAGTTCATACTTCCAAAAATGAACTAGTTAGTTCTTTTTTTTCTCCATATGTTGCTACGAGCTATTATTTTTCAAAATGATTGACACGGCCCATACAGAATACAGACAGCAATTATTTTATCAGTTTTAACACTGAACTATGTGTCAGATTTCATCGGGTGCTTCAGTTCAATGTGCCGTTTTAGGTTTGCTGTGGATGTGACTGAAGTGCGTATTTTATTTTTGAAAGCCGGCGGGCAAAGTTTGCACATAAATGTAATATTTGTTCCATCCTCACCGACCTGGTCATAAAACTCTTTTATATTATCATACAACCCCTCCTTGCTGCTTCGTCGCCTATATCCTTGCTGTCGCCTCCATGCTGGTTTTTGTTTTGATGACGCATGCGGCGGTGCGATACTGGTGGCTGGTGTTGCCAGATTGTGTTTTTTCCCGCTACATATTAGGCCTGTTTACGGTGTGTTTTAGCCAGGTTTTCGCTTGGAAGACTCTAGAAATCTGCCACCCGATTGAACGAAGTTAAACTAAGAGAGCGTGCGTTCACAGACTCAAGAATGAACGCGTTCGCACTAACGTTCACCAGGCAGTAATACAGTACGTTCTGTTCACGTTCACCCAAAATATGAACGATTTCATGAACTTTCGTTCAATTCTGGCACAACACTGGCTGCTCCACAAGGTGCTATTTCTTTTAAGGAACAATATGTCACTTGTGCCAAGTCTTGTGGTGGCCCTCAGGTTAACAGGTTAGGTGGGCGAGTTATACCTGAATGTTCTTGCCGCAGAATTTCCCTCCCCGCTGGGACAGGTACTGCAGCATTGCCTCAGCCCGTTCTAGTTCTTTCACTGATTCCTGATGAAAATATGCAGCCACTCTGGGTAAAGACAAGTCACTCTGCTCAAAGATTTTGGCCTAAAACAGAAAGGAAGACAAATCTGACTTAAAACGAAACTAACTGGAAAACAATGTAATGAATTTGCCAACCACAGTTTCCTGTAAGTGAAGAAAATGCGTCAGTCTGTCAGTCCATTATTTCTGCTTTCAGAGAATATATTTACATGTTTGTTTATTTTTAAAAACAATAAAGTAAATGTCATTGTGGACTATACTTATTTTTAGACAAATTCTACTGATTTATTAAAAATAAGTAGACATGCAAAGATTTAGGAAAGTTAGGATACACAAAAATTTGGCAAGAAGAACTTTATTATTTTTGTTATTATTATTTAAAAAGCAGTTTTGTTTAAAAACATTTGTTGTCATAATAAGAAACCATTTTATTTTCATCAATCAACATTTTCAATGTATTATTTGTTTTACTTTTTTGACAAATATGACAAATGAATATCGAAGATATTGGCATATAGGCCTAGATTTGATATTCATTTGTCATATTTGTCAAAAAAGTTTAAAAAAAAATAATACATTGAAAATGTTGATTGATTTTTGTAAACAAACCAGCAAAAAATAAATAAAAAAACACCAAACCATTAGGCTGTCTACACTACAAGACAAAGTGTTTTATAGCCATCATTTGGATATTCCACTTGATAGGCTATTTTGTGTCATAGAATAATTTATTGAAAATATAGGCAAACATTTTTTTTACAACTCTAAGAAAAGCAACATTTAAAAGATTGACAACATATTTGTCCCAATTATGCTTTAATGAAAGTTTTACAGTGATAGAATCCAGTGTTTTTAGGGCGACAATTGGCTCAGGGTGGGGGTAGCAACTTGACAACAACCCAAACTTTTCCATAAAACGCAATTAATAATGGCGTAGAACTCTAAAAATATAAAACTTTATAAAGCAGTGCTGTAAATTAATGCAGGTTATTCTACAATAGCCTACTGCTACACGGATGATTTGGGGTGTTAACTGTCAATTCATCATGTTTACAGTAGACCAGTAGAGTTCTTCTTACCAGCGCTTCCAGTCTGTAAGAGACCTCCATGAGTAAAGTGGAAACTCCACACAGACTTTCCTCCACAACAGTCGGGAAGTTTTGTCTGACCTGACTCCCAGCAGTAGATAAATGTGTTTTACAGAGAGGGAGGCGAGTTTTTATTCGCTTTACTCTCGGTTCCGACATGTTTATTTTCCGCTGTAACGTACATCAATAGGCTACTGAACTTATTCAGTACTTATCACTGTCTTCGGTGATTTCAGGCGTTTCCTATATCCTCACATGATGCAATTATTAGTCGAGTTTCCGTATTGTGAAGAAAAAAGTGATGAACTAATATTCAAAGTCGACAGCTGCTGGATAAAAGTAGACGCAGAACGACTAAACATGCGAGCGTTTCCCGTTCATTCTGTTAAGTTCATCCGGTATTATGTGGGTGGATAAGTAGACAAGCTGCCCGGGTGGATTGAGTTGAGACACTTTTTGCGTTTTGATTTTTCACACAAAAATAGATACTGAAAAGAAGTGAATTTCCACATGATATTTCATTAGCTTGTAGACTAAGATATTAATACCATTACGTAGCCTAGTTTATATTTTCCACAATTAGCTCATGAAAATAAGGTGCTTTTTGTCAGTTGAGACACCCATTTTAATGAAGGTAGCTACTAACTGTTCATTGCAAATATAATAAAGACAAATAAAGAAAATAACAATTGGGAAACATGTTTATTCATCAATTTAAATTCATTAATTTTATTAAAATTAGCACTGGTTAAAATGTAGGCTACAAAACAGGAACAAAATAGCCTATATAATATATTAATTAATACACAGTTTGAATATCAAAAATATCAAATTTTATTTTCATTTGCATCCTATGATAGCTAATTACGACGTTTTCCTGTTATCATAACACTGAACAACTAAACAGCGTGTTTCGTAACAGAACTCTATCGCGGGTACAGTTGATACGTGTGTCTCAACCATACCCCGCGGGCCACCTCGCACATTTCTCTAGATTGCGCAATGACCTTGCATGATGACACAATGCAAAACAATATGAGAGAGGCCGCACTATAGCTGAAACGATGGTTCAGTGTGTGTGGGGATGAAAGAAGACAAGGGTCGGCGTAAAGGGGACTCGTACACTTTATTAAATGTAAAACAAAAGAACCTAAAGAAAAGGTGCGCCACGTGCGCCTTCACCGTAGACACGTCTACAACACAGTGCATAAATACTCTTGCCTGCTGACTCAGCTCTCAGTCCACTTTTATCAAACTCTTCCCGTTGTGTAAACTCAGTCCATTCATAAAACTCTTTCCGATGTGTATCCTCAGTCCGTCAGCCAGCAGGTCGTGAGTGTTTGGTACGAGTCCCCAGTCCTTCTCTCTCCCGCTCTCTTGCACCAGCCGGTTTATATGCGGTCTCTACACGCAAATTACTGCAATCAGACACAGGTGTTCGTCATTTTGCACCTGACCTACTTACTTACCGCTCGGCTCCTCCCTCACTCTCCCGCTGCAAATTCCGCAAAACCACGCCCCCTCATCACAGTAGCCTATATAGCCTATACTGTTTATATGCACATATACTGTTTATGCGCAAATAAACATTATAGGCCTATATGCATAATGCGGCCTCTCTCATATTGTTTTGCATGTTATCATCCAGGCCAGCACTCTTAAAATTTAATAATGTATGCATTGAGTGAAGCCCGCTCCTAAATATGCCAGTTTTAGGCCGGTGACACACTGCGTGGCGTGAGCGTGGCATGTGTCAGCTGCCTTAGAGCACCGAATAACGTTTGTGATGATACGTTTAACAGCCACATAAGGATAATAAGCTATTCATTGTGCATGATGAAATGAAAGTCTTATCTTAGAAAAAAACTTTTGCCGATATCTTCGGATCGGAGATGCGTCCATTGTTCAAATTTCCCACGATCAAAGAGGACACCAATACACATGTGCACAACAAAAATCACAACTTGTGCTTGCTGCACGCAAGTTATTTAAGCCAGGTGTCTCAACTGTACACGTCTCAACTGTACATATAGCAGTAAACCAGCCAGCGTTTATTCTGTGTTTTAAGGCTAGGCTAATGTTTTTTCATTATTTAATAACATAATGTGTTTTAATAGTTTATTGATTTAAACATCGTTATTGAGCCATTCATGGTTTTATCCTTTTCCCTAATTTATTTTAATCTTTTTTTTTTTTCTGTCTAAAAATGTATTTTAAAATAAAGTAACATTTGTCCGATTTCATTATCCTGCACTAACTATTAACTGCATTAATATCTCATCACATTTTTTACAGAAACCAAGGACTTATTCTGGAAGGATACATTCATTTAAAAAAATGATATTTATAATGTTAAAGACTATTTCTATTTAAAGGTGGGGTATGTAATTCTCTTTTTTGTCCATTTTTTCAAAATAACTTGGAATCCTATTCCTAACCCACTTACAGCCACTGAGTTAGAAGCACTGAAATGAAAATTAAGCAATTTAATCATCTGTGGAACGGGCAGGACTCGAAAAAGTCCAGCCAATCATTTCCAAGACCACCTAGAATCATTGGACAGTAAGTTCATCAATCAAAATGTCGTACCACACCCCCCTCCTCCCAGCGCGCGTGACCCCCTTCGTGCGCATACTCAAAGCTCGTGACGCTAGCGCATTCGTCAGTAAAGCCGGTTCCATGATTAGTAGTAAATCGTCATTACAATGTCTCGCGCATCTGAGTTTTCGCTCGGGCATGTTTGCGCGTCCATGTTCTTCGAATGAGTGGAGTCAGAGCCAGCGTTGGTGGGAAAGAAGGTAGGACCATTTGAATTGTGTATTTTCAAAATCTGCCAGTCGTTTTCCAAATCACATACCCCACCTTTAAAATAGAATATGTTCAGGTGGAGTTTTATTTCATGCTTTCTGCACAAGCTCTCAACTCAACTCAAACTTTATTTCTAAAGCACTTTCAAACACCACAATGTGGAACCAAAGTCCTGTACAAAGAAATATAAATTAGGCATAAAATGAAGAACCACAAAACAATAAGCAACAAATTGCAAAGCTTTTAATGCACTCTGAAAAACATTTAATGTATGGGATGTTTTTTTAAGGACATGGGAAGCTCATTCCAAAGCCTTAGAGCTTCTAAAAAAGGCCTAGTCACCTTTACATTTCAAATAATATCGATCATCGAATTGATCATTTGAGCGAAGAGACCTATATGATTGATGCAGAATGATTAAATCAGAAAAACTCAGGTGCTAAGCCATCCAAAGCTTTGAATACATATAACAGCAGTTTATAATGAATTATAATTGTTACCATACAATCTTTTTATGCCGCTATTTTGTCCATTTGTAAAAATCTAAATTTGACTTGTGTGTTAGTGATTTACAAGAAAAACATATTTATATCAAGTCTAGTTCCTCTTTATGAAGCAACAAGTGAATGACAACATGCTCCTTTTCCACTCAAACCAAATCATTGTATTTGGGGTCTCCGTTATGTCCCCCCTCCCTTCTTCCCTGGTGGACTCGTCTCTTGTTTCATCAGTGGCCCGTGTCATTGGGCCCTCCTCAGTGCGGATGACTGACACGAGGGACTGGGAAATCCCCGGGGGCCAGTTGGGTCTGGATGGAAGAAAGGGGAACACTCAGAGTACTTGGAGCATTGGGTCAACAGGACCTGCACCCTTGACTTGACCTCTGCACCTTTCAGACACATATACAATGACCTGAGCTGAACTTAAGTGTAACAAATTACAGACACACTCAGGGGGAACAGAGCTGGATCAGGCTAAATTTCAGTTTGAATTTGGAATTAATGTTGCTAGTTTGATTCACATTACTTCAGGTCACAACCTGTGGCCCTTGTAGTGTGGTGGGTATGTGTTGTATTCCTTAAGATAACGATGTTACAGAGTTGTCATACATTTGGGCAGCTTGCTGTAGACCTCCGCAAGGATACCACCTGCCTTTTGTCCATGTTTTGTCTTTGTCTGTGAGTTTCTTAGTGCAGCTGTCCAAAAGCACTCAAGTCTTTCGGTCTTTTTCTTGCTCTTATTCATCGCCTCACCTGAAATATTCTCCATACATTCTTAAAAAAATATTTTGGCTTCTCTTTATTCAGTTGTATGAATCCAGTGACCACAATGTGTGACTTTATATATACACTAAACAAAATTATAAACACAACACTTTTGTTTTTGCCCCCATTTTTCATGATCTGAACTCAAAGATCTAATACTCTTTCGATGTACACAAAAGGCCTATTTCTCTCAAATTTTGTTCACAAATCTGTCTAAGTCTGTGTTAGTGAGCACTTCTCCTTTGCCGAGATAATCCATCCACCTCACAGGTGTGACATATCAAGATGCTGATTAGACAGCATGATTATTGCACAGGTGTGCCTTAGGCTGGCCACAATAAAAGGCCACTCTAAAATGTGCAGTTTTACTGTATTGGTGGGGTCCGGGGGGTCCCAAAACCAGTCAGTATTTGCCTCACGCATAGAGTTGATCAGGTTGTTGATTGTGGTCTGTGGAGTGTTGGTCCACTCCTCTTCAATGGCTGTGATAAGTTTCTGGATATTGGCAGGATCTGGAACACGCTGTCGTATACGTTGATCCAGAGCATCCCAAACACGCTCAGTGGGTGACATGTCTGGTGAGTATGCTGGCCATGCAAGAACTGGGATGTTTTCAGCTTCCAGGAATTGTTTACAGACCCTTGCAACATGGGGCCGTGCATTATCATGCTGCAACATGAGGTGATGGTCGTGGATGAATGGCACTACAATGGGCCTCAGGATCTCGTCACGGTATCTCTGGGCACTCAAAATGCCATCAATAAAATGCACCTCTGTTCGTTGTCCATAACATACGCCTGCCCATGCCATAAACCACGGCCACCATGGGCCACTCGATCCACAACGTTGACATCAGCAAACCGTTCACCCACACAAAGTAAAGATGTTCATCCGTAAAGAGAACACCTCTCCAAAGTACCAGACGCCATTGAATGTAAGCACGACGACGAACAGCAGTCAGGTCGAGACCCTTTTGAGGAGGAAGAGCATGCTGATGAGCTTCCCTGAGACGGTTTCTGACAGTTTGTGCAGAAATTCTTTAGTTGGGCAAACCAATTGTTGAAGCAGCTGTCCGGGTTGTTGGTCTCAGATGATCTTGGAGGTGAAGGTGCTGTATGTAGAGCTCCTGGGCTGGTGTGGTTATATATATATATAACTATATTAAAACTCTTATGAAACCAATTGCAATTACTCAGTAGCATCACATGGAATATCAACGTCCAACAATCATTACAACAAACATTAAGCACATTTTCACATGCATAGGCCTACAAATGGTGCTCTGATGCTTGTTGGTGATGGGACGAGTGCTTTCCACACCTGCTTTGAGCTGTAAAGATGGTGAACTGCCCTGATGAGACATTTTTACAACAACCCTGACTCTGTGTTTGGACAGGCCCAGTACTAGATTACATTACCAATGGATTACACAATGGACAATGAGTGGACAGAGGGTTCTGTTGAACATGTGGGCATGACCGTGTTGCAGCATTACAGGGATTAAAGCCCCAAAAACAGATTTATGAATATGTCATCCAGGAGTCAGTCATAGTCACTGCTTGTCTTGCATAACTTCAACTCAGTCGGCTTAAAGGGACGAGGCCTCTATAGCTGCAGTGTCTGGCCTTGAGTATTGTCTTTACTTATTGATAGTCTAGGGTGGCTCATCCTGGCTAGACATCTCCCCCTTCATGTTACCCAAATGCAGCAGAGGCTTAACTGTTTAACCCGTTGGGATATCATTTTCTTACCAAGCAAGGACAATTCTGGCATCCTTTATTAAAAATGTGTGTGGTGGTTAGCATGAGCTAAATAGTTTTAAAGAATGTTAATGTTAATGTGTAGAATGATGCTAATTATCTTCCAGCTGTGATCGTCCTGTGGTTATTTTTAACCATGTAGATACATTTTTGACTATTGGTGTAAAAGGTGTTCCTCATTTTAGCTTATACATATATATATATATATATATATATATATATATATATATATATATATATATATATATATATATATATATATATATACATTTAAGAGCTACAATGAGGAACACCTTTTACACCAAAAGTAAAATTTGTATCTGCATGGTTAAAAAGAACTATATACTGTATATTGATTATACTGTTTAAGTTTCACAAAATTTATATACGTATATAAAATGTACATAATGTATAAATAGTATGTTTAACTATGCATTAATATAAATATACATGTATTATATGTATTATATAATGCATAGTTAAACATACTATTTAAAAAAAAAAATAGTAATCAGTTTTCAGTGTATAGTTTAATATACTAAGCCATATGCTACTATTGCAGTTCGAAAAACACTCGTAGTTTTGTTGTACCATCCCAAATAGTAATTACGGGAAGTCCTTTCAGAAGTATTCCTCTTTAGATGTCTGGAAGGGCTGCCCAGTTGGGTCATTATGCCCGCTATGTTAATCCACCCCGTTTTATCAATTACAGTCTAAATTGTTAAAGGATATTGTCTCATATTTCTAATACATTCTTTAAAAGCACCGAAGTGTTTTATTTCAGATTAATGAGGGTGTCTGATCCTTTATAGTTTACCATCTCATTTGTGGAGCTATTTTTGTGGTTGTTGATCCTGGGCTTCAGGGAGTGTGTGTGTAAATTCATACTGCATCAGCATCGGAATGTGGCCTTTTACTTTTAATGGCCGTCTCTCATCGCACGACTCAAAAATATAAGATATAGCTCCTGCTCATCTGAGACTTAAGAATTTATCACAGTGCCTTGGAACTTGTTTTTAACAGAGAGGATGCATTAACACATTGGACGTGACTTATATTTATAGGTTTATTTTTGTTAGAGACTAAATCCAAAATGGAGAGAAATGTGGAACTGCTCCCAATGTGTATGGTATTGTCTTTATTTAATCAATAATCTCTTAATTTGGTGGGAGAAAAAAAATCATTGATTTAAAGAGGAATCCAAGCTATATATCCAGAAATCAAAAATAGCAACAAAACGTGGGGTGAAGGGATTGTTTGACTTCGGTCAGTAAGCAACCAGCCAAAACACCCTAGCAACCAGTGCTATTTTTTTTTTTTCAGTTTTTTGTCATTTGATGATTTTGTGAATCTTTACATTTTGTCAATATATCATCTGTCATATTAAATAATATTAATCAATATTAAACAGTTCTGACTGCACATATGATTTACACATTCCAACTATAACCTGTGAATTGGTGCTATTTTGTACAGATGCAAGTAGTACTATTACATTTTTGTTGCTTATGTATTTGATTAATTAATTAAATAACCTGCCAGCAAAGTGATCGAGCGTTCATTCACTGCATGTCAGTTTCAGCTCACACAACTCGAACCCTAAAAGTATTAACTTTGATTGAATTATTTGAAACAAAAAAATTCTTTTTCTAGATTTTTATAATAAACATCGTTAGTCAATTGTAAGATCTTGTGGTGTCTTGTCATATTTTTGTCAATAGTGTGTTTGTTAACACTTTATGGTAACACTGTACAATAAGGTTAATTAGTTAACATTAGTTAACTACCTTAGTTAACATGAACTAAGAATGAGCAATACTTCTTCAGCATTTATTAACCTTAGTTAATACTAATTTCAACATTTACTAATACGTTATTAAAATCAAAAGTTGTTTTTGTTAACATTAGTTCATGCACTGTGAACAAACAATGAACAGCTGTATTTTTATTAGCTAATATTAACAAAGATTAATAAATACTGTAACAAATGTATTGCTCATTGTTAGTTCATGTAAGTAAATACATTAACTAATGTTAATAATGAACCTTATTGTAAAGTGTTACCCAATTTATTTTAATGGTCCATATAGGTATAGGTAACATCCATATAGGTAACTTTGCAAATATGTCAACTTATTCTTCTAACCCGAGCCCTAACAGTCTACTAATACTCTAATGATAGTTAGTTGACATGTAGTTGACAAGTTACTTATAGTTGGTAAGATGTCTGAAGTGGACCATCAGCTTTAGTGTAACCATATGTTTTAATTAAATCTGTTTAATTGTTGTCATGATGCACATTTTTCGTTACCGAAATTTCCTTTTTTTTGTCAGTAGTTTTGTCGACTAGATTAACACTGCTAGCAACCGGCTAACATTCCCTGGAAACCATCCACAACATCCTAGCATTGTGCCGGCTAATTATGGAAGGTAATTCACTATATCATAGATCGTTTTTTGGCTTTTTCGCACCGCAGGAACTAGGAACGATTTTAGTTCTAGGAACTCCTTTTATAGAGGAACTAAATTAACTCCTACTTCAGAGTAGTGTCTAAACCAGCACTATAGGAAATACCTGTGACGTTAGTATACGCTGATTGGACGAATGCCCGCAAAACACCAACACCTGCCATTTAAAAAAAGCTATATAAACAAACAGATTATAGCCTATATATTTACTCCAGAAACTGACTCTACGAACATGGAAAACTTTGATAGATGAGCCATTTAACCTTTACGCTAAGAAGAATATTCAACACAACTTTGAGGGAACAAACGAAAGATGATTATGTATTTCTGCTCAGCTAGCAACACTGGACATCAACCACACGGCATACACTAATATCTTTTCATATACTGTCTACTTTCTATGTATAACAGTTCTATCTAATAACGTTAGACAGGATTGTTAGACAGATAGTAAACTAATGAACATGGAGAATGTGAGCACTGTTTGCTCAGGCTCTGGCTGGCTTTCTCAGCGATGCCAAATAAGTGTGGCTTACGTTACTTCAAAGATCCTACTGTCGGTGCGAATGCAACCAGGAAAATGTTCCTAAGGGAGCCATTAGTTCTCGGGGGAACCAACCTGGTGGCTAGTTCCTCGAACTAAGTTCCTCGAACTACCCGGTGCGAAAGCCCCTGACATGTCAACTTATTCTATTAACCTGAACCCCTTATACTACCAATCATACCTCTGCCAATCAACAGTCTACTAATATTCAACTTGAATTCTAATGAGAGATAGTTGACATGTAGGTGCAATGTTACTTATAATCAACAGAATGTCTAAAGGGGACCTTCAAAATAAAGTGTAACCAATCGTTCGACCTATGAATCCCACCACATACTGTGTACATTTATTATTCAAAATGAACGGACAAATTGTCAATGCTAAGTATGGCGAGCTAAATGAGGGGTCACACTTCAGGTTCGACAGCTCTTGACAGAGTAGTGGAGGCAGGCTGTAGCTTACAAGCACAGCTGGTGAATACATCAATGGGCCTTAGCTTTTATCGGGGCCAGCAGCTGTCTATAAACAATACTCGGTAACGTCACCCGCACAACTTGGCTCAGCCTGGCAGCTCACTAATTGCCATCTAAACAGGCTGGAAAGAAGGGCAAAGAAAAATACAATGGTGGATCATAACACTCCAAAGCTAATCCTTCGGTCGGCACGCTCTTTCATGGCTGGCATTTGACACCATCCCTAAAGTCATCCCCAGTGGAAAGACTCTGTTATTGGGGCCTTTATTGTTGTGTAAGTGGGTTTCGGAGTGTGCGTCTCCAACTCATGACTGTCGTTTGTAGTGTTGGTAAAGGTGTAGTTAAAAGCACTGCGAGTCAGATGCATGCCGTCTTGATGACGACCAGCGTGCGTTATGGGGATATGATATGTGTGCGCGCAAGAGGGTGTCCAGACATAGTTGTTCGAGACACAATGATTAGGCTGAAAGCTCTGTGGAACGCTGGACCCTCATTAAAGAGACAAATATAGAGTACAGCATTTCACTGTTTGTAATGAAATCCTCCACGTTATATGCTATGAATTAAGGAATGATAAAGGGTGACAGTAGAATCACAGATCTCAGGTGATCAGATGCCTTCTTGTTTTCAGTTCTATGAGTTACTACTTAGCTAACTCTTCTAGAAGCAAACTCTTATAAAACTCCCAATCGAATGCTACAATGTCATAAAATTGTGCAAAAAAATAAATACAAATTCTTAACCTGTTACTGGGGCAATACCCTCAAAAGTACACTTTTGTCCACCCCTCGTCTACTCTTAAAGTAACAAAATGCGCACTTTAGGGGTAGATAAGGTAGAAAAGATATAAATGTGAGGGTACTGCCCCACAGACAAGCTTTTGTATCCACAAATGGTTAATTTTTTGTGCTTTTTCTGACAGAAAATTATAGAGACTAGGATCATCAAAGAGATGGAATCTTTCAACTCAAAGTAAACACCTAGAAAACAGCTACAACACCCGAAACTGTCAGAAAACGCACAACCAAATAAATGATGTGAAATTATAATTTTTTTGTGCTTTTTCTGGCAGTTTCAGGTGTTGTAGCTGTTTTCTAGGTGTTTACTTTTTGAGTTGAAATATTCCATCTCTTTGATGATCCTAGTCTCTATCATATTCTGGACTCTAGACTCTGGACTCCCTCCCACTAGGCAAATGATGTATGCCAGATTGCTTTGAAATATAATAGGTCACTTCTCCTCAACAAGCCACATGATTTGAGGTATCATTCATGTCTGTAGCACATACAGTACAGAACAACTTATGATCCAGCGTTTAGTATCTAATGTTAAGGATATGCTCAAATCCCTAACCCTAAGTCAATGCTTGCCTTAGAAAGTTTCACTACTAAAAATAGCATTCAAAGGTTTTGAATAGTCAAATTTTAAATCCCTCACTTTACCAACTGTGACAATAGGTTAATGCCTCAATATACCAACAAATGTAAGAATTTACTTCAATAACCAAGATTCACTGATGTAATTCATCTATGTTTGCGTGTTAGAGGTGCTACATGAACATGTACACAATTCGTTTGGCTGTAAAGTTGCACGAAGGCTCCAGCTCTCTGACGTTGAGTAGAATGTGAGTCATGCTGAATTTTGTGGAGGCAAGAGGTGTCCCAGGCCGGGGGGAATGTTTGGGAAGGTACGGCTCTGGCACTGCTGCCCTGATCACAGGCTCATGTTTCAGTAGAGATTCTGTGAATAGTGATGATGACGCCTGTACCAAATGAAAGTTATCTCAGCTTCATAGCTTTTCCATCAATGCATTGTGGGGATTTAAGCCACACACTTCCTACTCATGAGTTTCATTATACCTTGCTTATTAATGACCATGTAGCCACTAGCTTAGAATGTGTTACCCCTCTCAATCTTATGGAAATACTTAGCAGTCATGCTTTTAGTTAAAGTTCTCATTGATTTTGGAATCAATATTAAGTCAAGAAAGCTGAACAAGAAAACAACATATTTCAACAAACATTTTCTCTCTGGCAACAAGAATGTGTCAGTGCCCAAAACTTTCTTTTGTCCATTAGACTTAAAAGTAGTTGGGCAACAGGGACATCACATGATAATGGACATTCAAAGGTGTATAAAGTGTCATGGTGTGGATGTATGTTTATCAGATGGCCAGAGGATAGTTGGGGGAAGGGGAATTCAGTAGGACTTTAAATGGAAACTCTATGAGCTACATGAATGCAATGTGGAAGATGTGAATAGCTGGAAATGTGGATTGGCAATGGGGTCCAAAGCTGACCTACTTCGCTCTCTGTGTGTGTCCCTGTGTGTCAGAATCCCTGGTGCTCCGTGCCCAATCTTTGGCACCCCTGTAAACGTGCGCTTTGAAGAGGAGCCCTATAAAAACAACACTAGTGGTCATCAAGGTACACCTTCAGTTTGGCCCACCCAGAGACGAGTTCTGCTGGGAACTGTCATAGGTCACTGTTTTTGCTGTGTTCCTGTTCATCCAGTTCAGATAAATGAGTCCAGGTTGTTGACACAAACATCATCTGCATCAATGTTTGTCAATGTGCATCAGATACATCAGTGGTCTGTTCTCAGTTTTACTTATCTGGCCAGAGATAATACCTTTTTGATGGCCTCTGTAATGAGGTATAATACACGTATAAAAATCATACCAAATATTCCAGGATATTTTAATGAGAGTTATGTTACATTACAGGTTAGGCATGTGGTCATTTCAATGTGTGGTACATGTGAAAAATAGAGGGTGCTTTCTGTGTGGTCTTTCACCTCTCAATAGTTCCAAAGTCCTCTTGATACCAGACAGACATAAAAACACTGATAGGGCACATCTTCTCAATTATACTTCTAATATCAGTAAATTGCTGATATATAGAACACAACACAAGCGCAATAATCTTGTTTGAACATCCACCCTTTGTTGGTTTCTTTAACATCTTATTGTATTGAAGAGGTTGATTATAGTTTGACTCAGTAAAAGCAACTACATGCACAAGATTATTTTGATGTTAATTATAATTTGGTTGTTGAGACAGTCGTGTTCAGAATATCCTTTCTTATGAAATATTATTTTATATCTTTATCTCTGTCAAAATGCAAGCACTTTTGGGTGGCGGGATACTTGCAGTTGCGAAAAGGCAATCCATTGAAGAAACACATTTTTTAGTCAGATTTAACAAATCAACAGACCAAAGGTCAAAAACATGCCAGTCTCTTTGCATACATTTTGGAAGTCATTGTGTTAATGCATGTATTAAATGCACTATAATACATAGTTGTCCTGATAATCTCCAGCAATAGAAAGGAAGTAAAAGAGCCATTCAAGCTTTCCATCTTTCGATTCCACTGTGAGACACTTCTAGCAGAAGTGTCTCTCTCCTGGGGCCACTGTCTACCCTTCAACAGTCTGACCAAGATCACAGCGCTTCAATATTTTCATAGTGTCCTCTCTTTGATCTCCCTGTGTAAGCTTGTGTCCCATGGGGAGAGTCCTGAGGAACACACACAGAGACTCTGCCCTGCGACAACAGGACATTAAAACGTAAGAGTTTGGGACCTGGATGGTGACAGGGTGACAGGTGTGAAAACCAGCCTGAAGACACGCCGACTTCTTCCAAATTTAGCTACTGGAGGCCAAGAATGAGGAGGAGATGGCCCAGAGTGATGTCTCTGTTGTAGTTAGCTCCTGTCACCTCCAAAGCTTTGTTGCTTTTGTCTTGGTGGTCCATTTTGCAACATTTTTTTTGTCACATGCAAATGGTAGAAGGGTTTGAGATGCATGGTGGCCCAAATGTAGGCTTTAGGTAATGTATACTACCAGTGGCAACCTCACTCAGCAAGATTCACACCTTTGAGTGTGTTAATTGTCTGCCAATGGAATGGAATGCAATGAATGGTGTCATTTATTGTATTTTGAAATGACTGAAATTTTGCTTGGTCCGTTCTAAAAATAGAATTCTAAGAAATGCTTGTCCAGTGCCCTAAACTTGACAAATAGTCCAGGTTGTAATTTAAAAATGTGCAGTATCCTCCTCAAAAGATGGTTGGCACTTTTAACCTTAAAAGGCTCATTTGTAGCATTAACAGACTGATGCTAAATGCATGTCACATGCATGTTGAGAAGGGATTGTGTGAAACAGAAGGTGTTTCTTGCTAATTACACTAATTTACAGTAATTAGTGAGGTGGGCATATCTCTCCTCCCCTTGGCTTGTCTACTGGCTGTCACTAATCATATGGAAGGAAGAGAGAATCTTGATTCTCCCACCTACAGTTTGAGAGAGCTGACATGAAGGTCTTTGATAACATTTGGCACAATCTGTTAACATTGGGTGCATCCTTAAAGGGACAGTCACTTTACAGAAGTGTTGGAACTTTACATGGATAATTTTAGGGTTTTTTGTTTAGAAAGGAAATCAGATTTAAATGGTTCCCATATATATATACATATATATATATATTAGAAAATTGTGTATGTTTGATTTTATTTAAAAATATTTACACGATTTTCTACTATCAATGTTAAATGCATGGCAGCATCACACCATCCTCTAGTCTAGTGCATGCATTTTAATAGGCAATGCATAATGATTGCAAGCCTAATCTTCTGTCCATTCACGATCACTTAAATCATATACTTTTTACTTATTAATTCCCTTAATTCCCAGAGTTCCTGCTATTACTTTCTCAGTGTCCATGTGACTCAGTTCCTACCAAAATAATTTAATGCTAATCTGAAGCGTGGCTGTGACAAAAACCCTGGAATGTGCTTGGTGTGGACAGTTATGAGTCCACCTTGGTGTTTATAGCCAGAGAGATGCAGTTCCCCTCCTAATGCGAGGTGTCGGGACCCCTGTAATACTGCTAGCTTAGGTTACACGAGCATGCAGGGTGAACCTCACAATAGCCAGTGGGTGCATTCAGGTTTTGGGGCCTAAAGCCTAGAAATACACATAAGGGGCCTCATGTATCAACACTGCGTACGCACAAAAACACGGCGTACGCCAGCTTTCACGCTCACGGTCGGATGTACTAACAGTGAAATTAACGCGAGAATGTGCGTTCCTCCACGCCGATCTCATGTCTGGCGTACGTACATTTCTCATAGTTTTTGTCCGTTGGCGACTCATAGAGGCAATAAAGTGAAGTGGCAAACATTACACTACGAATTGTTCTATCGCACCACCAGCTGTCAGATATTGCTTATAATTTGTAATTGATCAATTATTTGACATATTATTGTCACACAAGTCTTATTAAAATATTTTATTAATTATGCAATTAAGTAAGAACATATATAAAGCATGTGCAAATTGATACAACCCGTCTAACAATGGCAGCGTTGGCTTTATTAGAGGACATTTTCAATGGACGAATACGGAGAGAACGAGTTTTTAGGGACCACAATGATTTTCTGGCCCACGATGATGACTGGCTTATCAGCCGTTTCAGATTTCCACGGCCTATACTCTTGGAACTCTGCGCTGAGTTGGGTCCGAATTTGGAAAGAGAGACAGTGAGGAGCCACGCATTGCCCGTTCCTTTACAGGTGCTTACTACACTTGGTTTCCTGGCAACTGGTTCTTTCCAAAGAGAACTGGCAGACCGCTCAGGAATAAGCCAGTCGTGTTTGAGCCGTGCAATGCCAGCTGTATGGGACGGGATCATCCGCTTGTCTACCAGGTATATAACGTTCCCATACGATGCAGGTGACCAGCCAAACATTAAAGCGCAATTTGCTGCGATAGCCGGTTTTCCTAATGTAATCGGAGCGATCGACTGCACACATATTGCTATAAAGGCGCCATCTGAAGAAGAATTTGTATATGTGAATCGGAAACATTTTCATTCAATAAATGTGCAGATTATATGTGATGCACAAATGCGCCTAACAAATATTGTGGCAAGGTGGCCTGGGGCAACCCATGATTCATATATCCTTACAAATAGCATGGTTGGGATGAGACTCCAAGCTGGCAGGGTGCGCGATGGGTGGCTACTTGGTAAGTTATGCATTTAAATGTATGGTTCTATCTAAAAGTTTAATTTTTGTGTGTTATTATTCAACTGCCCATCAGGAGACAGTGGTTATCCACTAAAGACGTGGCTGTTAACCCCCCTCACCAACCCACAAACTGACCGAGAGCGCAGATACAATGATGCCCATTCTCGCACTCGGTCAGTTGTGGAGCGGGCGATTGGGCAGCTGAAATGTCGGTGGCGCTGCCTTGACAGGACCGGGGGGATGCTGTTATACCGCCCTGACAAGGTTTGCCACATCATACTGGCCTGTGGAGTGCTGCACAATGTCGCGCACAGGCATGGCATACCCCTTGGTGAGGTGGCAGCACTGCCAGATGACTCTGACCCAGGACCAGTATATGTGCAGCACAATCAACAAGCCATTCAGGCCCGTCAACGTGTAATTGCGACAATATAAATGGTACTCAGACACAAAGTTCATTTTTTCACCAATTCCTTTAATGAATGCCTTATTTCTGTGAGTGCGTCAGTGACATTTTTCAGGTGACTGTTAATTTCTCCAATGGCCCTAACAATTTGCTGTTGTGACTCCAGAACAGCATGCGTCAAGACGCGGCCAGATGGACGGGCTTCAGCACTGGGGGGAGCATTAGAGACACCGGAGACGCTGGACTGAATGGGCTCTGGCTGCTCGGGTGGTGGAGACTCTGGTGGTGCGGACTCTGAGTGCGTGCCAGAGGACGTTCCTGCTGTTGTTCCTGCGGTTCCTAAGTCCAAATAAACACAGCCACATGTTAACAGTAATTTGAATCGGTTCCTTATTAATGGGTACACGCATTTGCAATAAAAGCAGTGGATACGAAAAATCTCTGGTGTACTTTTTGCTACATTGCATGCATTTTAAAATTAAAATGGTGGCTGGTAGGCTATATGTATCAAAGTTAAGGAAATACATTTCACATTAGTTACCTTGCTGGCAGTCCTGCAGTATATCCGAGTCTCCCACATCAACGGATACGATTCCAGAGATTAACGTGTCTCCTACAATAGAGGCAACTCTCTGATCAAAGGGTGAAAGTTCATCGGCCCCTGTACCACCGCCTGTTCTGCCCACACTGTGGCGGTGCGCAGCAGTTCTCCGCTTAACTTCCACCTTTATGTCAGACCATTTCTTCTTCAGCTCATTTACAGTGCGACTCTCAGATCCCACCGCGTTGACGGCATCAGACAAACTCTCCCACTCTTTTTTCTTTCTTTTGTTATTCATTCCAGAGGACAAAGTTCCAAATAAAATATTTTTTCTTGTTTCTACCTCTAATAGTAGGACCTCTAATTCATTTTCAGTGAAATTTCGTTTCTTGCTTGCTTTAGCCATGTTCTTGCAGGTTTCTTTTTCCAAATTGGACTAATTACCATATTTAAATGATTTAATTGAGGGAGGAGACTGGGTGGGGCGTTGTGCTCGTGCATGTGCGCTCAATTTTACGTTAATTGGGATGTACAAAGAGAATATGCGTGGGAACCTTCGTACGCAGAGATTCATACATCTGTTTTTTTTTGTGCGTACGCACATTTACAGCTTTGTCCGTACGCGATGTTTTAGTATGAATTCAACGCAAGTCTTTGTACATGAGGCCCAAGGTGTTTAACATTGGTCATAACATAATTATATTCTGACTGAAGTCTAATTTGAAGTTTTCAGGGTTCTGTCACTTCTGTCTAGTCTATTTCTTGGTTTTGTGACAGAGCCCTGACACTCCTGTTTTGTCTTTTACTGTGTAGCACACAGCTTGTGTGCTTTCATGTTGTCATGTTTTGTGTGAACACGTGGCTTATGAGTGTTCTCATTGGCTGCATGTTCATGTCTCGTTCTGTGTGAGCACATGGTTTGTGATTTGTTTTACTGACCATGTGCTTGTTTTAGGGCGCTTTTCCACTGCATGGTACGGCTCGGTACGGCTCAGTACGGTTCGGCTTGGCGCGGCACGGTTCGGATCACTTCGCTTTTCCACTGCGTGGTACGACTTGGACTCGGCGCGGCACGGCTCGGTTCGATTTAGCTCGGTTGCTTTTCCACTGCAGTTAGTACCGCTTCAAAGTGGGTGGGATTATGACTGATCGTTATAGTTTATCCACTCCTCAGCAACCAACAAGAGGAACGTCTTCACTTCTCGTCCACTGACCACGATTCAGCCATTTCTTTTTTGGAAGTTTTTTTCTTCCAAAGTCTAGCAAGTAGTTTTTAAACATTTTAAAATTGAGTGATTTATGATCCCATCCTCTGATTCAAACAGTCTGTTTTGGGGATGTTTTCCCTTTAAGAGTTCAGTGTTAACGCCAACTGTTGTGATTAGCTAACGTCAGTGCTTATACATAAATTATAAATGCCCCCTAGACTGAACCAGAGCCATTGAAAAACATATTTAACGGCTCTGGACTGAACATGTGCGAATTCTGCGGAACTGTTTACATTAGTAGCGGGTGCTGCTGATTGCTGCGTGCGAGGCGATGGCTCTTGCAATGATACTATCCTATATGTTTGAGCCGGAATCAGATGAGGAATCAGAAGAAAATTAACCATCACCACAACAACTAAGAATGGATCAGCCCGTGTCCACAAGTGTGAAACTATTTTAAATTAATATGTCATTTGTAACCCGAGACACTTGAAAACGGGGTATTGTTGCGTAATAATCCTATAATTTGCTAACAGTTGAACATTATTTGTCTGAGTGACATCCATTTTGACATCCTACATCTTTTAATACGTGGCCTGAACATGACGGACTCTGAAAACAATATGCAAGTAAACTAAGTAAAAACACTGTGATTATTCATAATGAATGAAACTGCAATTAACGTTTTAAAAAGTAGTTTTAAGATGAAATACATTACTTACAGTGTGTGGCATCGTTGTTGGGCCTAGAATAGTCTTTAATAATCTTTTAGCAAAAGATTTCTGGCAAAGCCAGCATCATACTGCGATTTGTTCTCAAAACAGTCATCCTTGAAATGTAGGCTAGAGAAGACAGCTTAAATTAACACTGCCGTGACTGGGACGTCCACAAAAAATAAACTGCATCCATTTATCCCGCACGTCTGGATCTTTCGGCAGCGTATTCAAACATGTTGTTTGTCCACAGCCAGGAACAGCACATCTGCGTGGCATCGCGATATCCTGTTAAACAGACCCACTCTCTGTACGTCGACTGAACACCTGCGTGCGAGCGTGACAATGATGCGAAATGAGGCGTAGCCGTCTTGCGCTGGAGGCAGTCATATGCAAACGACTGGTACGTCACTTCGTACCGTCACGTCACTTCATACCATGGATCTCCAACGAGCTGTATTTAGAGCTTGATTAAATAAATTGTTCATTTATAATGGGGAGGACGTCTTAAGCTATGAATTTTGCAGGAAGTTTTAATGGTACAAAGACCTCTTATATACCAAAAGATCAAGGTAAAGTCATTACCCCTTTAAAACAGGTTGCGACAGCGGTGGCTGTTACTGGCTATTTAAATCTAGCGGGTTTGATGTCTCTCAAATACAATGATGCTGGTAGTGACGATTCTGTCTGTCTGACCAATCAGTGATCTGCAGTGTTTTCACGTCACATTTTAGTATCGGTACGGTACGCTTGGAACCTCAACAGAGGTGGTATAGTTCACCCAAAAATTAAAAATCTGTCAGTATTTACTCACCCTCATGTTGTTCCAACCTCGTAAGACCTTCGTTTATGTTCAGAACACGAATTAAGATAGTTTTGATGAAATCTGAGAGCTGGATCACTCCTCCATAGGCTTCTAAGGGATCGACACTTGCCAGCCCCGAAAAGTTATTAAATATATTGTTAAAATAGTCCAAGTGACTACAGTGGCTCAATCTTAAGTTTATCAAGCGACGAGAATACTTTTTGTGCGCAAAAAACCCCAAAATAACGACTTTATTTCAACTATTCATTTCCTTCTCTGTGGGCCTCTAGTCAGTTAACGTAGTGTGATTGCGTAGAGCTACATCACACGTAGGCTCACTATTGGCCGACGCTGGTCGTGTGTGATGCGTGTGACGTACAACAACAGAAGCTTACGCTATTACGCTAGTTAACTAACTCGAGGCCCACAGAGAAGGAAATGAATAGTTGAAATAAAGTCGTTATTTTTGTTTGTTTTTGCAAACAAAAAGTATTCTCGTCGCTTGATAAACATAAGTTTGAGCCACTTTAGTGGCGCTATGGACTATTACTTGGACTATTTGGACTATTTTAACGATGTCTTTAATAACTTTTCGGGGCTGGCAAGTTTCAATCCCTTAGAAGCATATGGATGAGTGATCCAGCTCTCAGATTTAATCAAAAATATCTTAATTCGTGTTCCGAAACTGAAGGAAGGTCTTACAAGGTTGGAACAACACGAGGGTGAGTAAATACTGACAGATTTTTTTGGGTGAACTATCCCTTTAACAATTCTGTCATAATTTTCTCACCCTCATGCCATTCCAAATATATATATATATATATATATATATATATATATATATATATATATATATATATATATATGTTTCCTTTCCTCCATTAAAAGGTTAGGTAACCAAAACTTAGAAGATCCAAAAAGGTCATAAAGGCATCGTAAAATGTCCAGTGGTTAGATAGATGATATATAGATGTTCCTTAATTGATCCCCAGTTCAATTTGACACAACAGAAAGAACTAGAACGTGTATACACTTGCCTTGCCTATATATGTATAGTATAAATCCCATGTCCTTTGGTTGACAACTTTGCTTGTTGTGTCTTACGGGTTTGGAACGACACAAGGATGAATAATTGATGACAGAATTTTCATTTTTGGGCGAACTATCCCTTTAAGTGTGTAGGTCATGTATTATATGATAGCTTGAATTCAGTCCCTTTGGTATGTTGACATCTAATATCCCCCATGTCCAAAATGCTAGTTCCCCTCTGGCAACCTCTCAGTTACGCCATCCCCTCATAATTCTCTTTTTGTCAGTGCTGCCATTACTGAAAACTTTGGCGTGCGTGTGCAACATTATGGACCTTGTCCTATCAGCACTTGCTCTGTCTGCCAAATCTCACCAACTGGCCTTGGTCAAATGGAGCAAAAGAGTCTGAACCAACTTTGCACATTAAAGCACAAAGCTAAACTCTGGAGGCACTGTTGAGGTTCCAAGAGGTGAAATAGGAGCTTTTTTCCAAAACAAATTTGTAAGGGAAAATGTTAATGGAAATGACTTAATAACTCTCCTAAGTAAAACATTCAATGAGTGGCTATCGTTTTGGGGGATTTTGAGTTCTTTGGCTGAACTACTGTGCATTTTCTGACAGCGCCATTTGGATTCTGCAATGCTCCTTTCATCTGTCATTGAATGCCATGTTTGGTGTCTCATCTGAGGAGCTCCCTGACCCAGTCCAGACTTTCAAAGCCCCCTTCTTCCCAAACAAAGTTTTATTGTCATTTCTGAAGCAGTTTGAAAATGTAAATGCCATGGGCCGCATTCGGTTAGATCAAATGTCTGGCTGCACTGGGAACATTTTTAAGTTCTTGTTTTTTATTGGTCATTTCATGCCCATGCCAGGTGCAGGTGTAGCCCTCCAGATCTGGATCCGTTCCCCAGTGCCGGGTCTCGTAATAAGCCGTGCCCTCATGTACCGAAGCAAAATAGCCATGAGCTGATTGTTTCCCGCACCACAGGGTTTAAAGAACGGCAGAGTGTAATCCTGACTCCTACAGCCTTGTGAAACATTAAATGTTTCTTTAAGCGCCAGTGGCGCCATCCAGCCTGTTCTGCACTTAATGTGGGCACGATGCCAGCCTCAGGGTGGGGGGTCTGCGCCGCTGGCACTGAGCTCGGAAAATGGGAACGCGTTCTGCCGGGAGAGGGAGGAATGTCAACGAAGTGGCGATCGGGTCTAAACGATGAGAGATGTTGAGGGGCTGTGGTCATGGCCCTCCACCAACCCCTGTCCCAATAGGGCCGGTCACAAAGAGAAAAGCTTTGATGCCATGGAAGAGATATGGCTGAGTTCATATTTGTTTCGTCAGAGACCCAAAGCTTGATCTACATTAAAGGAATAGTTTAGAATTATTTACTCATCCTTATTTGCTCAAACCCGTTAACTGTTCTTGTTTTTGTGGAACACAAAGCGAAATGTACTTTTTATGGTCAAATCATAAAATTTTCGTTTTATGGTAAATATTTTAAGACTTTTATCGCTGACATTAACATAAATTTAAAAGAGTAAAATTCAATGTGTGATTTTCTGTTTTGAGCAGAATGAAAACAGGATGAGTCTTCTGATCTGCTCCACAATGCTTGGCACAATGCTTCTCGGTGGCTTAAAGAGTTAACCGCTCATGTGGGGTGGCATGGAAAGGCTCTGTGAGGTGTTGACAGTGGACGTTCTGCAAGGGTCCATGCCATACCCAATCCCATCCTCCACGCTGCATTCACACGGCCCATTAACATGCGATCATATCCTGGACATCCACTCCTACATGAGCTCTTAGGTTCAGTGCCATATAGTCAGATTTTACTTTATCTCTCACAACTACACAGTACATTCCAATGCATGTTTCATGCATGTTTTCCTCTTGTCAATTTATGTTTAATGTATCTATATAATTTTTATTGTATCTTCACATAATTAGTGTTATATATAATAAATGTATCTTGAGCATTGGGATGATTTTTGAAGTATCGTGTGACACTGAAGGCTGGACTAATTATTTACAGCTTTGCATAACAGGAATACATTTTTGTATATAGTATATATAGCTTTTTATTTTTTGTGCTTACATAACATGTGTGTGTAATTTATATAATTATTTTGTATACATAACGTTGTATACATACGTTTTGTATACACACATGTATTTATATATATATATATATATATATATATATATATAAATATTTGCATGTATATACTGTATATATATATTTATACATAAAATATTAAATATAAATATAAATATTTTATATACAAATAACACATTTTTCTTAAATATATACATGCATGTGTTTGTATTTATATATAAAAAAATAATTACACACACACACACACACACACACACACACACACACACACACACACACACACACACACACACACACGCACACGCACGCACACACACACACACACACACACACACACACACACACGCACACACACACATATTATGTAAACACAAACTAGTATATATATATATATATATATATACATATAAAGATTGTTAATAAATTATTCATATTTTTGTTATTATATATATATTTTAAATTATAATTCCAAAATATTATTATATAATATATAATTAAATGGTTTTAACAAAAATTTGGCCATTTTTATTTAAAAAATATAAGCTACATAAAATAATACAGCCTTTATAATATCACAATGTTTGTTAAGGAAATTGTTATTCTAATTTAATTATTTCTTTAATTTGTTCAAATATGTATTACATTGAAAATGTAAACAATTTGTGATAACGTTGCTTCATTACTTCACAGATTTACTGTGATCATTGTCATTACAGAGAGTTAATTAACTTGAAACACAACCCGTGCTCGAGCTCAGGACTAAACACGCTGAACCTTGCCTTTCTCACAGTCTCATACTGGATAACAATGGCGTGTAGTTAAACCTCAATGTGTTTTACAGCTTTGGATTGCCCTGTCTGGCAGGATAAACACCATTGGGTATCAGATTTAATATCAACCTGTATATGTGTATGCTTGGTGCGCCTAAAGAGCGTGGTAAAGCGATTGTGCCCCATGTACAGTGGAATGTGAGCGAGTGTGAATAATTGCGCCACATCCAGGTGTATTTAGTCTGGGTGGCAGACGGGGCTGTAAATTGGTTGGTCTGGTCTTTAGGATGTAGTTGTGTTTCTTTAATCCGTTTAAAAATCGAAACCAAATATCCAGATGTTTTGACATCCAAGGCCTGTGGGAAAAATTGTTGTTAGTAGAGAGATTTCTCTGTTTTGGTTATATACAAATTCTGGTGTGATTATCTTTTCAGTTTGGGTTTGCTTAATACTTATAGACATTTTGTCTTTTGATGATATCTTTTTGGCAGTTTCCTTATTTCAGAGGATTCTGGCAAAGCCTTGGAAATGTTCTAGGGTCAATATTACAACTTTGAATAATGCAAAACACAGAAGTGACTTCAAGTGCAATATGTTTTATTGTATTTATATTATATTATAGAGTAATTAGACTATATTGATATTTTAAGCCCCGAATCCTTTTCCACGGCTGTCAAATCTTCATCATCATCATCAACATTAAAAAAGAAAATTCATTCAAACTTGACGCATTAGTCACGAGACTTATGAAAAGCAATGGCATCTGACATCACTGACGTATAACCAGGCTATTACCCCATGATTTACTCACCCTCAAGTCATCCTAGGCGTATATGACATTCTTCTTTCAGACGAATGTAACCGGAGTTATATTAAAAAATGTCCTGGCTCTTCCAAGCTTTATAATGGCAGTTTAAAACTTTATCGACTAAAATAACTAGCTTCCGGCAGACGGCGTACGCAAGTCCACTTACGCCACAAGAGAAACCAGTGATGCATGTATGACGTAGGATGTAGGAGTATCGTAAGATTAAACGCCTTTCGCTGTTCAAATAAACAGGGCTGGGCAACAAACTCAAGCTCCTCTGACATTTTTCTTTGAAAATTGTTGTTTTAGACTTAATGCCTGATTGGTGTTTTGTTTTGCTCTATCCTCTGCTGTTTCGCGTTCGTCATTACATTGTGTGTCGGGTCAGAGGGTCACTCTTCCATCGTAAATCGATGCGTACGGCCATCTGCCGGAAGCTATTTATTTTATTCGATAAAGTTTTAAATATGGATATCTTTCTTACAAAAACACATCGATTCTTTTCAGAAGGCCTTTATTAACCCACCAGAGGCATGTGGAGCACTTTTATCATGGATAGATGCACTTCCAAACAGAAACGGCCATTCACTGCCATTATAAAGCTTGGAAGAGCCAGGACATTTTTTAATATAGCTCCGATTGTATTCATCTGATTGAAGAATGTCATATTCACCTGGGATGACTTGAGGGTGAGTAATCATGGGCTAATTGTAATTTTTGGGTGAACTAACCCTTTAATGCTCCTTGAAGTTGCAAGTTTTGAACATGTGAGAGTTATGGGGGGGGGATGGGGGGGTACAATTTGATTTAAACTTTTGTGTATTTCTCCAGGATTTTGCAAGACCTTTTTTGCTGATTTTTGCGGCCTAAAATCTCTTATCCATATAAAGCCTGCTGTTTCATATTTAATACATGCATTTCTAAGGACTCAAAATCATCAACTTGAACAACTTTGCTGAAAAATCTCTACCAGCAAAATCATTAGCATTAGAAAAATCATGTTAAAATTAATCAATTAATGATACAACTGGCTTTTAAGGAATGCTTATTTGTTCATCTTTCAATCATCATTGTAGGCCTATTGCTTTGTATTGCATTTTGAAGCCCCCCCCCCCCCCCCCATAAAAATTGCAGAACTTTCATTATAAAACTTAGTCTTTAAATATACTGTTATTATGACATATTGGCAGATGTAGAGTGACAAAAGATATTTATATGCATTTTATGTAATTAATCAGCTATACAGTTATACAAATCTCATTGTGGCAAGCAGGACGAGGCCGAGAGCCGTGAGAGAACGGCACGAGGCCAGGATGATTGATAATGAGCGTCACCTGTCTCGTATCTCTCTCGGAGGAGCTTCGGAAGCATAAAAGGAGGAGCGATGACAGTGAAGGACAAGAGAGGACCAGGCCTGGAATATTTTACGTTATGTTTTGTTTATGCGTGTGTGCTGCAGTTGCTCCCGCCTCCTTCTCCCCATAACAACTAACCTTGTTACTCTCATGATTTACATTTTTGGCCATTTAAATAATAACTGATTCAAATTGCTATTTTTGCTTAGTTTATATACTAAATGAACATTTTCTTTTATATTTTGTCTAAAGGTAAAAAATAAATAAAAATTGTAATAAAAGATTTCTGACTATTATTAAATTATGTCAAGCTTTACATGGCTAATAACAATTTAGTATTTTTATAATATAACAAAATAACTTATTCAGATTGTGGTGGTGGTTGACTAGGAGTGAAAGATGCATTCCCGAAGATTGCAAACTGAAGTTTAGCGTTAGATTCGAAGTTGGATAAATAGGTGTTTGCGATGACATCACACAAACGTATACTAGGACGTCTTTAGGACTACTTAGACGTCACACTGGGTGTCTAAATCATCTGCGGCAATTTAGAAAAGTTGCAGAGTTTCTTATATTTTGCATTAAATTCTGAAATCACAGAATGCAAAATCCTGGAAAGACTGATATATAAAGAATCCTTCAAGCACTTTACTATTTTATTGCACAAAACGGTTATGTAAATGAAACTGCAGATCACACTGTTTTGATTAAATTTGCTCAGGTTTGTTTTATGCGTGTGTGTTGTGTTCTTTATGACATTTTTTCTAAAATTAGATCATCTTCCTATAAAAACAAGAAATATCGCAATGTATTACAACATATCGTATCGTAACCCCTGTATCCTGATATGTATCGTATCGGAGATTCTTGACAATAAACAACCCTATTCCTCACACACAATTATCATGTGGCTTCAAAACACTCAAAATGTAGTGCATTAGTGGCATGGACCACTTTATGATACTTTTATGTGTTTTTAATTTTTAATGTTGTCTCATTTTAGAGCCTGGCAATAAAAACGATTTTATTTGGTTGATTGGTTTGATTGGTTTGATTGGTTGACTTGGTTGTATTATGAGCACATGTTTTAGGACTATTGATGAAAGCAGCACATGATCTTGAGCACCTGAAGTTTGAGCAAAATCTGATGATCCATAGCTTTTCACTACAAAAAAAAAAATTCAGCATAAACTCACTTAATTAAATTGAACAAGACTAATATCTTCAGTCATTTTGCATCTCAAATAAATGTATCTTAGTAAACTAAGGTAGGTGTTGTATCAGTGTTGAAATTCTCCTGATCTGGGAACTTAATGGTAAAACGGGTTGTCTCACTTTTCAACTCTTAGAACTTCCAGTTCATTGCTTTCTCATGAGCTTGCTCTGAATTAGTCCACCACATTGCGTTGTTCTGCAAACAAATCTTTGACCCTAATTAGATCACCCTCAGTAGCTTCGACAGGTTTGGTTCTGTGGGACTAACACTTCCAGCTTCTTCCCAATCGCTGCAGCGCTGACTTGAGAATCGCTTGTCACAACGCTCCCATCCTCTCTGATCTGAGGACAGTCTTCAGAGACACATGTGTTAGCAAACGGAAAAGAGAACTGATCTTAGATCTGTCTTTTCAGTCAAAGGAAGGGCACCCAGGAAGAGACATGTTCCAACATGCTGTTCCCACCTGGGTGTTAATCACGTTGGACTGTCCCCACCCTGCCCTGTGCCTGCAGGGGGTCTTTAGAGGGGAGGCTGAACAAGGGGACTTTAGAGAGGTGCCATTAGATTAACTTTCCATATGAGCTCTGGGGTTTTCCCCAAGAACTGCTTTGTTTATGCTATAGTTTTTGGGGTTTTGTTTTCTTTGCAATTATTACCACCATTATAATACACAGATGACTCATAATGTATGATTTACTTATTGATAATCTTCTGTAATGAAATTGTATTGATGTTATAAAGAGCTATGACTAAAGATCATCCCCTCACCCTTGACCCGAGGACTATTGTGCTTTGTTGTTCACTGGAAAGCACAATGACCTTCCTGGACAGGTTACTCTGAAACAGGAAAGCCGAACAGGTGGTCTGAACACATCTGCAAAACACATACAAAACAGCTCAATAACACCATTAAATACAGAAAAGAAATATTACACCATTAGGCCTGTGAGTTTAATGTGTTAATTTACTACAATTAATTGTTTTTTAAAGGTGGTTTAAAAAAAATATTTGCACATTATATTCACAACCTCTGACCTGCACACATATTTATAATAAGGATGTTTGGTCACACTTTAGATTAGGGTATAATTCTCACTATTAACTAACTATTAACTATGACTTTTGCCTCAATAACCCCCTAATTACTGCTTATTGATAGTAAGTAAGAAAGTTGTTATAGTGGTTATGTTTAGGTGTGAGATAGGGTTAAAGGTGCCATGTGTAAGAATTGGGGTAAAAATATCCAAAAAATGAGCTACACGCATCAAAAGAATGAGAAGAAATAAGGGCGATGATGTCATTAAAAAATGACAAGTTATAGTGCTGCAGAGATATCAACCTGAATTAGCATGCTAAATTACTAGCCACGCCCCGACAGGTGTCATAATACCAGTTTCGGCCATGGGAGGCGGTATGCGGGCAACATAACCACCAGCCAAACTGCAATATACGAATAACTCGCACGGCTTGTGGGCGTACTTGAACCTGATGTGTTTGATAGTTAGCTCTACCCACAGATCCGATCCGGTTTTCACATGTTATCTACCAAGCTGATGATAAAATGTAACATTAGCTAATTATATTATGTTTATTAAATTGCTTTCCTGAGGTAAATCTGACATATTTGTTCTGCAGCTATGTTATTGACCTCTGCACGCTGATTAAAAAAAATGATTGGTCGATATTATGTATGTGATATACATTTTGGTAAGTTGTAGCCTACTGTATCTTTCAACAGTGTTCGTGTTTTTTTTACTATTAGCTAGTAGAGATGGGCGGTTCACGTGCGCTAGGGATCTGTCGTGTAACATTTACAAGCGCCAAAACGGTGTTTATTGTTTGAATTGCGTAATAAAATTGACAGAATCTGAGAGCTGATGTTTTTTTTATATCATAACTTACCTGCTCTGTCTAGTCTGTCGGTCTCCGTGTCCTCTTTGCTTTGCGATTTTTCTGTGTGTGACAAAATTGATGTGTGGCGTGACTGAGAGCGTGTGAAAAGTGTCAATTGTGTGTGTCTCACGGTGAATTCGTGAGAGTTGGCAGCTCTGAATGGCGCTAGCTTGGTCAACATCAGCGAATGCTGTCTGTCAAATTAATGTAATTCAAACTAACAATAAAAACGTAATATAAACAAAACAAATATGAACATATTCACTGGTAAAGGTGAAGGGGAGTAGCTTGAAGATGTCATATTTAAAAATCATTTGACACCAACCAACGTTCCTTTGGAGTCAAAACGTCCTCTATTAGGAGTTGGCTCGGCTTCGGCTATGGCTCTAGGGTCGTTGTGGAGGTAGTGGTGGAGCATAGAGACTATGCCGTTTCTCGTTTGTTACTCTAGAGTAGACCAACTCACTTTCTGGAGGTATCCAGCCCCATCTGGTATGGAATGTGGAGTATGAATTGATTTTTTGTCGGACATTACACAAGGCACCTATAAGGAATGTAAAATATGGTCATACAGAATAAGGCCATGTGTCCCCCAAATCGTTTTTAGCCAGCTGAAAACGCTAGGCGCTCTGCTGAAAACACCTAGGACTGGGCGCTTGAGAGCATTTTGGCAGCGCTGCGTTTTTTCAGTTGAGACGATTCGTTGCTATGATACAGAATATCCGCAGCACAGTTTACTTGTAACTGATTTCGTAGATAATTTGTTTCATACTAAAAATTTATTTTTCATCCATTTTGTTCGGTTAACTCTGCTGGTTGATGTCTTTGTACAGAAAGAATGTTGTGACAGTTGGTCGGTGTGATATTTGTCCCGCCCCTCCTCCACTGTGATTGGATTGCTGTGTAAAAAGTGACAGTGATGAGCACTGCATTTTACCCAAAGTTGGAAATTTTTCAACTCTCGGCGACCAGTAAAAAATGCCGGGCGCTCAGTGCTTGAGCGTTAAATACACGCTCAGCGCCTCGTTACGCCCATGCCGTTTAAAAAACGCTGCGCTCCCATTGAAAACAATTGGAATTTTCCGCCAGCTGCGTGATAAAACGCTTTGGTGGACACACGGCCTAAGGCATTAATATGTGCTTTATATGTACTAATAAACAGCCAATATCCTAGTAATATGCATGATAATAAGCAACTAGTTAATAGTGAGAATTGGACCCTAAACTAAAGTGTTATCGGATTTTCTTACCATTAAAGCTCAGCAAGTACAAGAAAATTACAAGTACAACAGAGTTTGCGCAACTGCAGTTTTTAAAATATGATGTATTTATTTATTGGTTTGATTGTTAATTTTTTTGTTTGTTTCCATTTAATAGTGATTTACAGCTCCATGGATAACCGACCAAGAGACAATGTTTCACAATAATAAATTGAAATGAAATTATGTAAAAAGGGAAACATGATATGCTGATTAATCGCAAATATATACAGTGTACATATATGCAAATATTACACATACAGATAGATGAAAGTACAAAATAAACAAATAAACTACAAAAACGCGAATTTGTGAAAACACTGATGTCATTTGCAATGCATATTGCAGGTTCAGTCTATAGACCTTATTCGCCAAAGAAACAAGCTCAACAGACAGCAACATAGTGTCAGCCCAGGTCCGGCCCACATCCAGACCGTATGGAATCCATGAGTACCAGATGTGGGCGGGATCTGGGCCAACACTATGTTGTAGTCTAGGTCACAGCCATCTTTAGAATTTTGTGTTTGAACTTCTCTTTTTACGGTAGATATGTAAATTTCTATGTCATTGCTGTCGAAGAGTAATTAGCTGGTGAAGTGGATTTACTTATTGTAGAGTTGACAAAAGTTATCATGGACATTGTAGGTTTTCAAGCGATGTCATAACAAATGTCAGTAAACTGGGAAGATTTTAAAATGAGCGGTTCATTAATTAATCTATAAGATCTTACCTTCATGATGTGACAATACAAACCGGAAGACAGAACACAACGAGCACTCCGCTGAAAAGGGGTGGGGCTACATAAGGTCGATATGTCTGTTGTGTTACTTTACAAAAGTGACATCGCCAACTACTGGCCTGGCATGAATAATACAGCGTTTTTAGTCGTGGATTTTTCGTGGATCTGCTGCAACGGAAAAATGTTTCCGTTTTTACTACATCATTATCTTGTAAACTGGCCCTAAAATACAGATAAACTAAACATAACCTTGACAATTATATATTCATATATGACTATATACAAATGTTACACATAAGCCCCTTTCACACAGCGCGTTGATCCTGGGAAATTGCCGGGAAATTGCCAGAACACCTTCTGTATGAACGCAAACACGACCCGGAATTGATGCCGGGATCGATGCCGGGTTGGGGACCTAGTAACATTGCCGTGTTCAGTCCCGGAACGCGGGATGTGTAAACAAAACCCGTAATCAATGCCGTGTCGTAATGATGGCGCTGAAGCCGTGATCGTTCGCCAGCGTGAAACGGCACGTAATGCGCTAGTTTATGATGAAATCAGAGAAAAAAATGCACAAGCGTGGTTTCAATCGCAGCTCTTAAGCAAACTATAGACGATGCTGAGACATTACATGTCACATCGATGTCACGTGTCTTTACGGGATCTTTACGGGTTGTGTGTGAACGCACTCTCTTATTTCTGGAAAATCACTGGCAGTGTGAATGAACCAAAGTCAAACGAACCTGGGTCAAATCCCAGGTCACTTTATCCTTGTATTTTCACGAATCTCTGTGTGAAAGGGGCTATACAAATAGATGTTGTGGCTTTTGTTTGGCATCTTTCCATTTTGTCATTGTCTTTTTTTTTACATTCAGGATCAACTACTTGAACAAGAAAAGCACATGAGACACTTTGCATTCTTTTTTGTACTGTTGCTCTCAGATTCTCTGAGCTGTAATGGTGGGAAAATGTTTTTTGTTTTTTTTTATACATAAAATGGATAGAACATAATACATAACATTATAATATATTTCGATTTTTAGAGTGTGTCTGGCCACTAACTACACATCTTCTAAACAGAGCAAATTCTTTCTGGTTAAAGTGCTCGCCGAGCAGCTATTGTGGCACATTAAACGTTTCTTTCATACACATTAGACAAGCCTTACTCATTAATCTCAATAGAAATGACGCGAGACATGCCAAGATAGCAAAAATGAATTGTTATTAATTATTCATTGATTATGTTTAGTCTTTGCTTGACAAGGGTCTAGTTAACAGGTGGACTTCATGAAGGGGGTTGTGGGTATGAAATTGGCACTGACTGCCTCTAAATTACACTTCAGCTTCCTGTGCCTCGACCTCCAGGTCCCAGACCTACAACTGCAATGTATTTCGTGTGACTAACAGCTGTAATTCTCCAATTATCATGCTGTGTTGTCCAACTGTGCTGTAGTTTCAGTTACCAGGAGTCTGTAGACAGGAGCTGGGTCTCAGTTGTGGCCCCTGACTGGGGATGAGAGGTTTAAGGTGAGCATTTGTTGCACTCTTTCAAATGTTCATTTTAGTAACTGTGATTAAGTGGAACTATATTTTATTTAAAGGGATAGTTCACCAAAATTCATTTTCTGCCATCATTTACTCACACTGATGTTGTTTTAAACCTGTATGACTTTCTTTATTCTGGGGGAGACAGAAGATGTTCTTAAGAAGATAACTGGATTTATCCATACAGTGAAAGCCATTGAGGTCCAAAGCAATATTTGACACCATTGACTTTCATATACTTTAACATACCTACTGCCTACTGCATAGAAGGCAAAAAACAGTATGAGAGCCAAATAGTATACCAGAATTCACAGTACTCATAAAAGAGTAGGCCAAAATTACCTGGATGACCTACTACTGCCTGTGAGATTCTGTAGTGTGCATTCGATGGTCACTTTAATATGAGGCCACGGGAGAGGATTTTTAAATGGAAATGAAGTAGCGCAACTGAAGCATAGGTCACATGACAATGACAACATGGCAGATGTAGTACGTCCAGATTTCATTCATACAACACACATTCATACTATATTGAACATACTTTTTTTAGCGATCGCAAAACATTTCAAACCAAATGTAGTTTCTACTTTATATGCCATTTTGGACATGAATTAAAAAAAATATATATTTTTTTCCACTTTATTTCGATAGTCCACTTTAGACTTTCTACTAACAATAAGTAGCTTTGCAACTACGTGTCAACTAACTGTCATTAGAGTATTAGTAGACTGTAGTAGACTGTCAGTAGACTGTTAGGTTATGGTTAGGTTTTAGGGTTCGGGTTAGGAGAATAAGTTGACTTTTAGTTGCCAAGTTACTTATAGTCAGTAGAATATCTGTTGGGGGACCATCAAAATAAAGTGTTAGCAAATATTAAGCATACAGTCTACTAATACTCTAATGAGAGTTAGTTGATATGCCGTTGCAAAGTTACTTATAGTTAGTAGAATGTCTAAAGTGGACTATCGAAATAAAGTGTTACCATATTTGCATAGCACAAGGGGCTTTCACATCGGGTAGTTATAGGAACTCAGTTATAGGATCTAGCCATCATTTTCCTGGTTGCATTCGAACCGCCAGTATGTAGCTACGTCATTTAAGTTCGGCATTCAACTACGTCAACAACTCCATAGCATAAAGGTTGAGAAGTGGCTGGACTTCGGCCTCTGTCCTTCTATCACTGTTTTCCATGGTCGTGGAATAAGTTAGTGTAAACTGTGTGTTTACACAACATTTTAAAAATGTGTTCAGCCAATAAACGTACACTTATGTCACTGGTAGTTCCTAATCTGCTGGTTAGACCCTATTCTGAAGTAGTAGATAATAACCCCCCATCCGCAATAGCCAATAGTTATAGAAACTACGAAAAGGTTCCTCCGGAGCAAAATCCCCTATAGAAAAAGCCTGGCAAACACCCAGAACAACATAGACTCTAAAAAAGTAAAAGTTCTGGCATCTGTGGTTATTTTTGGTCATCTTCTTTATTTCTATCTGTAAACCCAAAGAAGTATTAGATATCATATAAGTAACATATAAGTAACATATTAGAACATATTGAAGTAAAAGAAAAATCCACTTTCAAAATGCACTACATGCACTATTACATGCACTATTTTACATCAATCCAAGTGAATCCAGTCCGATTTTAGATTCTAAAAGGTATGAACCCAAAGGTCTTCATTACATGAACCCAAACTTTGCAGTCCAATCCACACATTTGTTTACAAGTGCATTACACGTATTCTGAAAACTCTTCAGCACATGTGCAGTGACTTCAAAACCAGAGAAAGCCATCAGCAAATATTAAGTAAATAGTCTCCTTTACTGACAAGTGAGGCACATTCGTAAGACATAAAATATGTGTAAACAGACCTATTCCAGCACTGTGCATGTGCACAAGGTATTTTCGAATTCGATTGAGAATATAATCAGATTCAAGTGTGTACATGTTTACTTTTTTCCAATTGATTGGAGTATTTCAAATCTACACCACCCCTTTCAATCAGATCGCAATTTTATTTAGATCGAGCTCAATCGGCTCTATGAAGGTGTTTGTAGGAAGGCTTTTCAGTCCAATTGAGCCATCTATTTGAATACTAACAGATTGTTTGGTTGCATGCAAATCAAGCCAATGTCTCAAAAATCAGTTTCTATAGGCAGGACACGTCTTATATCTCCTAAAAGCTAACTTTCATTGAAACTTTGTTGAACAATTGGAGTCTAAATGGATTATAAAGCATGAACGTGACAAAGTCATGATCATATCCATGTTTTTTCTTTCACCCTCCTCTTTCAACTTTATACCCCTCGCTCACTCCGATCCCTCGGGACAATGTGAACCGTGACATTACACAGCTTTCTCTCTAATTAACTAGTGACTTTCTCCAAGACATCAATCTGAGTCAGTCTAGCTCCAAACAAAAAAGCTAAAGATCCTCTTAGCTATCAACAGCGAGGACCCGAGAGGTGAAAACGCAGTGGAACCTGATGAAAACACCATTTAAATGCTCCGTCTGGCTACTCCATTTTAAGCAGGACATTTTCAACACTTGGAAGGAAAGTGTGAAAAAAATGTTACCTTCTGTGGCACAAGACACATGATAAATAGTCCCATGAGTGTGTTATGGTGTGATGAAGCCCAAACCCCATTGCTTGTGCTTGAGATTCTGGTATGGTGATAATCACTGAGCCAATGCGTGAGCAACATGATTCAGGTTTCGCTTAGAATGCATTGGTGGAAGTGAATAAGTAGCAAATCTACAAATGTTGGGCACCTTTATGACACTGCCTTTGATTTTTTTTTACAATTATTAACATTTTAAAAACATTTTAAAAACATATATTATTGTTCATTAAAAACTGTCATATTAAAACTTGCTTATTATAATATCTTCATCACTCATACATTTAAAATCATTATATGTATAGTATTCATATAATGATAAAATTTTTAAGTGCCCTTATTATGCTTATTTGAATATGACCTTTAATGCAGTGTGTAGCTGTTTGTGAATAAAATGTCTTCAAAGTTATAGATCAAAGTGCACAACAAATAAAGTTATTGTTTCCTAAAAAAAAAAATTGATTCTAAAATGCTAAAACGAGTCGACCAGCAATTCCAGCATTAATTCCTGTTTCATACCTACATGACAATGTAAAAATAAATGTTGTTTTATTTTTTTATTTTATTCTGACTAATCAGAGGAGAGCGGTCCAATCACAACATACTGGTCCATCTGATTAATCAGAGTAGAGTAGACTAATCACAACAGACTGTGACATCTGACCAATCAGAGCAGAGTAGACCAAACACAACAGACTGGACCATCTGACCAATCAGAGCAGAGTAGACTAATCATAACAGACAAGGGCCATCTGACCAATCAGAGTAGAGTAGACAATCACAACAGACTGGGACATCTGACCAATCAGAGCAGAGTTGACCAATCACAACAGACTGGACCATCTGACCAATCAGAGCCGAGTAGACCAATCACAATAGACTGGACCATCTGACCAATCAGAGCAGAGTGGACTAATCATAACAGACAAGGGCCATCTGACCAATCAGAGTAGAGTAGACCAATCACAACAGACTGGACCATCTGACCAATCAGAGCCGAGTAGACCAATCACAACAGACTGGGACATCTGACCAATCAGAGCAGAGTTGACCAATCACAACAGACTGGGACATCTGACCAATCAGAGCAGAGTTGACCAATCACAACAGACTGGACAATCTGACCAATCAGAGCCGAGTAGACCAAACACAACAGACTGGGACATCTGACCAATCAGAGCAGAGTTGACCAATCACAACAGACTGGACCATCTGACCAATCAGAGTAGAGTAGACCAATCACAACAGACTGGGACATCTGACCAATCAGAGCAGAGTTGACCAATCACAACAGACTGGACCATCTGACCAATCAGAGCCGAGTAGACCAAACACAACAGACTGGGACATCTGACCAATCAGAGCCGAGTAGACCAATCACAACAGACTGGGATTGATCAATCAAAGCAGAGTAGACCAATCACACCAATCAATATGTGCTTTACTAATAATAAAAAGTCATTATGCTAGTAATATGCATGCTAATAAGCAACTAGTTCATCGAGTAGTTCAACTAGTGAGAATTGAACCCTAAAGTGCTACCCAAGGTTTTTTTTATTGTGCTTCATTTCCAATTCAATTTCCAAACGGTTGTTTTGTGAAATCATACAAAAAGAAAATATAATTTAATTGTGTGTTTTAAGGATACATAAAATGCTTAACAAGACAACTAATCTTTTTCAAAAACGTTCAAGATGTAATTTCAACCACTGTAATTTCCACCACAGAATGCCATCAAGTACAAACATATCATTTTAAATGTTGTGTAAATGACACTTTGGTGGGAATTTTCCTTACTTTCAGGTGATAAAAGGCAAAAAAAAAAAAAAAAAAATGACAGAATTGTAATTCATGTGTATATACACCCGTTGGACATTAATTGACAAATAAACTAGTGAAAGTGAGAAAATTATGTTTTAATAGTTTATTTTGTCGAAGTCCGCAGAGACAAAAGGGACCATAGTTGAAGAAACACCCCAATTCAGTTTCTTCAGGACCTCTCCTAACCAGTCCATTCCAGTTTATTTCAAGACTCTTGTTGGACCAGTTGGCTTTAAAAAACAGGGAGATTCCTGTTCACCTCGCTTCAGGTTTCTCAGGGCATCGGGGTCAAGATGGCCTTCCCATCCAGGAGTTTGATTGATAGTGATGCACCAAAATAAGAACAGTCAAGTCATACTCACATAACACGCATATCAGCAGCTGAGAAAGCCAGTAAGGGGTGGAATCAGGGCTGAGGGTCAGACACCCATCAGGAACCAGACAGGGATGAAGCTTTATAATCATTCTAATCTTCTGCTTGTAAATACACTGGCATCAACAAGCTTCAAGTCCATAAAGCAATTGCCTTTATCAAGAAAAATGATGGCTCCGCCCCCAAACTCTCTTCTTAACTGTCTTTTAACTGTCAAAATTACACACAACTTAAACATTTTGAATGTAGATCAAATTTTGAGAACAGATATTCTCCTTTCTCTTTCGCTGTTCTGTTTATCTTTAGGTAAACCTAGTCATTCTGTGATTTAGGTGTAGAAATGGATATGCCAAGATGATTCTTGCCATTATTTACTCAACTGCTCTTGACATGATCCATGTTAATGCTGACAAATGACCCGCAGAACAGGAAGTTGGAGAAACGCTGAACTGGGGGAGATTTCTGGACATATTAACCTTGCAAGAAAATATAAAAACTATGAGTTATCAATTTATAAATCATTTGTCTTGCAAAGTATGGAAAATGATTGGATCCACTTTATATTTTGTCTTTAACTACTATGCATTTAAATGAATAATCTAATACAATACACTTACTGTGTACATGTGTTTACATACCTACAGTTTATTTAGAATTAAATATCTAATGAAATCTGTAATGACATCTATAATTACACTGTTGACCTTCCCTTACATCCATAAACCTAGATCCCCTTAGAAATCGTACAATTTTTAAATAGCTTTTTTTTTTTTTGGTTATAAGTAATTTTAGAGAGACAGTTCTAAATTCCAAAAATGTTTTATTAAACACATGAAAAAAAAAGTTAAATGAGCAGTTCAAACATATTTTATTATTTGATGGAAATGAGATATTTAGCTGAATGTCTTGGTGGCTCTATTCCATTCAATGGAAGTGAATGGAGACTTGTGCTTTCAAGCTCCAACAAAGGTATTTTGTTAGTAGTTAATTCAAATCACATTCTATATTCCAGTTCTTCTGAAGCCACATGACAGCTTTGTATGATAACAGGCAGAAATGTTGTCACAAACAAGTCATTAAACTAGACTTCGGTGATTATTCGCTTTAATTTGAAAAAAGACTTGCGGCGATATTCTACAAAACAATCTAATTTTGCTCTCCACACAACCATACAGGTTTGAAATGACATGAGGGTGTGTATATTCATATCTGAATAATTTTTGAGTGAACTGTCCCCTTAAGAACTCAATTAATTATGCCGCACTTTCACCAAATGGTTAGCTGAAATTCATTATGGTTTAATCCTTTGTTTTAGTTATGTGAATCTGTTAATGACCCTATTAGATTTGAATCTTATCTTGGTCAGTTACAGTTATTTCAGCTGTCATGGATTTTATGAAGATGTTTCGCCTAAAATAAAAATACTAATTAAAGTTTCTAATAATAACTATAGTAGCTACACTTAAGTATCACATCACACATATACATACAGATTAATTAATTCTTTCTTTGAACCCTCTGATGTTCTCCTTGATGTTTAGGAATAGCATTGTGAAGTATGTAGCTGCAAAGCTGGTTTTGAAATTGCTGCGAAAAACATTAAAAATACAGTTTGTTCTGGTTCAGCTTCAGATCTAGCTAGGGTGAAATCACATCCAGTGTGGTGTAGATGGTCCAAAGCCAACACAGCCTGTTTAAACTCTCTGCATGATGCATGCATTACATGCTTAAATGTGCTGGGCATCAAACACCTACTCGGTCTGTGACCATTTTACGCTGACCTGAGATCAGTTTTGTTGTAAAGAGGGTTGTGAGGTGTGTGTGTAGAAAGAACATTTAATGATTCACTGGGTAACATACGTTATTCACTGTAAAAGTCACACATATAGGTGTATATCCATTCCAAATTGTCATAACATCGTCAAGTGTGGAAGTAAAATAATGCCAAATGTTTTTGAAACAAAAAGCATGTTGAAATTGTACTACTTGGAAAAAATATGGATTGCATTAACCCTGCTTGTATTTTAATGCATTGTATTTTTAGGGCTTGCATTTTTATGGGCTGAAATTTAGCATGGTTAAATATTTAAGCTGTGAATATTTAAATTAAAATAATTTCAAACACATTTTCATTAGTATTCATTAGTAATGAATTGAAATAATGAAAATTTCAATAATCCATATACACCTTTCATATTTCACATCCAAAATATTCAAACTGATTAAAAATACAACCTATAATATTCAACAGGTCCATTTTATTTCGCTTTGCAAATTCGCTTCCACAAATTCAGTGGTTCAAATTCGACAGTAAATTCAACGTTGACATCCAGGAACTGCAGGAAAAGCAGTAGATTACCGAGCATAATCTCCATCTGCTGTTAGTCTACCTCCCCAGCAGGGGGTGCAAGCGCGTGTTGTTGACGAAGACCGAGCAACAGTTAGAGGAAGCCATTCATTCATAAAAACCCATTTACAACTATGTAAGTGTATCTGTGATTATGATGACGTCTGTTTTATGTGAAACTCAGTGTCTTTATCATTACTTTTCCTGTGTAGCCTGCATGCATCTTTCTCTACCGTGAACGAGATTATATTGCGGCGATTGTGCTGCATGCAGTACTAGGGTTTCCCTCAATAATTTACTTCAGGATTCCCCTGCTTGACATATAAAACGTTTAACGTAGCTTAATGGACTAATACAGTGATATAAAAGACCAAACTCGCAGGCAAGCAGAAGGACTCAGAATATGAACTTAACGCACAAAGTTTAATGCTCAGCGTTTCTCAGTGATACTGGCATAAAGTTGGCTTGACATTGGACATTCGCACATTTAGGGACCGTCTCTAAAGTTACATACGACATTGGTATACTCGTTTCTAACTTCAATAGCATTTGAAGAGAACGACTTACAGTCATAAAACCAACTGTAAAGTGTTCATGTAGGTGTCAGGCATAATGCGCAATTTATTCAAATAAATTGAAGTTTGCTATTGAAGTTAGAAACGTTTAGGCCTATAGGACTACCAATGTTACTTTAGAGACGGTCCCTAAATGTGCGAATGTCAAGCCAATTTTACATTTAGTCATTTAGCAGACGCTTTTATCCAAAGCGACTTACAGTTTAACTAACAATATAGGACAACAATATGAAAGTGCTATGACTCTTCCCAGTTTAATCTAATGCAGTACATGTAGGCATACTTCCCCAATAAGGTGCGAGTTTTGTCCTGACGGAAGGGGAATCCTGAGTATGATGAGATATTGAGGGAAACAGATTATAATCCCGTTCATGGTAGAAAAAGCTGATAACATGTAAGGCTACACAGGGAAAGTAACAATGAAGTTAAGGAATGAAACATAAACAGCTTTTGTGCCTTTATCATCTTTTCCGCATGTTAAAGCTACTGACCCAGATAATCATCACAAAAAATGTAATGCATGCTCAATTGTTGTAAATGAGTTTTTATGAATGAATGGCTTCCTCTAACTGTTGCTCGGGCTTTCGTCAACAACACGCGCTTGCACCCCCTGCTGGTGAGGTCGACTAACAGCAGATGGAGATTATGCTCGGTAATCTACTGCTTTTCCTGCAGTTCCTGGATGTCAACGTTTGAACTTTGTCGAATTTGAACCACTAAATTTGTGGAAGCGAATTTGCAAAGCGAAATAAAATGGACCGAAAACCGCCTGTTGAATACTATATATAGGTTGTATTTTTAATCAGTTTGAATATTTTGGAAGTGAAATATGAAAGGTTAATATGGATTATTGAAATTTTACTAATGAAAATGTGTTTGAAATGTTTTGAATTTAAATATTCACCGCTTAAATATTCAACCATGCTAAATTTCAGCCCATAAAAATGCAAGCCCTAAAAATACAATGCATTAAAATACAAGCAGGGTTAATGCAATGCATATTTTTTTCAAGTAGTACAATTGATCATGCTTTTTGTTTCAAAAACATTTGGCATTATTTTACTTCCATAGTCAAGTTTCTATTCAATTATTTAGAAATGAAAGAAAAATGCATTTTAATCCAGTGTTGTTATTATATACTAAAACTATTACAAGTATTTTTGTTAGTTGAAATAATGAAAAAAAAAAAAAAAAATATATATATATATATATATATATATTCGTGCTCAGAATTAATGGCACCCCTGGTAAATATGATCAAAACTGGCTGTACAACATAAATCTGCATCGTTTATCCTTTTGATCTTTCATTCAAGATAACAGCTCTGAGTCTTCTCCTATAATGCCTGATGAGTTTGGAGAACACCTGACAGGAGATCATAGACTATTCCTTCATACAGAATCTCTCCAGATCCTTCAAATTCCCAGATCCATGTTGGTGCTTCTTTTCTTCAGTTCACTCTCTGGGGACTGGGACGGTCATGGCAGAAGCTTCATTTTGTGCTCTGTAACAAATTTTTGTGTTGATTTTGATGTTTGTTTTGGATGGTTGTCCTGATGGAAGATCCAACCATTATAAGATTTCTAGCAGAAGGCGTCAGGTTTTGATTTTTTATCTGTTGATATTTGATAGAATCCACGATGCCATGCATCTGAACAAGAAGTCCAGGACCTTCAGCAAAAAAAATATGCCCACAACATTAAAGATTGTACACATGGGGTACTTTTTATCCTTGTGTGCACCAAACCCATCTAGTGTGTTTGCTACCAAAAAGCTCTTTTTTTTAGTTTCATCTGACCACAGAACCTGTGCCGTTTGAAGTTCCAGTCGTGTCTGACAACTAAATTTGCTGGAGTTTGTTTTTGGACAAGCGAGGAGGATTTTTTTTTAAACCCTCCCAAACAACATGTGGTGATGTTGGGGTTGTTTGATTTTTTTTATAGGCTCTCTGACCCCAAGACTCAACTAATCTCCATCTGTGATCCTTGAAGAGTTTTTGGCCACTCTTGGCCACAGACTTTCATCCTCACCGTCCATTAAAGGGTAAGCTCGCCGTTTTACAAGTAAAGCCCTGTTTTAAGATCGTTTCTGATGAAATCGAACGGTTAAGATTAAAATTTGGACACATGCTGCTGTCCCGAGAATTTTAGGTTTTTGTGTTAGCACCCCCCCATCTATACAATGGTTTCATATGTGCATTGGAACAATCATTCATATAAACGCATTCAACTTTAGTTTACAAAGACGTGAAACTCACAGAGTGGTCTGGGTTGTTCACTGATTATGTTCACGCAAAAATCGCTGCAAAAGATGATTTCCAACAGGTGTTTTATCATTCGTTGTAAAACTGTGGACCTATTTTTCCAACGCCTCACAACCGGACATTCTTCCAAAAACTACGATAAAACCTGTTGGAAAGCTTCTTTTGCAGCGATTTTTCGTGAGCATATCAGTGAACACCCCAGACCACTTAGTGAGTTTCACGTCTTTGTAAACTAAAGTTAAATGCGTTTATATGAATGATTGTTCCAATGCACATATGAAACCATTGTATAGGTGGGGGGGTTCTAACACAAAAACCTAAAATTCTCGGGACAGCAGCATGTGTCCAAATTTTTATCTTAACCGTTCGATTTCATCAGAAACGATCTAAAAACAGGGCTTTACTTGTGAATCACCGAACTTACCCTTTAAGGCAATATACTGTAGACAAACGTCCTTATCCTGGCAGATTCGTAACATCTTTAGTTGATTGGAACTTCTTAATTATTGCCCTGATGGTCAAAATGGGGATTTTCAATTCTTTAGCTATTTTCTTACAGCCACTTTCTATTTTGTGATGCTCAACAATCTTTTGATGCACATCAGAACTATATTCTTTGGTTTTACTTATTGTGATGGATGATTAAGGGAATTTGGCCTTTGTGTTTCCTCATATTTTAAACTCCTGTGAAACAAGAAGTCAAGACAATTTCATGTTCCTAGTCACCCTGGTGTGCTAAAAAAGGTTAACATTAATGGGAATATACTTCCAAGATATTTTACTCGTAAAAATTCTAGGGCTGCCAATAATTGTGGCCAACATGTTTTAGAGAAAAACATTTATTTCATAATGTGATTTCCCCCCCACTTTCAATTCTTTTACTTCAATGAAAGGTTAGATTTTTGGCTTTTTTTTTTTTTGAATGAAAGATCGAAATAAATGATGCAGATTTATTTTTTACAGCCAGTTTTGATCTTTTTTTTTTTTTTTTTTACCAGGGGTGCCATTAATTCTGAGCACGACTGTATATTATGAAAAACTTATACTTATTTTATTTAAGATATTTGCGAAGGGAGCATTTCTATTTTTCTGTCTCTCTTGATTTCTTGAGTTCTAACTTAATCTCTAACTGAAAGTATCAAAATAAAAGCTAACTAAAATTATATTAAATACTATTCTGACAATAAATCGATGCATCGTAAATCGAGAAATGATTCTGGATCGATTCTGAGATTTTCCGAATGCATCGCGATTCTCTCTCGAAACGATTCTGAGCTTCATTTTTCACAGCAGATGGCACTGCATGCTTTAGAAACAGCTGTACTCTGCTTGCTTCCAATGCCTTTCACACACCACTTGAACCTTCTATAAAATAATCATTCATAAAGTTTGAAAAGGTGTTTGCAGTGGGCTGTTTACATTAATCTTGCTTCATAAAAGCATTCTGAGGTGCAAGTACATTCTCAGACTCAGCCGAACATACGAGCGCTCTTCAGCGCTTTTTTTCTCGAGCATTTGAGCGTGCGGTTAAAACTAGCCTTGGGTGCCATCTGCTGTCAAAAACGAAGCTCAGAATCGATTCGAGAGAGAATGGCGATGCGTCGATTTATTGTCCCAGCCCTAGAGCCTAGGCAGAGTCGACAGACTTACAGGCCGAGTTGGAGTCATAGGCCTGGAGGCCTGAAGCCAGGGAATCCACATCACTGTGCCGAGTAAGGAATAGGGAGGCGGAGCCAGAGAGCAGCACAGAGCTAGCAGAGAGGCCAGAGCTGAGGAGTAGCATCAGCTGAGCAGGCAGATCCAGGGGAGTGGACGCAAATAATGGGGTATGGAAGACCTTGAGCGGGTTCGGGTCATCTAGGTAATTCCATAGATCTGTCTGAAGAGGAGAGAGTTTGGGGGTGGGGACTTTGGTTGGGGAATGGCTTCGTTGTCCACAAATAAATGAGCCAGAGCTCGGCTTCTGGCTTGGGGATGGACTGTGCCACAATCACTGACTCCTGGATGGATCTAGATGTAGTCTCTGGCCTCGGGACGGAAATGATGACCAGGAAGGACATGGTGGCTGGCTCTGGCTCCATAGCAGAAGTGGACTCTATCTCAGGGTCCGTACTGGTCTTCATCGCTGGATCCCTGACGAGGTACTCTGCTTAACAGGGGGTGAGGGGGGAACCACAGTGCAGAAGCACCTACTCCACATAACCCACAAACATCCCTATTTTTTCCTTTTCTTTATCAAGGACTCTTAGGGCATCCACACATGCGAGGTCCAGGGCAGAGCAAATCCAGCGCTGGATATATCTAGCACAGTTAATCAAATATACATTATTTTCTGTTTATTCCAGTATAGCTTAGCATGGTGGCCTCTAGCGTTTCATAGTTCCACTCCTCCTGGATCATTAGTTTCAAATTTCTCTGTTCTGCTCCCTTAATGGACCAACAATTTAAGCAAAAACTCCCTGTGATGTTGGAGACGGACCAGATGGGGCGGCTAAAGTGCCCCTGTACCGCTGTGTTCTTGAAAACCTCTGCATTGGGCGTATAGTGACAGAGTCTGTCATAGGCCTGTCAACGCTGACAGTGAGCTAATTGCATAAATCATCAGAAACACATACAGCAAGAGGGAGGAAAGATGCCTTGACCTCCAGCAAATGGAACAGGGATTTGCCCTCTGGAATATCAACAAATATGTTTTTTACAAGATGAAAGGATACAATTGTAGCATTTTAGGCCGTGTGGATTTCTCAAATTCGAACTTTATCTGTTACGCGAAAGTACAATATTTAAAGCTAGACTAATGATTCATGGTTGCCGATTATTGTTTACCAAAGCAGTTTGCTACGAGACTACGTGTTACAGTGGTTTTACCATAGTAAAGCAAGCTTCAGTTGAGATCGTTTTCACAACAGTCACTATACAATAAAACATATCTTCAATAAATAGTTACATTAATTAGTACTAATTATCACAGTGAATAAGGCTGTTTACTTTTTAAATGATGATCAAATGCTGAATTCTGTGACCTGGTGCATTAATGTAGAATTTGAATGTATATTTTTGAGTATATATTAATGGATATTGTTTCATTCCGTACTAAAAGTTTAAATCTGGTGAACTTAAGTGGCTTTTTGCTTTTATAAAATGAAAAAAAAAATGAAAAAGAAAAAAAAAGAAAGAAAAAGAAATCCCACCAATAGATCGTGTATTTGAATTGCATATAAAATTTACATCCATTTGGATTACAGTTTAACATAACAAACTAGTAAACTTAATGTGATGCATATTTGTCAGTAATACATAAATGAAACTAATAAACTGAATTTGTTTTAAATACACACTAATCACAAGATGACTGTAATTTAAAACACCCTAATGTACATTAATCATAAAAAATAAGACGAAACAATCAAATATTTCAATAAAATATTATCACATATGATTTACGACACATGTGATGTGTCACACAGGGCTTTCTGGGATTGTTCTTTTACTGTTTTTCACCATAAATGATATGGTAATTCATTGCAAAAGCTATACATCTGACAGTATTTTATTATATTCCCAACTAACAAAAACGTTCTAAGAAGATTTTGCTAACATTTCCTCTAAGTAATGAAAACGTTATTTCTGGATGTTCTCTGAACGTTCAAAACATCCAGTTTAAAAAAAAAAAAAAAAAAAAAAAAAAAAAAATATATATATATATATATATTTTTTTTTTAAACTAAGGGAAGCTTCCATTTGATCATTCTTCAGAAATTATGGGAACGTTACTTTTAAATGTTCTCTGAAAGTTCTGAAACAAGGACTAACATTTAAAAAATGGTATATGAACTTCAAACTAACATTTCAGGAAAAAAAAATGCTCCACGAACAATGTATAGTAAATGTTTTTGCGCTAACATTTTGAGAACATTATTTATAACCAGATAACATTGAACAAACGTTCTATTAACGTTACTGGAAGAAAGTTTTTGCATAATTTTGAGAGAACCTTGCCAGAATGTTATGTTATGTTAAGTTCTGAGAACATTCCCTGTTAGCTGCGTTTATACATAATGCTTATATAATGTTAAACTATTTACATTTTCCACAGTAGCCTATATGGTAATGTAACATACAGTTAACCAATTACTGTTGCATTTTTACAGTCTTTTTCAAGACATAGGCCAGATCTACTTTATTATGCCTATAGCCACATTAGCGTAGCTGCTAGCAGATCACTGGCCTTCAGATTTCCACTTGCCTTCCTCAGCCTTTAAACAAAGCTTGTGAAGATCAAAAGACCATGTACGTCCTCACAGATCATCATTGCCTCTCCTGCTGTCAAAATAGTGTGTTAAAGACGACCTCCACAAAAAGGAACTTGTCCTGTGGGTGTGTGAGAGGTGGCAGGTCACTTCCTCAGAGGTGTACGGGGGACAGATGTCATGCACTCTCTTTCCTGTCACATGGTCAGTCCATTTCTTTGCTCTGCCAACAGCAGGCCTGCTCTTCACAGTGCTATCCATGCTCAGGTCATTAAATAAGCAGCCTCCACCTGATTCTAACATTAGGATGTGTTCCCACGCTTGACCCCTCCTCCCCCTGTTTGTAAATGACCCCAATCAGGCACATTTAGGGTCTGTGAAAGTGGGCTCTGATAAGTGACTTGTCATTTAGGGGATTTTTCACTCGTTGTCTTTGAAAGGACAACAAACTAAGCTTAATAAACATTTATGCATGTGTTGTGGTATAGTTAATTATGCTGTTTGAATATTCATTCCTGATTGAATATGCAAAATATACGGTACACATTTTAGTTACAAATAAAATGTTTTCCCAACATGTTCTATAGACATTTATCATCATATACAATTGAATTATTAACAGAACATAATAACTCTCTCTCTCTCTCTCTCTCTCTCTCTCTCTCTCTCTCTCTCTCTCTCTCTCTCTCTCTCTCTCTCTCTCTCTCTCTCTCTCTCTCTCTCTCTATATATATATATATATATATATATATAAATATATATGTATATATATATAGATAGATAGATAGATAGATAGATAGATAGATAGATAGATAGATAGATATTAAACATATCTTATGGTAGTAAATTACAATTATTATATTTGATCATTATTATAATTGATCAAGTAATTGTGTATTTTGTAAGGGCCAAATAACTGTTCACATTCACTTTGATTAACTTTAATTCAGTTTCAATTCACTTCTTGTGTCTTTAACTGCAATAATTATTTCTTTATATACGTAATATTTGTGAAAGACATATAGATATGTATTTATATAATGATAACAGATAGCTAATAAATCATTATTTATATCATAGATCCTATCCTGTGATTAATGAATAGAATTTGCAGAAAACTGTTATGCTGGACTGTTGTGCAACATATCAGAGGATGATCATTACAAATATTGTTCTTTTTTCATGTGCAATGCAGAGCTAGATAGACTGTAGAGATAAGATTTATGAAGTTTTTGAGGCAGTAAGCCTCGACCAGCTGCTGTTATAGTCACGGGAATCAGAGAGAACAGTGTATGCTCCTCACCATGAAACAATGAGTGCAGTGAGAGCCAGAGCGAGAGCGTCTGTGGACTGCATCAGCTCTGTGAGTGCGAGAGAACGCTGCCCTCATCGTTTAGGCAGGTGCAGCCTGAGGACTTGCTGCTTGGGTGATCACAGGTTCGATCTGTTCCCTGGATTATTCGGCCTGATGGGATTAGGCTCTGGATTTGATGTCAGAAAGTTGTTGGAACTATTTTTTTATTTTATTTCTGATAATTCATTATTTATTTTAAGGGGGTTTGAACATTTTAATGCCATGGACCTCCTTACCAGGAATTATGGAAGTAAAATAATGCCAAATGTTTTTGAAACAAAAAGCATGTTGAATTGTACTACTTGAAAAAAAATATACATTGCATTAACCCTGCTTGTATTTTAATGCATTGTATGTTTAGGGCTTGCATTTTTATGGGCTGAAATTTAGCATGGTTGAATATTTAAGCTGTGAATATTTAAATTCAAAACATTTCAAACACATTTTCATTAGTAAAATTTCAATAATCCATATTCACCTTTCATATTTCACTTCCGAAATATTCAAACTGATTAATAATACAACCTATATATAGTATTCAACAGGCGGTTTTCGGTCCGTTTTATTTCGCTTTGCAAATTCGCTTCCACAAATTTAGTGGTTCAAATTCGACAAAGTTCAAACGTTGACATCCAGGAACTGCAGGAAAAGCAGTAGATTACCGAGCATAATCTCCATCTGCTGTTAGTCGACCTCACCAGCAGGGGGTGCAAGCGTGTGTTGTTGACGAAAGCCCGAGCAACAGTTAGAGGAAGCCATTCATTCATAAAAACTCATTTACAACAATTGAGCATGCATTACATTTTTTGTGATGATTATCTGGGTCAGTAGGTCAGTAGCTTTAACATGCGGAAAAGATGATAAAGGCACAAAAGCTGTTTATGTTTCATTCCTTAACTTCATTGTTACTTTCCCTGTGTAGCCTTACATGTTATCAGCTTTTTCTACCATGAACAGGATTATAATCTGTTTCCCTCAATATCACATCATACTCAGGATTCCCCTTCCGTCAGGACAAAACTCGCACCTTATTGGGGAAGTATGCCTACATGTACTGCATTAGATTAAACTGGGAAGAGTCATAGCACTTTCATATTGTTGTCCTATATTGTTAGTTTAACTGTAAGTCGCTTTGGATAAAAGCGTCTGCTAAATGACTAAATGTAAAATTGGCTTGACATTCGCACATTTAGGGACCGTCTCTAAAGTAACATTGGTAGTCCTATAGGCCTAAACGTTTCTAACTTCAATAGCAAACTTCAATTTATTTGAATAAATTGCACATTATGCCTGAAACCTACATGAACACTTTACAGTTGGTTTTATGACTGTAAGTCGTTCTCTTCAAATGCTCTTGAAGTTAGAAACGAGTATACCAATGTCGTATGTAACTTTAGAGACGGTCCCTAAATATGCAAATGTCCAATGTCAAGCCAACTTTATGCCAGTATCACTGAGAAACGCTGAGCATTAAACTTTGCGCGTTAAGTTCATATTCTGAGTCCTTCTGCTTGCCTGCGAGTTTGGTCTTTTATATCACTGTATTAGTCCATTAAACTACGTTAAACGTTTTATATGTCAAGCAGGGGAATCCTGAAGTAAGTTATTGAGGGAAACCCTAGTAATGCATGCAGCACAATCGCCGCAATATAATCTCATTCACGGTAGAGAAAGATGCATGTAGGCTACACAGGAAAAGTAATGGTAAAGACACTGAATTTCACATAAAACAGACGTCATCATAATCACAGATACACTTACATAGTTGTAAATGGGTTTTTATGAATGAATGGCTTCCTCTAACTGTTGCTCGGGCTTTCGTCAACAACACGCGCTTGCACCCCCTGCTGGGGAGGTAGACTAACAGCAGATGGAGATTATGCTCGGTAATCTACTGCTTTTCCTGCAGTTCCTGGATGTCAACGTTGAATTTACTGTAGAATTTGAACCACTGAATTTGTGGAAGCGAATTTGCAAAGCGAAATAAAATGGACCTGTTGAATATTATAGGTTGTATTTTTAATCAGTTTGAATATTTTGGATGTGAAATATGAAAGGTGAATATGGATTATTGAAATTTTACTAATGAAAATGTGTTTGAAATGTTTTGAATTTAAATATTCACAGCTTAAATATTCAACCATGCTAAATTTCAGCCCATAAAAATGCAAGCCCTAAAAATACAATGCTTTAAAATACAAGCAGGGTTAATGCAATGCATATTTTTTTCAAGTAGTACAATTCAACATGCTTTTTGTTTCAAAAACATTTGGCATTATTTTACTTCCATAAGGGATCCCATTTATAAATGCAGTAGTATATTTTCATGTTTGAAATAATACATTTGATATTGTAAAGATATTATGCTGTTTACAAAACAAAATAATTGGCTTTTACTTGTCAAATATTCTATGGAAAATGTCATTTATTTGATCAAAAATACTGTAAAAGCAGTAATATTGATAAATATTATTTCAGTCAACATTTTTTTCTTCACTCTACTACATTTAATTTAAAAAAAATCTGGTTTGATGGCAAAGCTGAGTTTTCAGCATCATTACAGTTTTCAGTGTCACATGATACTTCAGAAATCATTCGCGAAACAGAGGCTGTCAAAAAGGGGGGACTAAAGGTAGGTTTACACAACAAAGATATGCTTGAAACGTTGAAGTAATGGTGTCAATGCAGGCAGATCAATATTATTGTTGAAAATGAAATGAAATGTTAAATTTAAGCAAGCCAAGAGCCAATGGCTAAGGTGAAAAAAGGCGAAAAAGGCAGGAACCAAAACTCCATCAGGTGGCATCAGTATGGAGAAAAAAACCTTCGGAGAAACCAGGCTCAGTCGGGGGGCCAGTTCTATTCTGGCCAACGAACGAACAGTGTATGATTATGATTCAGGCAGCATTACAGGTCAGAAGTCAGATTGAATTGGAACAATCAGAATATTATCCAGTTCCATCTGGTTGAAGATCTGAGTCATCACGCCGGTATGGAGACGGGTTTGTTGAGGATCAGTGCCGATGGCTGTCGTGTCGATGAGGCCTTTGCAGGGGAGAGTCTAGTTGACACAAGCTCTGCTGACATTTCGGGTATGCATTGTGGTCGTGTCTAAGCGCAGGTCCTCCATCTGATCTGGATACGGCCCAGATCCAGCGGACTACATCATGTGCTGTGGTCGTGTCTAGGTGCAGGTCCACAATCTGATCTGGATATGGCCCGGATCCGGCTGACTACATCATGCGTTGTGGTCGTCTCTAGGCGCAGGTCCACCATCTGATCTGGATACGGCCCGGATCCGGCTGACTACATCATGCGTTGTGGTCGTCTCTAGGCGCAGGTCCACCATCTGATCTGGATACGGCCCGGATCCGGCTGACTACATCATGCATTGTGGTCTTGTCTAGGCGCAGTTCCACCATCTGATCTGGATACGGCCCGGATCTTGCTGACTACATCATGCGTTGTGGTTGTGTCTAGGCGCAGGTCCACCATCTGATCTGGATACGGCTCGGATCCAGCTGATTACAGTAAACTTCGGAGTAAGCAGAAAGACTAACATTTGCATAGATATCATTCTTCTTATGATGTAACAAGTACAAATGTTCCTGTTTAGTTCCACAGCCTGTGAACCCAAGGCAGCCACAAGGTGAACCAAAACCCGAGCCGGATGACATCAAAGCCACTGAGTCTATGCATGCTGATCAGTCCATCTCAGAGCCAGGAGTGAACCTAAACATGATAGATCCATTGTCCACAGATCCAGTTCCCACCCAAGTCCCCACCCTCGAATCCTCTTCTTCGCTGGTCCCATCCGGACATGATCCTCTTCTGCCGATGTTCGTGCCTGATTTCCTCCGCTGGTTAGGGCCAGTCCCCTGGATCCATTGGCTCCACTGGTGTTGCCAAGCTCCCCGGCTCTGCCCCCGCCACTAGCTCCCTAGCTCCTAGCTTCGTCAGGTTCGCTTTGGGCTTCTCCTCCCCCAGCTGGGCATGAGACTGAGACCCCGGCTGTACTTCCGGCCTCCAGGGCCATGTCTCCACCTCGGCCTGTCAGCCAGTCGGCTCCCCCCCGGCTCTACGCTCCATCGTCTCCACCGTGGCCAGTTTGTCCTGGGAATCCTCTGGCCTCCCTCGTCTATCTGGATCAGCCTTGGTCGATGTGCGCTCAGCTTTCGGCATGGATTTCCGGGTCTCTGGCAGTGCCACGTCGCTCTACCCCTTCGGCTCCACCAGGCCTCTCCTTCCCTCCGGCTTCTCCATTGTCCTCGATTGCTCCATTATTGCCCGAGTCAGCTGAGTCCCTGTCTCCACCTCGGTCCCATGAGCCAGCAGCTTCACCTTGGGCTTCCAGGGCAGTGGATGTCTCTCTAGTCTCTCTGCTCTGCTGGATCCTCCACACACCCTGGTTCTGCCTCCGTCTATCGGTCCAAGAGTTCTGCCTAGCCCTATAGCTAAAGCTCCACCATGGCTCCTCCCAGCGTCATCCCTACCATGGTGTTTGCCTCCTGTCCGTCACCAGCTCCCTGCCCACCCCGAAAAGCCCCCTCCCTCCCTCATCAGTTGGATATTATACGTCGCAAGGACGTGCCTTTTCGTCCCTCCCTCATCAGTTAGTTAATGGTTAGTATACGTCGCAAGGATGTGCCTTTCCGAGGCAGGTGTAATGTTACGATTATGTTCTGTTTAGTTGTTCCTGTTGTGTCTGTATGAGTTTTTGTTAGTTTCTATGGTAACTGATTAGTTAATCTTTGTCCAGCTGTTCCTTTTAGTTCCCTCATTTACCATGTGTATATATACTTCCTGTTCTGTTCAGTCATTTGTTAGTTATTGTTTCGTGCATGTGCAGTTCTACTTCTCCGTCTCCAGTAAAGTCTATTATGATCCGTTATCCGGTGTTTTTATTCCTCATTCATCGACTAAGCATAATTCTGCAATGAACTCTGTCTGTGTGCGTAGAAAGTGAATAGGCCAATCTTTAGTGGTTTGCAAACTGAGTGTTCATTGTTTCCATAAATTTCACCTGTGTCTAATCAATGATGCTAATGCTGGGAGAGTATCATGGCTGTACAAATACCTTTGAACAAAACCTGTTTTTCTGCTTCTCATATTCTCATTTAATTTTTTTCTCTGACAGGCAAAGATGCACAGAATCAGCCTCTCTGCTGCCCCCATCAGGTCTGGAGCATCCATGCTGTTTATGTGATTTAGGTTGACTGTTGTACGTTGTAATTATACTGCAAAATTCAGAAGGCTCTGACCTGTAATGTCTGTGTAAAGATTAGGTAATTTACTGTATATGCACAAATCATCTTATCACCCATTTCTAAGATACATTTGATTAATATTATTAAACAATGAAAAACTAAATAAATTAAACATCCATTTTTGACTGACCAATAAGATTTCATGTAGCATTTTCATTCGTCAAAAGTGGAAGCCTATTCTGATTGGTTGAAGGCTTTTAACAACATTTAACCTAGGAGTGAGGAGAGAATTAAATTCGATAGCACATGAGGACACTTTAGATATTTTACAGTATAATAATGCATGGTAATAAGGTAATTAATGTTTATTAAATCAAGTAACAATTCACAATATTGTGTATTGGTGTAATAGTGGTTATCTGAGTATATTGGAGATTTTTTTATTTATTGGTATCAACTTGGATTTGAAATTGGATATTTAAATGGATTTAAATATATTTTATTTCATACCATATTAGAATGTGATGTCTAAATTCACTGGTACACTGATGTAGAAACAATTTTCACTCAGAAATTAGAAAGAAGCATTTACATTTTTAGTTGGATTGCAGTTTATAGTGCTGGATTTTTAATTTAGACAAAGACGTATACAATTTTGAAATAGGCCATTTGTCTTATAAGTATTGGACCTAATTTTAATATTGGTGCATCCCTGAACACAAGACACCAGGAATTATACAAGACATGCCTGGTCATGTGATTTCAAAATGGCTGCCACCATGAGGGGCTACCCACTTTAGGTAGAATAAAATAGCTTTTCTGAGCCATTGATATATAATTCACTGTGGATCACTTGAAATATATTTTATCAAAAACTTTTTAAATGGATACAATCCATCTGTATTAATATCATCTCTCAATGGTATTATTACTCTGTCGATGTGAAGTCCCATCTAAGTAAATTACAAATATAGCAACTATCCCATTTGAGTTGAAGGAGCTGACAGGAACTTCCTGGACCACCCGTTGACAAGATGAGAATAGATCAAATATAGGCTGTATTCTCATAGGAGGAAGTGTCAAGATGTATATTTGCGCTCGGTGAAGCGTCTCTCCGGTGTACGGCAGGGCTTGGAATGGTGTTTACTGTCCACGGCCAACTGCCCCCTCCGATTCTGCAGCAGTTGATCGTGTTCAAACCCATAAGCCTCCTCTCCACCCCACCACCCCCAGCTCGGACCCAAACCTTATTGGCCACTGGTGTCGTCACAAAGACAACAGCTGTCTCCAGGATGAAGAAGCTACATTTGGGGTGCCAGCCAGTCTGCCTGCCTGCAATTGGAGAATCCCAAAGTCCCTCATGGCCTCAACACCACACTCTGACTTAAAACCAAACAACACAAATATGGAACAGCGCCCTCTATGGGCTGATGGTATATATATATATATATATATATATATATTTTTTTTATATATATATATATATTTTTTTTTTTTGAGGTTTGCACAAAAATGTAATTATTTATAAAAACCTACAGTTACTGCATATATGTTGTTATAATTGTATTATAATTGTATTGTATATATGTTGTTATTGTAATAATTGTAGATGTTGAGACATATTACACAATAATTTACTGCATATTATTGTATTAATTTATTTTTATTTCTTATTTATACACAAACAAATGATCTGCCATATACTGCATACTTGTAATGACAATGTAGGCTACTATATTATTACATTATTGTAATAACTGTGTATACATACTGTGTGTATATATATACCTTGCCACTTATATATAATACATTTAAACATTTTTTTTACAGTAAAGGTGCATATAAATTATTAAAAATTATTAAAATATTATTAATATAATATGTTATTTTTAAACCAAGATCTCATCAAGAAAGTTAAATACGCTGTTATATATATCTCTCTCTCTCTCTCTCTCTCTCTCTCTCTCTCTCTCTCTCTCTCTCTCTCTCTCTCTCTCTCTCTCTATATATATATATATATATATATGCTGATGTAAATAAAGTCAGCAAACAGAAGTAACTTAGAATGTGCAAAAGTCAGTAATGATGTGCACTTACATAATAGTGTGAGCTTGCGTTCAGACTAATTCCCTTCAAACTGCATTCATCCAACAATAAAAAAGTACTTTGATGTTGCAAAAGTAGCTTCTTAGAAAGTTTAGTTTCACTTTGAGAGTCGGCATGTGTTTGTGTGTGTATGTACTGTATGTGTGTCGTACAGTGCAGCAGTTGAGCTGTCCTTCACGCTCGCACCTGCTGCCCACCCAGCACACACGGGTCCGGCCGGCAGCTCAGGCAACTCTATAAGAGCTGGTGCCGTTTCACAAGGGGCATTAGCTGTCCGAAACCAATGGGAACTGCTACCGTGGCCCGGGCTGGATGTCCCACATTCATGGATGGATGATACATGGATGTATGAGTGATTCACAGGATGCAGAAGGAAAGAAAATAAGAAATTATAACCTCCTTGTAGCCCCAAGGAACCATCAGGGATTTGTCTGAAAGTGTTCTTAAAAGATGTGCTTTACAAAGTCTTGCATGAAAAAGGCATTAATTGCATTATTGTTTCATGGATGTTTTTTGATGTTGTCAATGGTTTCTTGATTCCTCGCCTTTTGGGTTTAATGTCTTATTGTGTTGCAATAATCATTTCAAAATGGGAAACTAGCCTATTTTCAGGACACCTTTTCCTACTGGAGTGTTTTTTTTTTTCCAGTATTTCTTTTATAAAATTCACAAAAAGATTAATTTATGGTAGAGTTCAGTTGTTCTAGTAGATTCATTATTAGTGTTTTCTTAAAAATTCCAAACAAAGTATATTCTCTAAACACTAGGTTTAAAAAAAACATACAAAAAGAAGGATATCTGAAAAACAAAATTTGCCTTCTGAAAAGTTGGCAGAAGTTTTGGAAACTATTTTTTTTCCACATAATATTTCAATATTACACTAGTTTTTCTTCATATTAAATCTCTGGAGGTTACCCATTAGATACTTATCTTAGATAACAAGACAAGGCCATGTCGACTGTAAAAACATTTAAGGAGGATCCAATTTTCACTCCAGCTCTTCAAAGACTCAGTCAGTCAGACTTACCAGCAAAATGGGAAAATCCAGAGACGTTTTTCTAAACTCTAAGACACCATGTACAAGTACAGTAGTATTCCAGTGTGTCTCTTTCCTTTCGGCTCCTGTTGATTGACAGTCAGGGCAGGTGTGGGCCATCCCGAGTCAGTTCCAGAAGCCTCTGTACACCCCACCTGTTCTCTGCATGCTCCCCTTGGCCCTTGACCTGATGACCAACTTTTTATCCCCTTCAGCCCGGTGGCAACTGTGGCCCAGGGGCCGGATGGCTTTCATAAATAATCGCTGGTCTAAACAGACAGTTCTCTGCGGGAGCCCACCAGCGCAATTATCTGCTCCTGACCTCTTACCTCTCTTCTCACTCGTTCAGCTCATTTCGTTGTTTTTCTCATTGGTTTGAATTATGATATACAGTAATTAATATGTAATAACATGTAATAGTATAGTAATAACAGTCTAAGGCCACTGGGTGCGGTTTTATCTGTCACTGATTGTATCACTCATGGGACTTGATTACTTTATCACTGATCAGCCCATTTTCTCAAACGAAACAAAGCTGTAGTGATGATTTTGCATGCACTGCCAAATTGATGTTTTATCTTAGGTCTCTGGAATGTTTTGGTTATTTTTGGATGTTATCAAATGTTTGAATCACATAGAAGGTAAAAAGCAATATGGCAAGTCGGTTTCAAACACATTATGAAACGTGCATGTGACAATTAAGCAAGCAAATATACATGATACAATATAACAAAAGTTAATAAGTCGACAGTAATGTGGTATAGTTCACCCAAAAGCAAAATATTTGATTTTTGTTCTAACTCTTGTGCCGTTTTAAATGTGTATGACTTTCTTTCTTCAAAAGAAACAATAAAACATATTTCATCAAAGTGTTGTTTTTGTCCATTCAATGAAAGGAAATGCGGACAAAAATATACTAAGGCATTTTTCAAATTTTCTTATTTTGTGTTATACAGAACAGAGAAAGTTATAAAAAGGTTTGGAAGAACTTTGGAGGTTTGGGGGGGAAACCAGAAGCCATTTGCCTTATTAGAAGTCATTGTACCATCAGATTGATATTAAAACTGATATTTCTCGGTAAATAAAGCTTACAGTTGCTTTAGGTACCACTGTCCATCATAAAAAGGGATGAGACTATCTATATGTCTTACCACAGCTTTCTGATTCAATAGTAACTAAGTTTTTTTACTGACTAATGTCGACAAAGACATTGAAAGATAACTAAATCGGAAGATAAACAAGGACTTATTAAATGTTCATAAACAAAAAGCTAAAATGGTCTCAGACGGACATTTTAGAGCAATGGACAAAACTGGTTTTCTTTTGAGATTTTGAGACATTATGTTACCCATTAGAGGTACATAAAATATATCGTCTATATGTGTTGTTTTAACCCTCAGGTTGTGTTTGGGTCATTTTGACTCGGAGAGGATTTTCTTTTTCCCCGAAAATGCTAATTATCGTTATCACATTGGACTAAAACTTTCTGAGTTTACTCCACTTCCCCCAAAATATTTTTGCAATATTTTCCATATTTTGTTTTAATATTGACAAATATTAATAAGCCAATATTAATAACAAATAAGCCTTTTTTCACTCAAAAACGGAGGTGCTATTATGCTATTTATGCATAACTATTTATGCACCTCCGTTTTCATTATTATTGTTTTTTTTATTATTATTAATTTACCCTCTTAATCTTCATAATCAAAATAACTTCCTCTCCCTCTTACAACAACATCTCTTCTCTTCTCTGACGACGTGTTTACTGGCGTGAAGGCTGGACAACCTGTCACTCACATGAGATCCACCAACAGCAAACCACAACCATCTAATCAATTCCCCATGATCAAAATCAAGTCTTATGTTCGAGAAGATGTTCGACACAGATAAACTTCACAACAGGAAAGAAAATACTATCACAACTTCTGTTCATGACGACTTTAAAATTGGTAGTTTTAGCAATTTCAAGACTTTTACCAATGTTAACAATATTACTAATAGTAATTTTTATAGTGAATTACGTTTCTAGCATGCTATCATTACACAGAGCTAAGGTATGTTCATGCTACACTGTGAACCCTGAATAAGGGATTGACAAACAGCTTAAGCCACTGTGAAGCAAATAATAGTAGTTGAGGCATAGATGTTCCATTTGATGGTGGGCTCAATATCTTCTGAGGACTAAACTGGAAAGAATGTCTCCGTCGATTGAGCTTCCCCGCTCACCATGCAAAATCGAGTGAGGTAATTCACACTTTCATTAGTTATGACTCTATGCCTGAAGTATGGGGATAGTCATGACTACTACATGAAATGAAAACAAGATTTTGTCTGCTTACGGAAAGCAGCCATTACTAAACTTGTGTAGTGGAGTATCTCTGTACTTTTAATTCATTTAATTCTCTCAAAGGACAGAAAAATTGCCTTAATATCATTGATCATCATCCTGTGTTTGGCCTCTGAGTCAGCCGTACTAACACTCTGTTCCTGACAAACACTCAGGGATTAACTATCCTCTCGCAAAAAGTTGTGTGAAGTCGTGGGGGACATAAAAATAGCCTGTGTGTATATGTGTGTGTGTGTTCCCAATATAGACGCTCTAGCTTGTAAACTGATACTTGCTCTTGTTGCGTGAAGGCTGGTGTCATAGATGTGTTTACAGCAATATTCTGACAGCTTGTGTTGCTATGATTCAGATTTCTGTTCTAAATAGACGAAGTGAGATCCGCAATCTATTTGAGGATTTTAAGAATGATCATCTTTTCATTTTGAACATTTTCTAACCTTAACTGGGTGATGATGACAAAGAAGACTTAGAAGGATAGTTCACCGGTTGATGGGCCCAATTGACTTCAATTGTATGAAAAACATATATACTATGGAAGTCAATGGGGTACATCAACAGTTTGGTTACAGACATTCTTCAAAATATCTTATTTTGTGTTCAACAGAAGAAAGAAATGCATGAAACGACATCAAAAGATGACATCATTTTCATTTTTGGGTAATCCATCCCTTTAAGGTGCTGCCATATTTACAGTTGTTGCAAATTTTCATGGCTGTAATCCATTAATTTGCCTCAGATGTACAGCATTAACAAACAATTTCTGTATGAGTTGTGCTTCATACATCACAACAATGTTGACAATAATGTAACTTCAACAGAAATTTTACTATCTCCAAATTTGCATACTTATACTAAGCCCTACAGCATGTGCTTTGTTGGTAATGTGAAAGTACATTCTTCTGAGAGTGTAGCAAAAGATTATGGCAGTATTGAAACATACAGTACTGTATACAATAATGAAATGTTGATACAATAGCCTTCTTAATTGTTCATGCAAGCGTTACCATAAAGCTAAATTTGTTTCCTTAAAATCTATCATTAATGCACTTTTAGGTTTGTACATTTAAAAACACAACACACATCCTGTTTAAGATGCGAATGCTATGCACCATGGGAGTTCTTTGGAAAACAATATAAAAGATATGCCTGTTTGAGCCGTGGACTGGCTGTTTGCTCCAAATACACTGACCCTTGCATGTGAGTTTGAGTATCAATAAAACTGTTAAAAAAAGCGAAAATAATCAATTTAAGAACACATTTCTATTTTTGGGAAACCAATGTACCATACAACTCTTATTAAGTCTGTATTTTGCACATTATGTATTATTCTGTATGCATTCAATACAAGTGACCTACTACATTTGCCAAAATGTGCAGTATTCAACAGAGTATAGCCTACAAATGTGCAGAATAAAATTTCCCATAATGCAATGTGTGCCACTTGACCATCCGTCTCGAAATTACGAACCGGAAGTGATATCAACCACAATATCAGAGTTCATAGTTTATAACATGTCTTTCTTGGCATTTTATTTGGTCAGACTGCAAGACATTTTTCAAAAATGTTACAATATAAAATAATACAAGGATGCGTTAACAATAGTCTGAAATTTGTGAAATTGTCACCTCTCAGTAACAATGGTGTAAAGCCTGGGGTAATTGCAGTTGTATTTGGCTTTAGCAAAACTATCAACAACACTGTTTTGATCAGGAAACGGGATTAAAGGATTGGACAGGAATGCTGCCTCTGATTAGCTCTTGATGTGGAATGAAAGTGTTAAGATGAAGAGAAGAACTAGGAAAAGTTTTGTTTCAAGGGAACATCTTTCATTGTGTCACAGCATTAGCATGTTGAGCTGCAGATCATTGCATTAGCAGCATGCAAGTGTTGAGTGCACGCATGTGCATGTGAGTGTATCGGAACAAACATACGTGTGCCTACAACCACACATACTCCAGCCACTACACACTCAACCTCTCAAGCTGTCTTTCCTCAAAAAACTGTCAACAGCCACTAGCGGATTCAACACGACATCTGCAACGTCTCAGACATCGCTATTGCCCCCCCAACCCCCCCCCCCCCATTTTCACTCGCTCTCTCTCTTTCTCTCTCCATCTCTTTTGCCCTATGCTGCTCAAACAGGCCTACCCAGCTTTTGTTTCAAAAAGCTGATGAAATTGTCCCATGGTCTACATCTGGCCCTCTGGACTTGACTTTGAAATCTGAGCCGGCCGTGGAGATGTTTGCATACCGCTTGTAAGCAGTGAGTGGGTTCAAGAGACCACGTTAATTAACGGACAGGATTGCACTGGTTTATCAACAGACCTCCCGTTTCAGCCCATCTCACGGTTTAGAAGAATCTCAAATGGACGTTTAATAGGACGGATGGGAACATTGAACTGACTAGCAATTTGAAGCAAAGCTGAGAAATTTGGAAAATAATCGAATACGGTGTTGTACTCGAAACCGGTCTTGGTCTCGAGAATGGTCTTGGGATCATTTTTTGAAGGTCTTGGTCTTGTCTCAGTCTTGACGGCATTTGTAATCAGTCTAGTCTCTGGCTCAGATTAAGAGGACTCGAGATTTTATTTCAAAATCGGTCAAGAACAAAATTCTGGGGATAACATTAAATTGTTGGTGCATTGTCTGATTTATTTGTTAACATAGTTGATGTGATTGGATTTAAAGCATACTGCTTCATCAATTAATTATTTTTAATTTGATGTCTTTTCTTACTGTTGTCCCAGGTCAGAATTCAACAGGGAAGTGTGTCAAAAGTATCACCAAAATTAATACAAATGTCCAGAAAAATCAAGATATTCTCAGGCAGTAAAAGTAGATCTTTCAGTTGAATTTGAGGATTGCTGAACTTGTCTTGGTCTTGACTTGGTCTTTCTCTGACTTGGTCTTTGTCTTGTTTTGGTCTTAACCCCTCAACGTCTTGGTCTTGTTTTGGTTTCAACCCCTCAAAGTATTGGCCTTGTCTTGGTCTCAACCCCTTAAAGTCTTGGCCTTGTCTTGGTCTCAACCCCTTAAAGTCTTTGTCTTGTTTTTGTCCCAACCCCTCAAAGTCTTGGTCTTGTCTTTGTCTCAACCCCTTAAAGTCTTGGCCTTGTCTTGGTCTCAACCCCTTACAGTCTTGGTCTTGTTTTGGTCTCAACCCCTTAAAGTCTTGGTCTTGCTTTGGTCTCAACCCCTCAAAGTCTTGGTCTTGTCTTGGTCTTAACCCCTCAAAGTATTGGTCTTGTCTTTGTCTCAACCCCTCAAAGTCTTGGTCTTGTTTTGGTCTCAACCCCTCAAAGTATTGGTCTTGTCTTGGTCTCAACCCCTCAAAGTCTTGGTCTTGTCTTGGTCTCAACCAATCAAAGTATTGGTCTTGTCTTGGTCTCAACCCCTCAAAGTCTTGGTCTTGTTTTGGTCTCATCCCCTCAAAGTATTGGTCTTGTCTTGGTCTCAACCCCTCAAAGTCTTGGTCTTGTCTTGGTCTCAACCCCTCAAAGTCTTGATCTTGTCTTTGTCTCAACCCCTTAAAGTCTTGGTCTTGTTTTGGTTCCAACCCCTCAAAGTCTTGGTCTTGTCTTTGTCTCAACCCCTTAAAGTCTTCCCAGATAGCAATAAATATTCGGCCCAAATTTGGCCCATATTTGCATCTTTCTTATGGCCCACATTTGGCCTTGACTGACGGCGTTGACTCAGGGTGACTGTGGCTGCCTTAACTCAGCCACAAATCCAACTTATATGGGCCACATCTGAAATTCTGTTATGGCCCACATTTGGCCTTGACTTACGGCGTTGACTCAGGGTGAGTGTGGCTGCCTAACCTCAGCCACAGGTTCACCCTATATGGGCCAGATGTCAGGTGTGATGTGGACCAAATCTGGGCCAAATAAATGTACCATAATGTGAAACCACCCTATAATGTGCCAGATGTGTGCCAGATCAGAGCCATACCATATTCTCACCTATGTTGCCGGCAAGATGCGGGCCAGGTATGGGCCAAAAGACATGCCCGGCTCATGACATTTGGGCCACCTTTGGCTCACACAATATTTGCCGTAACACAAGTTAGGTCCGGCTCATGACATTCGGCCCAAGTCTGGCCCACACAACACTTGCCATAACCTTTTTCAAGCCCGGCTCATGACATTTGGCCCAAGTCTGGCACACACAACACTTGCCGTAACCTATTTCATGCCCGGCTCATGACATTTGGGCCACCTTTGGCTCACAAAATATTTGCCGTAACACAACTTAGGTCCGGCTCATGACATTCGGCCCAAGTCTGGCCCACACAACACTTGCCGTAACCTATTTCAAGTCCCACTCGTGACATTTGGCCCAAGTCTGGCCCACACAACACTTGCCGTAATCTATTTCATGCCCGGTTCATGACATTTGGGCCACTTTTGGCCCACACAATATTTGCCATAACACACGCTAGGTCCGGCTCATGTAATTTGGCCCACATTTGGCCCACACAACACTTGCCAGTGCCGTAACTGAGCCGTAAGTGCCAAAAGTGGCCCAGATTAGGTCCAAATCTGTCTGCTATCTGGGTTGGTCTTGTTTTGGTCCCAACCCCTCAAAGTCTTGGTCTTGTCTTTGTCTCAACCCCTCAAAATCTTGGTCTTGTTTTGGTCTTAACCCCTCAATGTCTTGGTCTTGTTTTGGTCTCAACGCCTCAAAGTCTTGATCTTGTCTTTGTCTCAACCCCTTAAAGTCTTGGTCTTGTTTTGGTCCCAACCCCTCAAAGTCTTGGTCTTGTCTTTGTCTCAACCCCTCAAAATCTTGGTCTTGTTTTGGTCTTAACCCCTCAAAGTCTTGGTCTTGTTTTGGTCTCAACCCCTCAAAGTCTTGATCTTGTCTTTGTCTCGACCTATTTTGGTCTTGACTACAATACTAGTTACAGGCCTCTCATATATGGATGGTTTGTTTAAACGTATTAAAAAAATAATTCACTGATTTGATCAGAAGAACATTTTAGTTTTTTTATAGTAGCAAAACACTTAAATAAACAGTTTAATGTTATATGTTTTAACTCAAGTTAAATATATTTGTTTTATTTGTAATATTTGGTAAATCTTAGTAAAAGTGTAGTCATTTTGGAAATTTTGGTCATTTTTAGTAATTTTAGATATTTTTGGTACATTCTCTTTTAAGTTTAATGCTGTTGCCCTATTTTAGATTTAAAAAGTTATATTGAGTTATATAATAAAGTTATATTATATAGTTAAATTGAAAAATTATATTATATTATATTACACTCCTAAGTTTGAGGTATTGTTCATGGACATACTGTGCAGGATTCAAAGTTATTATTTTTTTATTATTATTATTTACATGACTGAATGACAATTTTTGAACCCAATGCAGGTATTTCCAGGATTTTTTCTTTGTATATTTCCATTTTAACTAACTAACTACATTAGTGGGTCCTAACATCCCTTTATTTTTCTTTGAAGTTCAATAACTTAGATTAGCATACGCAGGCCTGCATACTTTGGTTAAGGTAAAGTTACCAACCTAAAAAGAACAGAGTAGTGTAGCTAAAAAGAGTCTTTTAAAAAAATTGGCTAACTACCTTGACAAGTTTCTCAAAAGTCTCAATAGCTTTCAAATCTTCTAGAATGTTACATTAACTCATCATTGTCAACTTTCAACAAATTCACACTCCATTATTTAGCTTGTTAGCATGTGGGAGAAAGAGTGTAGTAGCTCAACAAAACAATTCAAATTCGAATTTTGAAAGCATGTTTTTGATGGTCAAGCACTCATTTAACTTTAGCACCTAATTTTTCTCGCATTTTAATAGTTCAGTGTGTATTTGGCAGCTCTACTAATAGGACGAGTGTAGCATTTGACAGCTCGCGGTCTTCCACGCACCGCGGGACAGATGGACCAGATGCCCATCACACCAATCCCACTTGTTCCATGCAGTTCACCCGTATTGAATGAACGCAAATCTAATCGATATAAAAACTCTATTAAAAACATGCTAAGACACTAATCCCCGCACTAGCGCTCGAGTTTCACACATTATGAAAAGTCTGGGGATTTTCTGCTCTTCCAAAGCAGTTGGAGTTCAGATCACACAGCATTCCCACTTCAAAGTGTGCGTGGCATCAGAGGTCCGAAACCGCCTTCGAAGTTTCCCGTTCCACCTTCTCTCTGTTAACGTCTCTCGATATCATTGTCTGGAGCATTTAATCGAATAAATCACGCTTTGCTTTTTATCTCATCGTGAGGCCCTTTGTTTTCAGCCTCCGAAACAAAAGCATCAATAAATCCTGTTGGCAAACAGGCCGTCTAACATGGAAAAGTGATCCTGGGCTGGAATTACAAAGGCACAGAGAAGGGAATTGAGAGATTAAGCAAAGGATGTGAACGTAATGACTTTAAAGTAGATAATCCGGTTTATCTGGGGCCAGCGATTGCTTGATATTTATAGTTGATCATCAATCTTAATTGGTTTGTTATTCTTTATGAATAGAATATTAAAGTGAGCGCTGCTTTGTTTTGCTTTCATTCATGTGTGGTAGGGCTGGGAGGAAATGTAGAGGTGTCTTTGAGGAACATTCAGCTCAGACTCTTTAAGCTGAAAGAAAAGCAACAGCCATGCACTCTGTGTCTATGACTTAGACAGGATTAGATTTATTAAATTTGAGTAGCTTTCTCACACCACACAGACTATGTCCCTCCTTTTCCTAATCCTATCAAATCAACATCAAATTTGGCTCACTGTGAACATAATAGCCAATATATTTGTTATTAGACTTTTATTATTTCAATTTATTCCAATTGATTCCAATCATTTCATAACACGTTTCACCATTTCTCTATTTCAAAAGTCTAGGGTGGGCTAGATTTTTTTTTAGGTTCTTAAAATAATTGTCTTACAGTCTATGACTGCATTTATTTTTATCAAAAATGTATTAAAAATGTAATATTATTACAATTTAAAATAAGTGTTTTATATTATATTTTGTATAATATATATATATATATATATATATATATATATATATATATGTATCGTTATTCTTGTGATGACAGCTGAATTCAACATCAGAATCCAGCATCATTACTCCCGTCTTCAGTGTCATATGATCCACAAGAAATTATCAAGAAATCATTCTGATTTGCTGCTCATGAAGCATTTCTTATTATTATTAATGTTTACAAAACACCGTTTTCAACTAAAAACGGAAAGCTTTTTATGTGGTTTGCCCGACAACAGCATTTTGGGTGCCTGAAAATGCAAGCTTTTAAAAATGCAAGTTCCATGTAATCCAAATCGTCTCCATGTAATCAAAACAAAAACGCGAATTTGTGATGTTATGCGAATGCGTGTTATGTATTTAGATTATCGGCGTGTAGTGTTTCTTTACAAATACTACATCGTTTTTAGTCGTTTTCACAGATCGTTTTGACGACGTTCTCTTCTGTACGCAAAAAAACAAAAAAGGATAAACTTTTCCATTTTCAGTCCATTGTTGTCATGTAAACATACCCCAAAATTTAAAGCTCATGTTCTGTTTAGATTTGTTCTCCGTTACCAGATTTCTCGTTCGTTTCCATGGTCTCTAATTGAGTTACGCACCTGTTTTTTTTCCCGTTAATTATCATTCACTGTGTGTAAAATATTCAATTTTTTTTAAATTAATTATATATATTTTTATTCAGAAGTATTTATTTTTAAATATTTATTTACTCTATTTTTGTCACGTCAGTATTAGGACTCCGTCACATTGCGTCTCTCTGTGTGTGTTCTACGTCATTTACCAGGAAACTAACACGACTACAAGACATTCACATTTTGGCTGCTTGTTTGATGAATGGCTTTATGACTCTATTCTTGTCCTCAGCGTCAACGAGACACTAGCCAATCAGAGTTAAGTAAGTACAACCCCCCTCTCCCTCTGTATGTCACGTACTGCTTATTTCTCTCTGTCAGTATTATATTAGAAGGTGATCACTTCATACATTCACTGATCATTATGGTAATATGTCTGCTCCCTCAGATTGCATTCACTAATTCTATATTTTATTTCATAGGAAAATATTAAGAGCTCATGAACACAAACTTTTATATGGCACAAACACACTTAAACATTATCCAATAATAAATTAAATGCCCTTGTAACTTTAAACCTACAGGGTCGTAGTTAAAGGGTCTTTCCACAAGGGGGCGTTTTGTTATGAATGATTCCTCACATTGGGATTGAATCAATTAAATCACTTATTTTAAGTGCTTAATTGAATTAGAATCAGGTATTAGAATTGTATGATCATTTCTAAGATTAATTTAGATATCTAGAACTCTTTATATTGTACTTAAAGTTCAAGCCATATAATATACACACCTGTTAAAAGTTTGGGGTCAGAAAGATTTTTTTAAATGTTTTTTTAAAAAGAAGTCTCATTTGCTCACCAAGGCTGCATTTATTTGATAAAAAAAAACTGTACTATTCTGAAACATTATTACAATTTTAAAGAACAGCGTTCTTTTTATGTATTTTCAAATGTCATTTATTCCTGTGATGGCAAAGTTGATTCTTTCGAAATCATTGAAAAATGCTGATTTCCTCAAGAAACATTTCTTATTATAATTGTTGATTATTATAATATGTTGAAAACAGTTGTGTTGCTTCATATTTTTGTGAAAACCATGATATATTTTGTTCAGGTTTCTTTGAATAGAAAGATCCAAAGAACAGAAATAATGACTTCATGACTTTACTTTTGATCAATTTAACACATCCAAGTGATGATTGAACATATTTAATAGATTAAGATGCTGTCAACATGCAAATGATCTATATATGGCAGTGTCAACACAAACATATGGAAATGTATGGATGCTAAAGCCAAACTTTACATTTAATTTGCTACAATTGCTAAAGAAATTTCACAAAATAATCTAGTTGTTTTTTTATATCAACTTTAATCAAATTTAATCCTTTGAAACAATTAGTGTAATTATTCACTCACCTTACAACCACCCAACTGTTTTATATCTTAAAAGGCCTCTGTTATATCAAGCATAATGCATGAAAGGTCAAAGGTCATCTACTCTCCAGACACACGCCTGGCATGATGTTGTGTCCTGCTGTCGACTGGCATGTCTGTCTCAGAAGCTGATAATGCCCACTGAGACCAAAGCCATTCCTGGCATTCAAAGGGAAATGCCATAAGCAGGCAACATAATCTTCCTGTCTGATGTGTGTCTAGTACATCTAGTCAGTTGCAATATGGAGTCTACAGTCAGTTTGAGCATTTTCAAATGCTGGATTTATGACCAAATGATCAGTAACTCACTCATAGTCAGTGATAAAGTAATGCTGGCACAGTAATTTGGCCCAGCACCAAGCGCCATACCTACGTCTCCATGCTTTTTGCGAGCCATAAAATGTCAGAGGGTCTAGATTTTCACGGTGTGCAAGCCTGTTGCTTTCTAGTGCTCTGTGCTCGGGCCAGGCAGATAAATTCAGTATTAGAGCCGCACTAAAGAGAGAATGAACCCAGCAGTAGATCCGGGCAATGACCAAACTCCTGCTGCAGCTGCCCGACTGGTAAAGAGCAAGAACAAAGGAAACATACAGTGGGGTCCAAATGTTTGGGACCACTGTGGAAAATTATCCTACAGTACTGTAATTTGCATTTTTGTCCTAATTAAATTATTAAATTAAATTAAATTAAATTAAATTAAAGTAAATTATTTGAACAGGGTAACAGTTTGAGTGATTTAAAAGCAAATGTGTTGCAAATACAAAACAAAATAAAATAATACAAAACAAAACATAACAAAAGCAAAAAAAGAAACAAAACAAAAACAAAACAAAAACAAGACTTAGCACTTACTTATTTACTTCTACATGAGAGTTCTTAAAAAAAGAAAAACGGAAGAAACATTATTTTAAAGTAAGTTTAAAAAACATATTTTTAAATTTAAAAAAAGTTTTTATCAATATATATATATATATATATATATATATATATATATATATATATATTAGTGCTGTCAAACGATTAAAATATTTAATTGCGATTAATCGCATTAATGCCATAGTTAACTCGGCCATAGTTATTAATCGCACATTTTTATCTATTCTAAATGTCCCTTGATTTCTATTTGTCTCATTATTTTTTCTAATTTTAATGCTCTTATCAACATGGAAAAGTGGATCAGCAGTAAGTTTGTTCTTAGCTGTGGTATCCATGTGCTTCTGTCTGAAGTCATCCATTGTAGAGCTTAGATCGGGCCCAAAAAATCAAGCCCGACCCGAGCCCGTGCGCATTGTGTCCGAGCCCGGCCCGGCCCGACACATAAACTGTAATTATGAGCCCGAGCCCGATTTAAACCCGTCCATTTTTTTAATACGTGGGTCGTTTTAACTGACGTTCTCAACTACTTTCTATGTTACTTTCTCCCGCCCGCAACATTTTTGTCCCGCTCCCGCCCGCAAATACACTCTTTTTTTTGTAGGCTACCTCCAAATACTTTCACCTACGTGTCGCCACAATACACATAAGCATAAATGCTCCTGATAAATTATTTGTTATTAAAGCATTAACACACAAACCACTGTTATAACATAAAAGCAAGCAGGCTACTGAGTGCATGGTTTGGCATGACTGAATGCGCGCAAAGTGCGCTCCCTTAATAATTCCTAAAAAGCTGACATCAGTTCATCGCAAACTCACACATCTGTTATTATCAATGAAGCTGACTGCACAATGCATCTTTCATAATATATACACTTTGTTTGTTATAATTTGAGGATTTGCCAGCATACAGAATTCAGCACTGAACAAAAAGTCAGTTTTCAGCGGTGAGGGGAGTCTATTTTAAATGCTTCTGATTGGCCATTGCATTCAAGAAATCAACACATATGTCTGTGATTGGCTACATCCCTCAACGCTGCAAACATGTTATAAAAAGAAACTCTGCCCTGTAAATCGTTTCTATTTTGTTTTAGTTGTTCTTGTTGCTTTTCTGCAACATGAATAAAAATGTATTAGTTTTTATGTTTTATTCATAGATATTTCTAGTTTGCGGGAGTCCCGCGAATCGTTTTATTCTCCCGTATCCGCACACAGAGTGAGTGCATTACTGCTCGAGCCCGCCCTCGCACTCGGCCATCAAATCTAGTCCCGCGCCGCACTCTATTGCGTTGAGAGTGCACGACTCTAAATCGGCGTCTCGCGCTCGCGCCATCCAGTCAAAACGTAACGTTAGCCTACACCTATTTGGCCGGCGCGCAAGCCCAAAAAAGTATGTGCGGCGTGCCTGTTGTTTTGTTTCCGATCTAGCTATCCGGTGTGATGTTGTAGTTTTTCCAACGTTACTAGTTGTTGCAACAACATTTGAAAAAAATACAAAGTTGGCTAGGCCAAAAAGAGCGTTAATCTCGCGATAAAAAAATTGACGCCGTTAAAATGTGTTTGCGTTAACGCCGTTAATAACGCGTTTAACGCACAGCACTAATATATATATATAAAACGGTTAGTTCCAATCCTTAATTCTGATTGGTCAATAGTTGTGTTTTATTCACGATAAAACACGGCTATGACCGCTTCACCCATGTTCTATGTTGTGTTTACCTCATTACCCTGTGTATGTAAGTTCTGGTGTTTTCACTTTTGAGTTGTCTGGTGTCGTCTATGTTTGACTTGTGTTGCCTCTCCTGGAATATATTGTGGATACCAGTGGGGATTTCTTTAAGACTGCAAGGGAAGCTCGGCTTCCCCTATAGTGTAAAAAAAAATGAATGGTCAAATATGTACTATTGTGTTAATATTTTATTGACTAAAAATGCATTAGAACACGTTGATCTCGAAGACGAGTTCGTTCAGGATCAGCTACATATAGCTGGTCGGCTGTCTCGATTTCCTTCTCATACATTCCCGGAGTGTCACAGTGCATTTCCCTGTTGAAGCCTAGCACCAATTGACTTCTATAGGGCTGCTTTGAATTTTTTTTTTCAGTTCTTCGAAACTAGACGGTCATTGGATAAATGCTGCGATTATGTCCCGCCCACGGACGCTCAGTGTCTCTCGGGAGACTGGAGGCGGGCCTGGACCCCCGGGCTTCTGCGTGATGATTGGAGGGTCTGTCGAAAGACTGCATCTCTTTTTGATTGACAGCGATTTTGTACTATAAAAGTCACTGATGCTGAAGCTATTCGAGCTCAGTCCCATCGCGGATTTCGAAAGACAAACTGCTGCAATTGCTAGCCTATTTTCATCAAACATTTCACACAATTATACACCACATTCCTCGTTTCAGTTTAACCTAATTCCCACATTTCCTCCGTCGAGTTTATCGTCTGTTCATTCATAGTAGGCTAGGCTATAAATAAATTGACAATTTTTATGATGTAGGCCGAAAATGAGCTTCCCCTCTTTGAAAGACCAGCAGTCGCCACTGGTGGATACTTTGTTTGAAACTCTGAACCTTTGTCTTCGTGCAATGATACAGCACAAGTTTGTTACAGAACACTGGACCTAGAAGTAGTGATAGAGGCATGTATTTCAATTTTGTTTTGTTTGGGAGAGCATGTTTTTTTTTCTTTTTTTTTTTCTGTCACTATGGACCTTTCTGCCGTCCACTTATTGTACCTTGAGCAGGAGGACCGCTCCCTCGAGGGAAATTTGGATGAGCTCCTCAATCTCGCTCACTTAAGATCGTACTCGTGCGACTGCCAATGGACCTTCTTGCTCGTTGGCCTGAACTCTGCCACCAAAACGCAGCTGTCCGGGGTTGGACCTCGAGGGTATGTGTAGTGGGCGCTGAGCTCCTGTGTGGATCCGCTTTCACCGTCGGCCCAGCAGATGACTACGACAGCCCCACTCCTGACTAGACATGTGCCGGTATTCGGTAATGCGATAAATCGCGGTAATGAATATGCACGATATTGTTATCGCGGGGACTTCGAAATACCGTGAAAAATAATAGATCCGAATTTAGATTTTTAGAACGCGCATCAGCTTATTTTCCATCAACCGCTTAAAAAAACAATGCGTATATGCTGCGCAAAACACGTGCGCACTTTGATGTAAACAATCCCCACATCACATGTATAAGCACTGTGTGAATGCAGTGTGCACTCTAGTCTAATGTAAACAATCCTCACATGGAAAAGAAGCACGGCGGAAGGAGGAACGCTGCCGACTATTTATCCCCCGCATGGCTGCCAACTCTCAAGCATTCAGCAGCTTGAGACTCACGCAATTGACACTTTCACACGGTCTCGCGCCACACATCCATTTTCTCACGCAGAGAAAAATCGCGGAGCAAAGAGGACACTGACACCGACAGACTAGACAGAGCAGGTTACTTTTGATATGAAAAAAATATCAGCTCTCAGGTTTTATAACGAAATTCAGACAATAAATACTGTTTTGGTGCTTGTAAATGACGTGACAGATCGCGCGCCTCAGATCAAGTAAACCGATCATCTGTTACTTTTTATTAAAGATACAGTACAACCCACCGAAAGGTATACGTACTTTCGATCAATCAGTGTTTTTCAACCACGGAAAGAGGTCAATAACACTGCAGGAGAACAATTATGTCACAGAACGTTACATTTACCTCAGGAAAGCCATTTAATGTTAGTTGACTATAAGAAAATAGCTATAGAGAGGAGTATTTTGCTAAATATGTGCACTATATTACATATTTTAATATATGTTTACTTGTCATTATATAATTGTTATTATAATGAAAATTACGGCATATTACATTTTTATATTTATATTATTATTATATTTATATTGTATGCATTATATTTAATTTCTCTCTGTATGTTTACAGCATTATGTGAGATATATTTTTTCTTGAGAAAAAATTAAATGCAGGCTATCTACTGTAGCCTACCTAATATTTATCCAAATGAGTCAATATTGAATCAAGATTGAAATTAAATCCAAGAATTTAATTGAAATCATGAAAATGGTGTTAAGCAATAATACAAACAGTAGCCTCAGTAACTGTACCATGTAAACATTATAACATGTTGTCACTAAAAAATAAAATGAATGTTTTGACAATCACAATTACACATTGTGATGCAAGTTTTTTTAGATACCCCCAATCCGTCTGTTTCTCTTGTGCAATTAAAATATCGTGATAATACCGTATACCGTGATAAAAGCTCAATCAATTAATCGCAGCATGAAAATTTGATACCGGCACATGCCTACTCCTGACCCAGTGCCCAGCCAGCTAACACCACGCTGCGAGGAGCTACAGCACGTGCCCCACAGACGGAGAGAGTACCTCAGTCGCGATGTTGCAGCCTAGTGCAACTTCTTCACTCAGAAGGATCGATCGAGCTTGACATCACGTCAGAGCCTAAGGGGACCCCGTCTGACTAGGTGTTTTAGCCGGCTGACTCATCTATCGCCATGGAAGTGAGAACCACCTACCCTCACGCCACTGAGAGTTACTACCGGCTGGATTTAATGGACAATATTTTTGAGTACCCGCCTCCGGCCTCTGATACCCCCTTTCCACCAAGGCAATTTGAGTGCTGGTTCAGAGCCAGAGCGTAGTTTCAAATCAGTTCTTTGTTTTTCGACACCAAAAGCACCGATCGGTGTATGACACCCAAAGCTCTGAATCAGGAAAAGAGGTTAGTAAGTAGCACCAAAACATTGCTTGTCTAGAAGTAAGAACCGTTTGCATCAGAGGCTGGGGGCGTGGTTACTGTGACCAATAAGATGAACAAAAACTTGTGACCGCCATTTTACGCCACTAAGCAGCTCGATTGTAATCTCCGTCTATGCAAATCACGGCGAGCTGCACGAACACGTTGGATTCACCATGTTTGGATGCCGATGTAGGTTCGCAAAGCCACGAGCATCAATAGTAATGCAACGACTGCCATTGTTGATGAAAGGCTTGTTCGAGATGTATCGGAGCTGCGCAGATCGATCGGAGTGTTTTGAGAGCATACGACTCCTTGTGCTTTTGGATCGTTCTAGCAGTGCTTTGATGTCATGCAAGAAGCCGATGCATCTCAAACACGTCTTGTGTGTTTGTGTTTGGCGCTGCTGCACTAGCATTAATGGGTAACATGAGATGTATACAGTGACGTAAGACCTGGTTCTGTGTTGGCTCTCTGGCTTGTGAAAAGGCAAACTGGTTCTTAGAAGGCAAGTCAGTCGAACCAACTCCAAACCGGCACTAGCTCTGGCTCTGAACTGGCACCCGGTTCATGCTGGTGGAAAAGGGGTATGAGTGCTCAGCTCCACCATGACCTGTCACCCTGGCTCCTGCACCTGGGATCCTTCCTCCCTTGACTCCAGCATGGACCATCTGGCATTCGGCCTCACCGTGCTCACTCGGACCGTCGGCTCCACCTGGGTCTGACATCGCTATGCCTCCACCATGGAATACTTGGGGGCCGTCTGCTGCACTCTTGCCCTCCACCCCTACGGCTCCGGCTGGCTCCGCCCTCCCTCAGGTTTCGCCTCTGCCCTTGGTCGCTCCAGCTCCACCTCCACCTCTGCACCACTTCCATCTCGGGGGGTCGTTGCCGCGGCTCCTTCACGCCGCCTAGGTCTTCGGTGTCTCTCCACCCCATTGGCACTCCATCTGTACGGTGGGCTCTATCTCCATCTCCGTCGTCGCCTCCGGTCGTCCCTATGGTGGCGTCAGGACTCTTCACACCCTGGCCACTCCCCCCTGCGAAACCACCGAGGTACTCAGTCTGGGCTGTGGCCTACGTCTCCACTATCTCTTTCCTGTGTAAGGCCATCATCTGGTTGTCACCTCCACCTGCACCTCCCTGGACTTTTGTTTATTTGGAAATTTTGTGTATTTATTCTCATCCTCCTCCGCCTTTTCAGGAGGGGGGCGTAATGTCACAGTTATGTTCAGACTTTGTTTTAAGTTTAGACTTTGTTTTCTGTTTTCCACCTGAGTTTGTTGTCATGGTTATTTATTTGATTTCGTCATTTGGTTAAGCTGTGTTCACCTCATTACTGCACACCGTAAGTTCTAGTGTTTTCACTTTTGAGTTGTCTGGTGTTGTCTATGTTTGACTTATGTTGCCTCTCCTGGAATTGTGAATTGTGGATACTATTAAACTCTGTTTGAAACTCCCGAACCTTCGTCTTTGTGCATTGATACAGCAAAAGTTTGTCCTAGCCATTAATAAATAAATTAATAGCTAGGACAAAAATAGGAGTGACCCATTTATCAATTAAATTATTCATATATAAAGTTTATGCGTCAAATAATTGTTTTCTTGCATATAGGGCATAAATGGGTGGCTGATTTCCCATGATGCATGTGTGTGCCAGCAGCCATGCATTAGATGGCCTCAACCTCTGGTACAGCAGTGAGCTGTCTTTGACTAAGGCCATAATTATTAAAGCTGTTTAATCATACGTCTCATGGGAGATCGACGATACTTCTATGCGCGGAATCGTGAACCCACTCAGGAGATGCCACAACCCTCGCACTCCTCAATAATCCTTCACAGTTAATGCCTCAAGCCGGACGATGCGTGCTCGCATCCGCCAGGAACACCCCCCGAATTTAAAACCATGACCCGCACTTACACGTGTTCATACGGACGGACTCACACTCGGCTGTACACTCTGCGGGGGATTTTCTCTTCGTCTTGCTTTTTTCATGGAGGCATCTTGTTTTTTCGTTTGCTCCGTGACATTTGTTCTTGCAGCTGAACATGTGCAGCACAATTTCTTGATTCTTCCAGGATGGACAGCTGTGGTGCAAATTATACTTAATCCGTTTGCTTTGGGAGGATTAGGCTGGTACAGTGTGTGTGGAGTGGATGCAGAGGGGGTTCAAGCTCCCCCTTGGGTCATATTAACCCTACACAACCAAAAGTCCTCACGCACCCCCGGTACTTTCTTTTGACGTGGACTTAGAAGTCGACCATGAGTCACAGACTGACCATTAAGGAGAGAACCAGAGTTTTTGACAGGCTAATTGGCCTGAAAGAATGTTGTTTGTGTATAATGAGTGCTTCTGTTACAGGAAATTGCATAATTTTGTCTTTTCTCACATTATTATCTTTTTATCTGCAGGAGTTTCTTTTCAAATGTCAAATGGAATGTTATAGCACTGGGTCCCTTTTCAAATCATGAGATGGATTATGGATTGGCTGCATCCCAAAGGAAGTTAAACTGAAATGACAGGAAGTGATTTGCATTATTTCTAAAACCCAGAAACGAGTTAGCATGTTTGTACTTCTGGTTCCATCATCTGGAAGTCAGTTGCTTTTTCTTAAGTGGGTTTAAGTGGCTAAAATTTTGGCATTAAAATTAATAAAAGTAGTGTTCATTTGTGAAGATTATCATGGTCAATGGTTGGTCAATTTACTGACATTTATACGCTGGGTTTATTTAGAGTCCCAAATAATACATTTAGAATATACAAAGTAAGAATGACGTCTAACCAAGAGCAAAACCTTTAATGTTGATTAAAATAATTTCATATATTTAATCAACTTCATATACTAGTTATATTATATTTAATAAAAAAAAACATTCCTCTCATAAATCGATCATATAGTGCACAAGATGAATTTTTATTCATTCTATTTTATTATTTTTGAAGCTTGACAGCAGGGCCGGGGAAAGACAATCCAGCGCTCTGGGCAAAATAGGAATATGCCGCCCCCTACTTTCTAATTTTCAAGAGAAGAAATGCCAATTTCTCACATATTGACCCGTACTGTTGACTAAAGACAGGTGTAATGAATTAACAGTTGACTCACCATTTATAAGAGGACCTATCTTGCTTTGGCTGCTGCGAACTCTTCAATTATCTTGGAGTAATCCAATTTCCGACTGATTTGGTGGTCATTTGAAAAATTCGGCCAATCCATTCAAACGATCTTGTGACATTGTTGATCGCAGATAGTTCTACCTGAAAGACTCAGGAGGCAAAATACCATAACAAGTATACAGCCCAACAAGCAAATATTATGATATAAAGTTATTTGACGTAGGCCCCGTCGGTAGTTCGCAGTCTGAGGGTACGGAATATTTATTTCCTACCTTAAGACGAAGGCAGGGGCACAGCTTACCCCCTGGGAGGTATGGGAAGGGACCATCCTGGTGGTGGTGCGGAGGATGGAGGGGAAGAAACCATCTTGGTAGTGGTGAGGAGGGTGGAGGTGAATGAAAGCGTCAGCATCTGTGAACTCAGACACGTGTAAGTACGATCTTTTATACTACAAGTATTAGATTGAATAGATGAGAAGGTATTAAGTGACGTAACAACTGAGTCTTCCCGGCAGAACTTACGCTAAAGCTTTCATTTCTTCACAAGTTTGAGAGCGAAAAACTCCTCTCTCCTGATGCCACAGTTACTGGCATCTTACCTTCCTCATCGTCAGCCTTCGTCTTTTCATCCCTCTGCTCTTTAGTCACTGCTAGACTAGAACTAGCTAGACTAAGGTTATGTTTAAGGTTTCCCTTTCGGGAAAAAGTTCCCTGCTCTTAGGAAACCATCCATTGATTATTCAATGATTGTGCTCATCATAGTGCGGCGCCCTCTAGTGTCCGGCGCCCTGGGCAATTGCCCAGTTTGCCCAACGCTTCCACTGGCCCTGCTTGACAGACACAGTAACTAAAAACTGATTTTGTATGATGTTGTGCAGCTGCATAAAGATTCTTCAAAATAAAATCGTAAAAGTATGGAGCAACATGAGTGTGAGCAAATTACTATATAACTTTCATTTTGAAGTTAACTCTTTAAACGAGGAAGATCCGTACAGATAGGGTTCATCCCTCCATCCCATGTCAGAACAGTGTTAACTTCCATGTTTCGTGTTTGGATGAGCACTTTGAAGTACAGCCTTTCAGCAGTGGCTTCAAGGATGGTATGGGGCTCAACATTCTCTCTGCTTCTATTATGGACTTGAATCATTTTAAAACAGAGAATATATTGATTTCTACAGGAAGACATTAAACCCCCTTGAAAATTGTGTGGGTAACTCGAGCCCTCGCAGCGGAGCGGAGGGATTTCTGCAGCAATGAAAGACTTTTGTGTGCATATGCTGCACTTGAAATCTGTGTGCCTGGCACTCGTTAGGCCGTTTACTAGTTATTCTCTCTCAACTGATGTTGAGCCATGAGTTAGTGTGATGAATGCTGCCTGGTTCTTTACTAACAGCTGCAGCAGGTGAATGCCAAAGTTTCACTATGAGTCCACCTTGCCCCCGATGCTCGGTTTCAAATTGGGTCTATGAGACACCAGTGTTTCTAGTTTGGCTGCCAGAGTTAACATGTTCAAGAAATAGTTCACCCAAAAATGAAATAGTTCCCATTTTGTCATAATTTACTCATCGTCATATTGTTCCCATCTGGATTGCTTTCTTCTGCGGAGAATAAAAGATAATAGGTTTTGAATAATGTTCATTCTGCTAATTTATTTACAAAATTAAATCTTATAGAATACAATAGTACAAAAAGCACCATCAAATAGACCATATGGCTATATGCTAGCTGGGTATACATCATTAGTCCATACATCATGTATTATATCATATATTTCATATCATGTAGTGAATACACCATTAGTCCTTTTTTTGTCTTACCCTGATTCACTATGGTAAGCCTATTACTAGTGTTTATATTTTAGACCTAGCAAGATGGTTTTCATTGAAAATTGTTTACATACACCACTCACCCGTGTGTCTCATCATATCCATAAATAGAGAAAAGTTGCTCCAGCTACTTTAGCGGAGCAAAGGCCTGGGCAGCCTTCCTGGCTGTGACAGAGTGTGCATAGACAGCCTCCGTGGCCTGGCATGGGGGACAGCAAATTCATACACAGTGAGTTCTTGTATGGCCTCCGTTTCTGTGACATGGGAAGGGGTACAGTGAGTTCATAATCGGGGGTGACAAGACTTGAGACCACTGGACTTGGAAGCGCTGATACCACCAGACCTGTGACGAGGTGGCTGTGACGTGAAAAGTGTCTGGGGTGGCGGCCGTGAAGTGACAAGATTCTGTCATGACAAGGCTCTAGCGTGGCGGGCGTGACATGACGAGGCAGCAGTGTCATGATGAGGCTTTGGTGTGGAGGGCGTTTCATGACGGGGCTCTGGCGTTGCGGGCTTGACGTGATGAGGCGGCAGTGTTGTAACGAGGATCTGGCAGTGGCGGGCATGATGTAACGAGGCTCTGGCGGGGTGGGCGTTTCATGACGAGGCTCTGGCGTAGCGGGCATGACGTAATGAGGCGGCAGTGTCGTAACGAGGCTCTGGTGTGGTGGGCGCGATGTAACGAGGCTTTGGCGTGGCGGGCATGACGTGATGAGGCTCTGGCGTAGCGGGCGTGACGTAATGAGGCGACAGTGTCGTAACGAGGCTCTGGCGTGGCGGGCATGATGTAACGAGGCTCTGGCGTGACGGGCATGACGTGATGAGGCTCTGACGTGGCGGGCATGACGTGATGAGGCTCTGCCGTTGTGGCAGTGACGTAACGAGGCTCTGGTGGGGTGGCAGTGTCGTAACGAGGCTCTGGCGTGGCGGGCATGTCGTGACGAGGCAGCCGTGGTGTGATGAGACTCTGGCGTGGCGGTCCTGACATGATAAGGAACTGATAACAAGATAACATCCCAATGATCTAATGAGTAGAAGACACATGAACAAAAAGACACATGTCACCGAATAACAAGATCACAAGTGGGAAACAGGGAATCACATGACATGAATAAATTTCATAACAAAACAAAACCTAACCGGGAGTGACAATGTGATTGAAAGAAGTTTCTACTGAACCTGTTTTCATCATCCAGTACATACTGTACAACTCAGTGAACAAAAATCCCAGAACACCATGTCATTGCTTCTGTACGGTCATTGAGGTTACGTTTCTGTATCTTTGTAAGAATGGAAGAATTCGGTTTCCAGCTATTGTAATAATGCGAAGGTCAATTTGTCAGAGAGCAGGAGATTGTCTCCATGTGTTTTGTGGTCTGTGTTCTTACCTCAAGTATGACCATGAAATCCCATGTGGCCTGATGAGTAAGACGTACTTTTGGTGTGAGTTATGTATTCAAGGCCACTAGGTCTTTGTTTATAATGTTTGGTCAATCATTTTGATAAGTGAACATTCAGCAAATAAATATATGTTCTATGAGATAATCTACTTTAAACATTCTACTAACCCTAACATTAACCCTAAACTAACAGTCTAATACTCTAATAAATAGTTTGCATGTAGTTACAAATTAATGAGAAATTGTTGACATGTAGTTGCAAAGTTACTTATAGTTAATAGAAGTGAACTATCATAATAAAGTGTAACCGAACGTTTTGCTAACGTTCCCATTTGAGTTATGAAAACAGTATTTCTGAACATTCAAAACATCAGCTTTTTAAACATTTTTTTATGCAAACGTTAAGGGAACATTTCCATGTTATCATTTTTCAAACGGGAACATAAGAATGTAAATGTGTACCTTAAAATGCAATATAAGTCTCTTTGGATAAAAGTGTCTATCAAATGCATACATGTAAAATGTAACATTACTTTTAAATGTTCTCTGAATAAAAAAATGTTAGAGGAATGTCCAACTAAAATGTTTCATGAATGATGTATCAAATAAAAATCAAATGGTTAATCAAATTTTGCTAACATTTTGAGAACATTTAAGCAGATAACTCTGAATGCATGTCTATTAACATTGCTGGAAGAATGTTTGCTCATACTGTAACTTTGAGAGAACCTTGCCACAGCATAAGCCAAAGTTCTGAGAACATTAGGCCTACCCTGTTAGCTGGGTAAAATCTAGACCCTTTATAACATTTCAATGATTTTCATGATTGTTTTTTGAGATTGGAAAGATTTTCTAGAGACTGCATGAAGTGAATTCCCTGTTTTGAGGAGGTCTGGTTTAGCATTAGCATTAGCATTGCAAGAAGATAAATGAAACTTGTGTATATACTCCACATTGAGTTGGTAGAATAGTGTAGAATATTTGTGTTAATCCTAAATGAGTTGAAAAACATCTGTGAGAAGGCACTGTTGTCTCTTTGTAGGGCCAGGTCGGGGCTAATGGTATACTTTACTGGATGTTTTATGTTTATGGTAAGTGACAGTGCCTGACTGACACGTAAAAAAGCTTTATTAGTGCCCACACATGCAGCTTGTCCAAAGTTTATTTGACGTCCAAAATTGTGGCTTCAGGAGATACTTTCTGGTTTGTAGATGATCATAGCTGACCTTGCCATAGCTAACCCTGCTAAATGTGCTAATCTGGTTTCTTGTACAAAATGTAGCTACATATCAATAATTGACAGTGCATGTATAGGCCTATTTGCATGTATTGACAAACAAAATGTAATTTTATCTTTATTATAAAGGTTCCCATTTAATCAGCATTATGCAACAGTGATTTTAGAAAGGAATTTTTAACGTCTGCAACATTACAAGCGTTTTTCAACATTAGTTTTAACACACCACACCACTGATTCTAGGGTTGGAGAAACTGTTTTATTTACATTAATTATTACATTTGTCACATCCTTTGTGATCTGTTCTGGTCAAATACATTGCCTTTGACCTCAGCTGACAGGTCATCAGAGATCAGATGGAGACACAGCAGTGCAGAGAAACCAAACATTTCCTAGCAAAGGATTTCCACCAGGGAATTCAGGCCCAGTGGCAGCTGCAGAAACAAGAGCCCTATACCTGCAGATGTACTAGACTCCAGTCCAAGAGAGAGTTAGCCTTTAATCCACAAATGTTCTTCAGAAAGTGCTCAAGTCATTCATAGTGTTTTGTGGAAGCTAAAATGGCTATGAACGAATCGCTTTAGCTGCAGTATTTCATACAAAAAGAATTCTAGGTGTCCAAGTTACACACACTGCATGTAGATATAAATGCCATAGTCATATAATGTATAATTAACCAAATCTTTCCATATAAAGTATATGAATACATTTTTAAATTATTATATTAAAGTCCCCATGAAATCAAAATTGACCCTATTGACTTTGTTAGCGCATATTACTAGTCTTGTGGTGAACAATTAATCTGTGCAAGTTAATACACAGAAAAAAATGTTTTGCCGTGGTAATCTTTAATCAAAATCTGAAAAGTTACTTCCGGACTGGACTGGCATTCCTTTTCTGATGACGTCAGTTTGACGGCTTGGGATGCAAACGCTTTACCACTCCCCTCAAACCGTTAGTCTGCTATGAGCAGAGATGGAGAGGAGGAGCGCTAAAGTAAAACCCTGCCCTCTGTTCAATATTCCGTTTCACTTGCAGTACGTCACACCACTGGAGAAAAGTCGTTTGCAACTTCCGGTTCACGGGGACTTTAATCTAGTTTATTCAAAATTCAGGGAAAGTCACACAAACTTCAGATAACTAATGCACTCTAGTGTGTTCACACTGAAAATTCCAAATAGAAAAAGTGCACTTTAAATACCTAGAAAATGCACTTAATTAAGCGAAAAAACAATATGTGGAATGTTAGACACTTCATGCACTCTGTCGCAACTTAAGGGGTTAGTTCATCCAATTACTCACCCTCATTGTGTTCCAACCCCGTAAGACTTTCGTTCATCTTCAGAACACAAATTAAGATATTTTTGATTAAATCTGAGAGCTGTCTCACTCCTTCATAGACTTCTAGGTAATTGTATTCTGCCGGCCCAGAAAAGTTAGTAAAGACATCGTTAAAATAGTCCAAGTGATATTGGCTCAACCTTAAGTTTATCAAGCGACGAGAATACTTTTTGTGCGCAAAAACAAACAAAAACTATTAATTTTTCTGCGTGTGCCTCTGACGTGAGTTCACGAGTGCCACGACGTATGCGCGAGAACTGAGAAGATGACGCTCACGATCATTTGATGGGAAAGTGTAAAAGGTAAGCCATTCAATTTGCAGCATTGGTAAGGCACTTTTACATTTTCTCGTTGGTTTCTCACGATTCGGACATCCAGGAAATGCATACTTTAGAACCATTTTAAACACAACATCGAGACCCATCTACATAATTTTCTCAGTTCTCGCGTATGCGTCGTGACTCTCGTGAACTCACGTCAGAGGCCTAAATGGAATAAAATGAATAGTTGAATAAAGTCGTTATATATATATATATATATATATAATATATTTTTTTTTTGCACAAAAAGTATTCTCGTCGCTTGATAAACTTAAGGTTGAGCCACTGTAGTCACTTGGACTATTTTAACGATGTCTTTACTAACTTTTCTGGGCCGGCAGAATACAATTACCTTGAAGCCTACTAAGGAGGGAGAAAGCTCTCAGATTTCATCAAAAATATCTTAATTCGTGTTCCGAAAATGAACGAAAGTCTTACGGGTTTGGAACAACATGAAGGTGAGTAAATACTGACAGAATTTTCATTTTTGGGTGAACTATCCCTTTAATTATGTAGCAGAGGGGGCGGGGCTATCAGACTCTGACAATGAATGACAAAATAATTGTATAAAATACATACACTATACACGAATGAGTACATAAGTGCATAAGCACATAGTGTATACGTGCATAGTGTATAGTGCATCAAAATAATGTATAAGTGCATCGTGTACAGTGTGTAAAAATAGTGTAGTGTACAGTGTGTTAAATATAGTGAATACAGGTAAAAAAGAAAGATCTAAAATACCTATTTTTGCACTGCTATATATGATGAAAAACATTATATTATAAATAAATATATATATATATATATATATGTATATATATATATTTTTTTTTTATGTTTATCAATGTTGAAAACAATTGTGCTGCTTCATATTCTTTGTGGAAATATTTTTTTTTAGGATTCATTGATGAATAGAGAGTTCAAAAGAACAGCATTTACTTGAAATACAAATCTTTTGTGACATTATAAATGTATTTAATCTCAGTTTTGATCAATTTAATGTGCCCATGCTGAATAAAAGTATTATTTTCTTAATAAAGAATATATTTAGTATATATCTAGCATGTGTGTATATCCGTGTGTTAATTGTAAACAGTACATCTATAAAATATATGTAAAAATGTCAAATACAATACACTGCAATGAGGTATGTTTTCCATCTACATGAAGTGAATGAATTTTTACGCAATAGAAAAGTGGCTTTCTTCAAGTTAAGTGTGAATGCCATTCATTGTGTCAGGCAGCTCATGTAAGTATGGGTGAATGTTTGACCCTCTGTAGCAGCGGGTCGGGGCTCTTCAGATAGGGGCCCATCGGTGGAGGGGTGTGGGGTGGAGCGTGCCAGCGCGAGGGCCGCGGTAGCCGTTGGGACCGCAGAAATGACAGCTGCAGGTGTCGACACGGGGCCGGGGGGAGCAGAGGGCCCAACAGCAACTGTTAGCCTAATGCCAGGAGGATAAATAATAAAACAACTGTTAGATAAGAACTCCTATTCAAGAAAAAACGAGAGAGAGAGGTGGAAAGAGGAGGGGGATGTAAATGCATAACTTGTGGCAGAGCTCTAAATCTGCAAACTTTGGCATGGGAGATTATGTCCAGGGCTTTAATTAAACAGATGTTGAGATGACTATTTCAACTTTTGAGAAACAGGATAGTGGCGTGTGCTGATGCAATGCATGGTGGGATCAGTAAATAAGGCACCGAGCACCATGTGTTTGGGATAATGGGTCTGTATTGGTGGCACACTTCTCAAATACGCTAATGTGTGTGTGTGTGTGTGTGTGGCCTGGTAAACCCTACATTATGGGGACAAAATGTCCCCATAAGGATGGCAATATCTGAAATCCTTGTTCGTGTGGGGACATTTTTTGGTCCCCATGATGAAAACAGCTTATAAATCATACTAAGTGATGTTTTTTGAAAATGTAAAAATGCAGAAAGTTTTCTGTGATGGGTAGGCTTAGGGGTAGGGTTAGTGTCAGGGAATAGAATATACAGTTTGTACAGTATAAAAATCATTATTTCTATGGAAAGTCCCCATAAAACATGGAAACACTACGTGTGTGTGTGTGTGTGTGTGTGTGTGTGTGTGTGTGTGTGTGTGTGTGTGTGTGTGTGTGTGTGTGTGTGTGTGTGAGTGCGTGCGTGCGTGCGAGTGTGTGTGTGTGTGTGTGTGCCCACGCAAATCAATGTATGGACACACTTCATTAATACCCTAGAGCACAATCCTGGACCAGCAGTTACCTTAAAATCGGTATGAAACACAAGTTTGAGATAGTCTTTTTTTTTTTTTTTTTTTCTCTTGTGATGTATATCTGAGTGAAACGGCTTCTCGAATAAAAAAAAAGTAGGGCGGGACACGATTTCATCTATTGGGAATTGATTGGATGTTTGTGGTTTGCTATTGGTGGATCTCTGAGTGACAGGTTGCCCCGTCCTCGTGCCAGTAAACATGTCATCAGAGAGGGAAGAGATGAAGAGGGAGGGGAAGTGATTTGGATTACACATTAAAAGAGCACATGCATTGATGTAGGCCTGCATGAATAAATAATTTACAATAAACAAAACAAATTGCACAATAAAAAAAAAAGATTGTCAATTTTGATTTCATAGTGACTAACACCCAAATTGTCTTTTTTCTGACACTATAAACTGGTGACTAGTCAAAAATATCGATATTTTTTTCTACTCAAACTGCAGCATTACACTTACTATTATTTTGTTTAGCACATTTATGAGTGAATCTCCCATTTCAAAGTTTTGCATTTTATGTTGCATTTTAATGATTTCATTGAAATGTGTCCTTTTTTGTTTTGTGTTTTTAATTCCAATTTTTCTCAATAATAATTCTCCTTACTGTAATATTATTTATAAAACAGTTATTTCAAATGGTAATACTATTTCACAATACTAATGTTTAACTTTATTTTTGATAAAAATGAATTCAAAAATGAATTCCTTGGTGAGCATAAGAGACTTCTTTCAAAAACATTGAAAAATTGTACCAACCCTAAACATTTGAACAGTAGTGTATACTGTATATTGTACTGTTTATTTACTGTATTATGTACCGTTTTATATTATGTACTGTATATTTGTACTGTATATTATGATCATACAAATATTATTTCATTATAAATTGCAAAAATGTAATAATTAAATGCAAAAATAAATATTTTTCTTTGGATTTTGTTGTGAAATGTGTTCTTGGGCTTAATGAGATTTAGTTTTTTCAGAGATTCTTACTGTACATGTTAAACTATTAATATTTTCTATTGGATGATCAATACTGAATCCCACTGAAAACACTTTTAACTCTTAGAAGCCGTTTATAAAAAAAAAACTTTTTATGCATTTTGGCCATTCATTTACTCGACAACAGCGTTTTGGTGGCCTGAAAACTTTGAAAACTGGTTTCAAAGTGCAAGTCTTTGAAAACGAAATTGCTATCGCCTCCGTGTAAACTACAAAAACGTGAATTTGTGAAAATAGTGATGACATGCGCATGCATATTATGTGTTCAGTCTATACGCCCGTAGTGTTTCTTTACAAAGTGACATTGCCAACTCCTGGCCTGGCATGAATAATACAGCGTTTTTTGTTGTTTTCGCAGATCCGTGGGAACGCCAATTGTTGACCATGTTGTCTGTATGCAAAAAAAAAAAAAAAAGAAATGCAACAGAAAAATATTTTCTGCATTTAGTACATTGTTGTTGTGTAAACGCACCCAAAATTTGTCACTTTATCATAATGCAGGTAACGGGACTCCCCACTTCTGACTGGTCTCCCCCTCCCCCTCGCCCCATCTTCTGACTCCAGTATGCCAGGCATCCAGCATGGTCAGCAGGGAAACTCTATCTGCTTTTTGCCATTGGAGTTTGGCCTTGGGCGTAACTTTGCCATTAACTAAAACAAATGCTGCCATATTTTTAGCTTCAGTAATTGCCCTGCCTCAGCATCCAGCTCTTGGAAGAAGCACAGATACACCCCAAACCCCCACCCTGTAACATGAACTCAGGTTAAGAATATTAACACGATGCAGAGAGTCGCAGACGGCCCTGTGATGTGGGCTAGAAGTGTCAGGAGGGATTTTTCCATCTGGAGCAATTAACAAAATCTAGATTGGATGACAGTTTAGATTCTCAGGGCCCTATCATACACCCGATGCAATGCAGCGTCAGGCGCGACGCAAGTGTTTTTTGCTAGTTTCAGTCTGGCGCAGTTATCATTTTCACATCCTGCGCCACATTGTTTAAATAGCAAATGCATTTGCGCCCATTTGTGCACCCAAGGGATATGGGGTAATCCGGCTTGTCCCGTAGATGGTCTGCTTGCTCTTTAACTTCGCCTATGAGCAGATCCGTTTGTGCTCTGGAAAAGCGTTCAGTCTTTCCGCTTGCAAATTCCGCCATGTAAATAACGAATCCGCCATGGCGGTTGCACAACTGGCTTTTAACGGTAATGTGAGATGAGACTCTGATTGGTTTATTGCACGTTACGCCCAAAACACACCCATTACTCATAAAGAGAATAGGAACGTTTTTAGACCATGCGCTGGGCGTGCCATCCATGTGCACTTGCGCCGTGCGCTTTAGACCATGCGTTTACAGGTCCTTCTCAAAAAATTAGCATATTGTGATAAAGTTCATTATTTTCCATAATGTAATGATAAAAATTAAACTTTCATATATTTTAGATTCATTGCACACCAACTGAAATATTTCAGGTCTTTTATTGTTTTAATACTGATGATTTTGGCATACAGCTCATGAAAACCCAAAATTCCTGTCTCAAAAAATTAGCATATTTCATCCGACCAATTAAAGAAGTGTTTTTAATACAAAAAAAAAGTCAACCTTCAAATAATTATGTTCAGTTATGCACCCAATAGTCAATACTTGGTCGGGAATCCTTTTGCAGAAATGACTGCTTCAATGTGGCGTGGCATGGAGGCAATCAGCCTGTGGCACTGCTGAGGTGTTATGGAGGCCCAGGATGCTTCGATAGCGGCCTTAAGCTCATCCAGAGTGTTGGGTCTTGCGTCTCTCAACTTTCTCTTCACAATATCCCACAGATTCTCTATGGGGTTCAGGTCAGGAGAGTTGGCAGGCCAATTGAGCACAGTAATACCATGGTCAGTAAACCATTTACCAGTGGTTTTGGCACTGTGAGCAGGTGCCAGGTCGTGCTGAAGAATGAAATCTTCATCTCCATAAAGCTTTTCAGCAGATGGAAGCATGAAGTGCTCCAAAATCTCCTGATAGCTAGCTGCATTGACCCTGCCCTTGATAAAACACAGTGGACCAACACCAGCAGCTGACATGGCACCCCAGACCATCACTGACTGTAGGTACTTGACACTGGACTTCAGGTATTTTGGCATTTCCTTCTCCCTAGTCTTCCTCCAGACTCTGGCACCTTGATTTCCGAATGACATGCAAAACTGAGCAACAGTCCAGTGTTGCTTCTCTGTAGCCCAGGTCAGGCGCTTCTGCCGCTGTTTCTGGTTCAAAAGTGTCTTGACCTGGGGAATGCGGCACCTGTAGCCCATTTCCTGCACACGCCTGTGCACGGTGGCTCTGGATGTTTCTACTCCAGACTCAGTCCACTGCTTCCGCAGGTCCCCAAGGTCTGGAATCGGTCCTTCTCCACAATCTTCCTCAGGGTCCGGTCACCTCTTCTCGTTGGGCAGCGTTTTTTTGCCACACTTTTTCCTTCCCACAGACTTCCCATTGAGGTGGCTTGATACAGCACTCTGGGAACAGCCTATTTGTTCAGAAATTTCTTTCTGTGTCTTACCCTCTTGCTGGAGGGTGTCAATGATTGCCTTCTGGACAGCAGTCAGGTCGCCAGTCTTACCCATGATTGCGGTTTTGAGTAATGAAACAGGCTGGGAGTTTTTAAAAGCCTCAAGAATCTTTTGTAGGTGTTTAGAGTTAATTAGTTGATTCAGATGATTAGGTTAATAGCTTGTTTAGAGACCCTTTTCATGATATGCTAATTTTTTGAGACAGGAATTTTGGGTTTTCATGAGCTGTATGCCAAAATCATCAGTATTAAAACAATAAAAGACCTGAAATATTTCAGTTGGTGTGCAATGAATCTAAAATATATAAAAGTTTAATTTTTATCATTACATTATGGAAAATAATGAACTTTATCACAATATGCTAATTTTTTGAGAAGGACCTGTAGATCGTTAAACTAGGCCCCTCATTCTTCGAGTTTTGCTTATGATCTTCTGTGTTGAAATTAGGGATGCTAACCGGTGACCGTTTGGCCGATGGTTGACCGTCTCAACATTAACCGATCAAAGTTGTCGTTAGTCGGTTAAAAAAAAAAGTGATCTCTAAATTAGGCTATTATAGACAGTGGACTAAACGCTACTACAGTTAGCCATCTTATTCCAAGATATTTTTGTGTGTAGTGAACAAATCCCTCACACTCAACTTTTTATAACTCGCCTGTTTGTACTTAATAAACCAATAAAAACATTTGGCGCGAGGTCACAGCGTTTGGGTTCGCGCGCTCACAAGGTTTGCGAAAAGTAAAGGCTACAGGCTAAAACACTCGAGGTTAGAGCCAGGGCAGACGACAGGATGAAGCGTGCAAAGAAAAGTAGTGTGTGGGACCATTTTACCAAAAAGATTGACACAGTAAGTTGCAACTTGAGTGATAGCCTACAGTGCTTAAATACAGTAGTAATACTGTAGAAATACATTACATCTACATTTCAGTGGTAACAGATAAGGTGATGATGATCATCATCTTTCTTTATTATTGTTAGCACTAACGTTACCTCAAACTAAGTCTCTTTGGAGCTGTCATTTTCTTAAATGAGACGCTGCAATGTTTCAAATGAGCTTCTAACGCTATACTAACGCCTTTATTTTCAACGCGATCACCTTGTACCCAAACCATTTCGAAACTAAGGAGCCATTTGCCATCTGATTACATACAAGCTCCTCGGCGCCGCGTTTGGGGGACTAATTTTTCGCGCTGTAGGGGATTTTAAAAAAGTGACGTGAGTGGAAGCGCGGCACCGGGGCAGTGTGTGTGTGTGTGTGTGTGAGCAGGAGGCAGAGAGAGATGCGACAGAGTTGCGAAATTGCAGGCGCGGCTCGAAATGGCTGTTATTTCAAATAGCGTGGCATATTTTAAACTAATCATTTAAACGGTTTCAACCGGCTAATGAGGATCGGTGGTCGGTCAAGACATTTTTTTGTTTTCGCCATCCCTAGTTGAAATTCAGCATTATTTTAAGTTCTCTTACAGTATGTGCAGGCAAAAAAAGTCAAAAGCCATCTATGGTTTTCCAAGAAAACTTTGTGACATTAAATAAGTAGTGATCAGATTTAAGCTTTGACTTGTGCCAGTAAGTATCCACCCAGCAACCACCAAGAAACCACTCAGTCCGTCTTACCACGTCTCGAACATCCGGGGAAATCCTGTGTTTAAAACAAAACTTCTGAACAGAGAAGAATCAGTTGGCAAAGAGAACGCGACAGAGTCTGTAATAAAACCAGAATCAACATTGGCTTTGCTTTTTGGAGATGGCAAGAACTAAGGATTTGAAATGTTGTTAAAGCGACGCGGATATGTGTTTTTATTACTCAACAGGCGAGTAAGGTATTTTATTCAACAGATAAAGCTCTCTAACAGAGTTCATTGTAAATCATTATCTATTCTGAAGTGTCATTTCATTACGGTTGTTGTAGCGCTGTGCTGGAATTTATTTTATTTATTTATTTATTTTCAAGGAAGTACCATGTCTTTTAATGGGGAATAGCTGCAGTAACATATTATATCTCTTAAGCCTTGCAGTGAATTTTTTATGAGCAGTATGTTAATCATATTCATCCGCAAAGTCACGCAGAGCCGAAGCACAACCAAAACAATGTTCTTCCACAAAAAGCATGCAGTTTTAACCGCTAGAGGGCCAAAAGTTACATAGTGTACCTTTAACGAAGCACAAGAAAACACTCGGAATAGATCTCCAGAAAGAGCTAACAAAACCTTTTGTTGCAATCTGGATTTGGTGAAATAACGGCGACACGGCGATATCTTCCTTCCATCCTAGTTTGTGATTAAAGGCACTTTCATCCCCAGCAGGCGTCTGGCATTGACAAAAGCTGTCATTTCTCTGTGAGGTCGGAGTGTGCCAGCTGACAGCTGCAGGGCTCAAGCCTTTACCCGCAGTCCTGACGCCTGCCCATGAAACGCCAACGGCTGGAGGCCAGTGGAGGGGCGGCATGAGCACAGAAGAGCCCATGTCCCATAACATAGACATTGTTCCCTCAGACCCAGCCATGGCCAATGATCATGGAGATCAACAGGATAATGCAGGAGGTGTAATATAATATTCAATTAATTCACTTCGAAAACATGCATTTATAAAACGGACGTTGTCATTATATGTATCATAATATCTCATCTCATAGTTTTCAGAGCCATTTAAAAGTAGTTTGTACTTTATAGTATTGAAAAATCTACTGGCCCCAAAAGCTCAGTTCCATGTGGCAAAAACTAGTGACACTAGACTAGAAGAGAAGAAGCCTACAGTAAATGTGTTAAAAGCTTCAATCAATCAATCAATCAATCAATCAATCAATCAATAGATGATTCAAAACAAAAAAAATGATTCAAAATATAAAATAAATAAATGAAAAACAATCAAATAAAAAAACATGATAAAATGAACAAACTAGTAAATAAATATTTGAAAAAAATAAATATTGAATTAGTTGAATTTTTTGAATAAGTATTGAAAATATTGAATAAGAATGAATGAATGAATGAAAACATAAATAAGTGATTGAATTAATGAATAAATAAATAAGTTGAATAAATAAATAAATAAATGATTGACTAAATGATTCAAAACATAAATACATAAATAAATAAATAAATAAATAAATAAATAATGTAATAACAGATTAAAACATAAATAAATTATTAAGAACATAAAATAAATCAATCAAAAACATTCAAATAAGTAAACAAACAAAGGAACAAATAAACAAACAAATGTGAATAAATAAATTATTGGCTGAATGATTCGAAACATATATTTTTTTAAATATTTAATTGATGAATGAATGAATGAATGAATTAATTAATGCATACATACATACATACATACATACATACATACATTTTGGGGTTCAAATCATTGTACCATTATGAACTGCTATTGAGTTTTTTTTGTTGTTGTTGTTTTTTTTACTGTTCATGCCAAATTAACTGACATATTTTACACTGGACACATATAAACTGACTGACAAAATTAGTAATAGTAGTATTTATTTATTTATTAGTAGTATTTATAAATAATTGTAATTATCAAGCCTTTGTGTGAAGTCTGCTATGGTCAGATTGACCAGCATCAGTAAAGATGTTTAATTTCAAAAGATCATACAAGAGATCATAGCAAGAACAGGTCATATTGTACTGTAACTTGGAAGTACACTCACATTCAGACAGTAGACATACGTGCCCACTGCAGCTGAGTAACTGTTATATAAAGTGTCACCAAGGTAAATGTCAAAAGGTCAGATATGTGTTTAAATTGCTTTGCAGGGCTTCTAGGGTCAGTGAGTCCAAGTCAGTCCCCTACTTTAACTTTACCAATTACAAACGTTTTCATGCTGATCATTGATTTAGTTTTGCAGTCATGAAATGTGTTATTTAACACGCAACTCTCAACTTGTTTGCCACAAACATTCCTGTAAATCCTTCAGTTTTGTGAAGTGTTTTTGCTGTTCAGCAGTCGTATGCAGCTCATGATTCGTCACACAGCGAGATGGATGAAGGAATTGGGGTTGGATTGCCATGAATAGGAACCTGATATCCAGGCCACCATGAGTTACTGTGAATACTGTACCTCACTTCTCTTCAACAAGCTTCCAGGACACATGTCCCCTCACAGACTACCAGCACCTCGTGGAAGGAAAATATGAAGAATCGCTCAGCTAAAGATAACCACACATACGAAAATACCTATTTTCAATTACGGCCTATAAAGCTACTTTAGCATGGGAATACACTTTACGATAAATTGGGGAATAAAATCCTATAGATAAATATTCTAGAGATTTCAAGTTTGTTTTGATCTTATTGTGAAATAAGTATTTTTTTTGTTGATGATATTGATAGAGATCATGTTTGTTTGATGAAGGACCCTGAGAAAAAAATAAATAAATATATATATTTTGTTGGAATTGGTGCAAACTGCTAAAAAACATTTCAATATTCAAATCTTAGATGTTTAACTGAGATCCTTCTATTATCTATTGAAACCCACAATAATATTTAAAATATCAGTAAGCTTAATATATATAAATCATAATTTATTGTGTACTTTCAATTGGGAGGTGCTGTCCCGAACCCTAACCCCTAAGGCCGTGTGTCCACCAAAGCGTTTTTAGCCGGCTGAAAACACTGGACGCTCTGCTGAAAACGCCTAGCTGTGGGCGCTTGAGAGCGTTTTGGCAGCGCTGCGTTTTTTCAGTTGAGCCGATTCGTTGCTATGATACAGAATATCCGCAGCACAGTTTACTTGTAACTGATTTCGCAGATAATTTTGTTTCATACTAAAAATGTATTTTTCATCCATTTTGTTCGGTTAGCCCTGCTGGTTGACGTCGTTGTACAGAAAGAATGTTGTGACAGTTGGTCGGTGTGGTATTAGCCCCGCCCCTCCTCCACTGTGATTGGACGGTTTGGTAAAAAGTGACAGTGATGAGCGCAGCGTTTTACCCAAAGTTGAACATTTTTCAACTCTCGGCGACCAGTAAAAAACGCCGGGCGCTCAGCGCTTGAGCGTTAAATACACGCTCAGCGCCTCGTTACGCTCATGGCGTTTAAAAAACGCGGCGCTCCCATTGAAAACAATTGGAATTTTACGCCAGCTGCGTGAAAAAACGCTTTGGTGGACACACGGCCTAAATGTCAATTTATGAAAATGATATTGAAATATTGTTTTTGCAATTTTTCCATGCTTGTTTTGAAAATATATCTCTTTTTTTTTAAGTGAAGAACATTTTCTTTGTAAATTATGAAACTTTACGTTAACAAATGTGTCCCGCATTTTCATGTCACTACTGAAAGAGTGTGTGTTTTAGTCCATTGGCTGAGACTGATTTTAAACACACTCTTACTTTTTTTGACCAGGAAATATTCCTGTCCCTCTCTCTCATAGCCTGTATTTCATAGATAGGTACCATCATTTTGAGGGAAATGTCTTCAAAAGTCTGAAAATCTGTGTGTAACTTTAAGGATCGTCACTACCAAAGACCTTTTTTCTGCAATTAAGCGAACTTTTTTGGGTGTTATTCCATAACATTTAGTTGTTAAGTGTGTGCAACTGTTCAGAACTGTGCTAGCTAAACGTGCTGTGTAGCATCTTTGAACTATAGACTCAAAAGTTACTAAAATTGTCACTACCGAAACAGTCATGTTTCGCTTGTGACATCATTGTTTTGGTAGTGACAAAAAAGGAAAACGTAATCCTTTATTTGGGGGAAACAAACAACATTTTAGCACAGTTAAGCAAATCATTCGTATATTTATTTAGTATGTGTTAGTAGTGTTTTAGTAT